>NC_050175.1:27313918-27668918 GCF_008315115.2 Sander lucioperca | reverse complement strand
CCTGTCACAAGCCTTTTCCATGAGGGTTTGGCATGTTTGTGACAATTATGCATCCCGTATACCCTCCATCACCCTGCTCCTCTTCACGTCCTGACTAAATGTGTGTGCACACTGTGCAGCTGGGGAAGATGCGGCTGATGATCCCATGCCGGGCGCTGACGTGCTCCCACCTGCAGTGCTTTGACGCCACACTGTACATCCAGATGAACGAGAAGAAGCCCACCTGGGTGTGTCCTGTCTGTGACAAGAAGGCCCCCTATGAACACCTCATCATCGACGGGTAAGTCCCCCAGCCCAGCATCTCCCCATCCTACAGATGACCCATTTGGAAATAGTACATTTTTACACTTTGCTTTTTATACGTCGTAAACCCATACACACACACACACACACACACACACACACACATATATATATATATATATATATATATATATATATATATATATATATATATATATATATTTATATAGATATATAGGTATATATACTTTAGAGGTGCTGGTATGTGGAGCCAGGCTAGCTGTTTCCCCCTGTGTCCAGTCTTTATGCTAAGCTAAACTAAGCAGCTGCATTCTGTAGCTTTATATTCACAGACATGAGAGTGGTTTCAATCTTCTCATCTAACTCTCAGCAAGAAAGCAATTATGTTTATATCCCAAAATATAGAATTATTATTATTATTACTTTGTAAATGTTTCTATTTCATATGTATGATTCCTGACTTTTGTAGTTGTTTTTTTTCTCTTGCTAAATTTGTTATGCACCAAAATACCAAGGCTATCCCTTGTATGTGAAAACCTGCTTGGCAATAAACATGATTCTGATTCTGAAATTAGCTGTTGAGCTGTAAAAGTTCATTCTTGACAGCAAAATTAGCACAAAAAAACTCAATTAAGGTCTGATTAATCCCTTTTTTCTGGAGCTTTCAGCTGCATCTTGTGGTCTTCCACAGCCTTTCTACTGTGCAGTCTGATATTTCGTTTGTCAAACTCGGGTATCAAACACCCTGATCTAAACTGAAGGGGAATTACTGCACTGATGCATCTCAAAATCTAGAGCTTCACAGAACCACTTGCACAACTTGTTTAAATCTCATTTTGTGTAGCCTTTTGAAGGATTGAAAATCTTTCTCATGAACATCCTGTAGGCTTGAAGGTGGCTCTGAAAAGTCTGTAGCCTGCCCTTTTGGGGAGGACAGCAGCTATAGTCAACTTGGATTCACAGGAAAAACTGTAGGTCACTTAGTCTGTAAAAACTTTGCCCGATGGTCTTTTAAGCCCCCGACGTCGACTTCAAGGCAACACTGCGACCGTAAACGGGGGGGCTTAAAACACCAAACACCAAAAGCTTTTCAAACCACTCTTGCGGCATAATCCACTTTCCGTCATTGATGTGTATGTTCAGTATCTTCCTAGCCCTGTCTCACTCAGCCACCTTTAAAGCCTGCAGGTAATGGGTATATAATATCAAAAGATAGAGGTTTATTGCTTTAACTTACTGAAGCACAGTGTTGATGTTAGCTTGTTTAGAGTAGATTTCTTGTCTTTAGAAGTGGAAGGTCCTTTCCACTACACTCAGCCTTTGTTTAAAAAATGCCAAATGCCAACGTCTGTGTGTGTGTACATTTTCTTGTTTATTCTCAGGCTTTTTGTGGAGATTCTCAACAGCTGCATGGACTGTGATGAGATCCAGTTCAAGGAGGATGGCAACTGGGCCCCCATGAGGTCTAAGAAGGAAGTGCAGGAGGTCTCCTCTGCTACCTATAACAGGCTGGATGGTGAGACATCATGAGGGATGAATGGGGGACGGGGTGGGACAAGGAACAGAAACGGGCTGCTTCTATATGAAGGCAGTGGGAGAAGCCTGGAAGTAATCAAATTTGAATTACAGAGACGTGGTGAGAAGAGAGGGAACGTGCATTTACATCCCCTCTTTGCTTATGCATTGTCAGTTTTAATTTGGTGAGGCATCAATCACGATGCCACTGAGTACACTGTCTGTCTCCATAGTAACAAACATACTGTATCTCATGCGAGAACAGGAGAAATGTGTATGTGTGCATTTTAGCACATTGAGCAGTGCTTTATTTTTGTTTTTTTTACTTTGCAGTCTCAGAAAATCGTAATTGCGAGCACACAAAGACAAAGTAACATGTCACTGCTGCTTTCCAGGTTCGTGTCGGACGTCTGCAGGCTCAGATCAGCGGAGCTCTTCGGCGTCCAGCCACGGTGGTAGCGACAGCAGCAATAGCAAGAAGGTGGAGGTGATCGACTTGACACTGGACAGCTCCTCAGACGACGAAGGACCGGATTCACCACCTCCGCCGCCACCGCCACCACTGCCTCTTCCACCCAAAAGAGCGTGTCCCTCTGTTTCCCCGACCTCGCCACCCATCATCAACAAAGGGTCAGGCACACACCCTGCAGTTTTGTATTTCATTAAATGGAAATGAGGCTTAATTTAGCTGCTCACGTGGGTAGTTACGTATAAACATGTTGAATGATTCATGAGTTCTGCACTCGAACACACAAGTTTCTTTAACTATTTCACATCAACAGCAGTCACAGTCGGAAGCCAAGAGCGCTGACTGAGAAAGCTTTGCATCTGAACTCCTTTTTGGAAAGTTAAGATGGAAATGGATGATTTCAAAATGGGCGACTTTCGAAAAGAAAAACTCTCAATGCTGAATATAGTTGAAAAAAAAAAAAATCTAACAGCTGCGTTTTCTGACAAATTAAAATTCATTATGTGCATCTGTGTAGAAACTTCATTTGACTTTAATAAGTCCTGTGACTGTCAGATGTTGTGTTTTGAGGTGAGAGGAGCAGACAGCACGCCCTGTGACTTACCAAATGAATATGACATAAGATAAAAAAGCCTGATTATAGATTAAGTGATCTCTTCATCTCTAAACCTCCTCGTATGTATCTGCCTTCAGAGTGTTGAACCTGCACCACCAGGCCTCTCCTGTGAGCCGCACTCCCAGCATGCCAGCCGTGGACACCAGCTACATCCCTCCTGTCCCCCCACTCATCCAGGACTATAGACCCTACTACCACACCCCCAACGACCTGTCAGGTAATGACAAACACACGCAGACTGGAGATGATTTAATGGGAGCAAATTCATTGCTCAAAACAACCACATCAAATCAAATCAGATCAAGCTTTATTTGTCATTGCATAAATACAGTGTATTAACACAACGGAATTCAAGGTGCCACTTCAGATCAGTGCTTTAAAAAAAAAAATAAATAAATAAAATATGTAACAAACAAACACCCCTCATTCCCGACATACAGTACATTTCACTCTCTCACACACACTCACCCACCCACATATACAGCACATGTATTATGATTGTCAATGAGACAATTGACTGACACCCTCCCTTCCCCTCCCAGACAACACACACCCTCCTGCACACACATATGTGTGTAAGATAGCAGCAGATTTCAGCAAAAGAAAGAAAGAAAATTGAAAAATGAAATAATGTCCAAAATGACATTCAACAAACATACAGTAATGCACACATTTAAACCTAACTGTTCACATTTAGGTTTTAGACTTTTAACTCTTTTTTTCAAAGACATCATTACACTCATGGTACATGGCCAAGTGTTGTTCAAACTCTCCAAACTTTATTTCAAATTCTACTGGACCTCCCAATTTTTCTAAGATATGAAATGTATGTCAGGCCGAAACCGAATTCTTTAGAAATAATGTGTTTATTATAAGGACATTATTATTCAGTGTACTTATACATCCGTAAAAGATCATTACAGTGACTTTTATAAACAGTCAGAACAAGCAGATACACAAAATAAGATGAAGTCATATAGTCTAATTACAGTCTAATTACTGTATTAAAGGGATACTTCACAGATTAGCATTAAGCTTTGTATCAGTAGAAACCCGGTAGTATTTTCGAATGAAAAAAAAGCACTAGATTTCTCTGTATTATGGGTCTGGAAAAAAGCCTCCAATGACGCAAAAAATCGTCATCTGAGGCATTTTTGCCCAGAGTCTGTGGACTACAGCCAGCTAGTTCCGCATGTTTTCAACTCACCCGTAGGGAGTTGGACTGTCGTCTTCACCCGAAGCGAGCCGAGGCGAGTCCAGTGTCAGCCATCTTGAAGCTAAGCTACAGCTCTCTCTTTTCAGCAGCAAACTTTTACAACAATTATGTGCATTCAAACTACCACACATGTGTACCACCGGGATACATTGGTACAGATCGGAGAATATGCAGGACACTTTATTACAGACGGAATACTCGACACACTACGTGAGCTTCGCCTGCTACAGAGACCAGCACCTCAGCCTGCGGTCTCGTTCTATGCCGCTAGCCGGGTAAGGGGACATCACCTCAGTGGTGAAACACGGAACGAGGGCAGGAGTATGAGCTAGGTGGAAAGCTAACGCTAAAACGTTGTTTCGTTTATATGGTTGAAATGACAATAAGACACATTTGAGTTGACTTGACTGTCTCACTGTCTATTATGTCTGTAACCGGTAGGCGTGGCTCGGGAGTGGACTCGTAGGGAAGCGAAGCAAGTGCATTCTGGGAGTTGTTGTCTTTTATCCACATGAGCCAAATATACATTTTCTGAATTTTCTAGGTCTAGAAGGCACCAACTTCTAAAAAAAAATAATTCTCATTTCTACTACATAAATGACCCAATTTAATACATATTCATCTTGCCAGCATTGAAATATCCCTTTAATGAACTTTAACAGGAAAACAAAATGTTTAGAATAACAACTGACTTTTATTCTTATTTACTTTTTTTCTATAAAAGTTCTAATGCTATTTTTACCTCTGCTAAGGAGCTTATGTTTTCGGCTCGGTTTGTTTGTTAGTTGTTTTTTTTTAATTTGTCAGCACGATTACGGAAAAGCTACTGGCCCGATTTTCATGAAACAAGGGCAAAGGAAGAACCCATTAAATTACGCTGCAGATCCGAATCATGGGGCGTATACGCAAATTATTTTCGTTAATATTGTGAGATAGAGCATGCCTTGGCGGAGGTCTGCACTCTCCAAGTGGCCTTCTAGTTTATAAAATGCATCTGGTTGAAAATACCAATACACCCTCTAGCTGTGTAATAAGCCCATCGCTACGTATTTATTATGTATTTGCATCTGTGATAGTGATGTTTGTTGATATTCACTATTGACTCTGCTTGTACTTGATTTCCAGAGTTGAACTTCTTCTCTTTTCTTCAAGGCGACAATCACCAGGTACGTACAGAACAGTGCACCGCTCAGTTTACCAGCTGAAACACTTGTTTTTAGCGAAGTCCTGAAAGCTTGTGACCATGGTTCATTTTAAAATAATAAAAAGGCTCTCTGACTTTATGTGTAACCAAAATATTCAACCTATGCTCACCATTAAAAGCAAAAGCAAAAGCTGCACTTAGTGTTCCTTGATGACAAACCTCCTCTCTGTGGTAAACAAAGGTCACTCATGCAGAATCAAACATAAAAAAAAGAAGAAGTGATATTGTACATAACATTTCACACAATCTGCTGGTACACAGTTTATCTGTGCCACTGTCTGTTTCTGTCTCTGTGGGCTATTTAAGGAGACGTGAGAGCGAGACATTTGACAAATGATGGTCGGCACCCGCTTACTGGTGGGTTGAATTCTCTGAGGCAGTCAAACATGAATATAGACTTCTTCTGATTTCTGATACCCGCATTTTTTGGGGAGTTCTGTAATTTAAAAATAACATTTTAAAGGGTTAGGTCTCCAAATTTACAAAAAACAAACAAAACATTTTCTCACTTACCTTGAAGGGTGCAATATCTAGCTGTTCATGTAGTTTGGCTTTTGAGATACAGTCAGGGTGCGTGGGATTTTATATGTGGTTCACAAACACATTTTAAAAAATTCAGCAGCAACCTTATTTCCAGAATCTGTACCCTGTTGCTCTGGTGAGTCCACAGACCTCACTGTGAACCGTTTTCATTTTCCTGAAGACTGCCGACAGCATTTTCTGTGGATAGACAGATATATATTGCTGCTGTTGAATTTTTCATAGAGGTGGATATCTCAAAACCCGGACAAATAACCCCAAAACTACCTGCACAGCTGGACACCACTAGAAATTATTAAATAGCTGATCTCAGTGTGGCCGGGTTAGCTCAGTTGGTAGAGCAGGCACACGTATATAGAGGTTTACTCCTCGACGCAGCGGCCGTGGGTTCGACTCCGACCTGCGGCCCTTTGCTGCATGTCATTCCCCCTCTCTCTCCCCTTTCATGTCTTCATCTGTCCTATGGAAATAAAAGCCTAAAATGCCCGAAAAAATAATCTTAAAAAAAAAAAAGCTAATCTCAAGGTGTAATGTTAAAATTGACATCTTCAATGCTGACATTCATTTGGTACAGTCACGAATCAATAGTCAACTGGGGGAATATCAATAAAGCATCTGATCTTCGATACTAAATTGCACAACAATATCCTCGCTAAGAGTTTCCTCTTAACGCCTGTTCAAAAATCTGCTGAGAGAACTCCTAAAAAATAAGAGAAGGGACCCCGTTGCTATGGATGACATCCATTTTCATGAGTGAATTCAATTACTATGTCCACAGTGATTGGTTGACAGAAGTCTGTCGGTAAATGCGAAATGAAACACGAATCAGTACATACAAGCAAAAACAGATCAACATTAAAAAGTTATCTAAAAAAACAATAACAAATGTATTCATGTAACAAAGTAAGATACCGACTTGTTAAACACCGTTTATGTTGGCAGTGTAATATATGTTTTTCCATCTGATTGGACAAATCTTTAAGTCATTTTACATATAGCATACATTTTTACCCAGCGGTTCAGTAATAGCCATGAGATCCGATTTATTCATTTATTTATTTATTTAATTATAGCAGTTGTTGAGTATTTAATGTACACTTAATGAACTGTTAAACAAATTGATGTCTGAATAGACATCATCATGTCTGGTTTTACTATGTTTGGGTTTATTAGTGAGCTGAGGGGATTCTTATTACCTTGGACACCATCATAATATGCCTTTAAAAAATTCATTAATGGTGTCTCTTTTACAAAGCTCTCAGACTTCGGGGCAACTTTTAGTGCTAAAATGCTTTGTGAACTGCTCAAAGACTAAAAACACACACTTTTCAGGAGTTGCTCTTAACTCCGCCAGTGAGGAGCTACTTT
The DNA here is from genome assembly GCF_008315115.2 of Sander lucioperca. Taxonomy (NCBI): domain Eukaryota; kingdom Metazoa; phylum Chordata; class Actinopteri; order Perciformes; family Percidae; genus Sander; species Sander lucioperca. The sequence goes on along the minus strand of NC_050175.1, from coordinate 27,661,726 downwards.
TAGTGTAAGGATGTTTTGTGAATACATCTCCCGGTAACTTCAGCAGCCGCTCCGTGTGAACTCACACTTCCTCCTCTGTTGTTTTTCTTCCGCGGTTCAGCATTACAACATGGTGATGGCAGCAGCGGCCGCCGCTTCAGCGTCAGACGACCACGAGCTGCTGCTCAACCGCTTCCTGCCCTACAGCACCTCCTCCTCCTCGTCCCAGCTGTTCCTCGACCAATCAGGAGCCTCCTCGGCCCCTTCGTTGACCGCGCCGACCAACGGGGCGAGCAACTCGGGCAGCAGCAGCAGCCTGGTGTCGTCCAGCAGCCTCCGCGACACTCACTCCACACACTCGGGCTCACACTCGGGCTCACACTCCTCACACCCCGGGGTTTTGGCCAGCCGGAGCAGCGCTGAAGCAGCAGTGGCAGCCATTTACGGCGGGATACCCGACGTTATATCGTTGGACTGACTCGAGAAGAGTCAAGGCTAAACTTTGGGTCCAGCTGCAATCCAGTAACAGGCTTTTTGACTGCAGGGTAAAGTTTTGATCCAGAAACTAGACTGGCCCCAAGTCATAAAACGGCAAACGTTTGTGGAGTCGTAATGACAAGACTGCCTCACGAAGAGCATTGATATTATAAACAGGCCTGAGGGTTCCCTTCACTAGACTGACCTGAGAACAGTACTGAGTCATCACTTAAACGGGTCAGCTGTGGACATTCTGTTTGTATACTGACTCCAGATCAGAAACTTGTCCAGCATGTGAACCCACGCAACTGCGATACTGGTACCAACCCGGCACAAGCGGCAAAGACGCTACCTGAACAAAAACACAAAGGAGGACGGCTCTTTTTTTTTTTTTTTTTTTTACGAAAACGAGGAGTGGCAAACCTGTACAGAGAACAAAATATATTTTCCTCTTTTACTTTTGTATGTTAAATCGGGACATTTTCAGTCTAGTGAGCTGCTCCAATCGCTGTTTTTAAGTGGACGACTGAGGTTGTTTTGGTTTATTTTTTTCTCTCACAAAAGCTTATACATACGCCCGTTGCCATGTGGTTATCTTTTTCTTCTCTTTTATCCAGCTTTACATTTTGTTTGCATTTCTTCAGTAGAAACTTTAATTCTCTTTTTCAAACTCATTTTTAAAATTCATATTGTATTATTTCTCTGTCCAATGACAAGAACACTGAATTTACAGTTTATTCGTGTACTAATAATTTTATTAAGCTTTTAAGTTATGTATGATATTTAAACTGTTATAAATATATTCTATATATATATATCTATATATGCATTCCCTTTGACCTTTAGGTTAATGCTGTGGGGAGTGTGTAGGTGGAAATTAGCCATTTCTGATTTTTCATTTTCACTCCATGATTTCCAACTCCTCACAAAGACTTTGCCGGCATTCAGCATTTAGAAATGGAGACTTTTAGACTATTTATACTCGCCAATTCACAGTTTTGAGCTGGAAGAGTTTCTTTTGTTTTCCTTTTTTTTTTTTTTTGCACAATGCCAAAAATAAGATACGGTACCTATGGAAATTATCACTATAATCAAGAGTGCAGTTGAATCTGTGTGCCACATTGTTTTCAGTCCAAGTGTCCACATCTTCGGCTGGTGGTTGTTCAGACGCCTAAACTGTTTGTCCTTTTGTCTCTGATTTTCTCAGTTTCACCGTTGTTGTTTTTTTTTTTTGCTTGTCTGTCAAAAAGGAATTCCAGTGAAGGTCAAGCTGTCGTAGCATCGTCGGCCTTTTAAAGAGACGGCGTCCCTGGCATGTGACCGAGTTTAAACTAGTGCCTGTTAGTGCGCATGCTTCACAGCGTGTTTGGGATGTTTGGGTTTTCAGACTCAAAAAATAATGTCTTAAAGGGTCATCCACAACCTCTGTTCCATCTCTGTCCAAGCTTGCTTTGAAGACTTGACTTGGGACTAGTATCTTAGACGGTGTTGATGTTATCTAGCGAGTTATCTTTGGGAAACTGCCTGTGTAAAAGCAATGAAGAGTGCCACAGTGAAAGAGGGAGATCTCAACATGCCAACTCGTGGCTCAAAGCCAGCTGGTTTAAAAAAATACATGACCTGTCTGTAGTTTAAAAACCCTACGAGCTCGTCGGTGTACAATGTGGAAGTGTCAAAGCGAGGCGCAGTACCTCGATTCAGCTGAGTTTGCTCATGAATGTATTGTACAATTTTAAGAGTGGACACACTTTTGGTTATTATGAGAGGTTGTCAAGGTCACGCTACCAGTGACATAGAGTAGACCTGGTACACTCCTCTGTCCAGTCAGCCCACCTCCAGCCTGTGTGTGTCCTTAAAACTTTCCCCCCTTTTCAGCCTCTGCTCGATGTTCCACTTCCAGACGTCCTAGACAGGCAGCTCACTTTAAAGCCTAATTATCCCGACCACCATGAGATATTCACTTCTGACAGCAACCCCCATCGCCTCACATCCTGTCCCGTCCGTCAGCGACTAACTGGGAGACAACCCAAAATGACCCCCCACCCCTCCCTTTCCTTTCTCTTGGCATCTTTAAGTTTATTCCCCGTTCTTCTCATGGGAACCAACCCCCGGCTCTCACACTGACCCGGAACAGGTCTCGTGTTTTTCTGTGTTGTGCAGTATTTTATTTATTTTTAATTGTTATTTCTTCTTATTTTTAATTATTATATTTTTACAAATTCTTTTGGATTTCCATGAATGGGCATGTGAGTCACTGTCACTCGGGAGTTGTTGTGATATGATTTAATTTAATATGCATTTTATTATTATTCTTGGCCAGCAGCGCGATTTCTCAAAAAAGGTACAGTTCAGTTGTTCGTCTAGAAACGCCTCTGTGTATTTTCTTGGGAGCTGACAGGAGTTTCACACTTCTTAATAAGAACAAAAAAAACATGGTTAATTAATATGGGCATGACTCCTGAAGATTTAATGTAGGAATTAATTCAGGGTGGATTGCATTCCTGTTCCTCACCACGTCACTGGCGTAAGTTCATGTGATTAGATGACGCATTAATGGATCATCAATTATTGATTATCTCACAGTTACTTTATACATGAATTAACTAACACTAAGTTAGCTGGAATCCAGTTGCACAGAAAAAGGGCAGTATTACTTTTTATAGAAACTGTTAGTCAGATAACATTGACGTGTTGCTGCAGAAATCATCTCTTGTATTGTTGGCAGGTCACAGTTGGATCAGGTCAGTCAGTCGGTCCACTTTGGTCCAAATGCAATATCTCAAAAACTATTGGATGGATTACCGTGAAACCTTGCACCGACATACATGGTCCCCAGAGGATGAGTCCTACTGACTTTGGTGATCCTCAGACTTCCTCTAGTGCCACCATCAGGTCAAAATGTTGGTTTGTCCAATACTTTAAGGCAGCAGAACTCATCACATTCCCATCAGCCTTAGCTGTACTACATGTTGAGCGCTTGACATGTTACTGATTAGCACTTAAGCTAGCTAACATGCTAAACTAAGATGGTGAACATGGTGAACATTATGCCTCATAAACGTCAGCATCGAGCTGGTAGGTAGAGTAAAACAGCTTCATATTTCTATTAGAACAGGTGCTGTTTTGCTTTCAGAGCGGCTGATCAAATGCATGGGTCTGAAATGTCCTTTGCTATTTTCCCTGTCCAAAGAAAACCATGTATATAAATTTGGAGATTTTTAATTTTCCTGATATTTTTATGGGTTGAGAGAAATCTCCTATTTTTGTACGCTAAATAAACCACTTAAAAGCTCAGTTGAATTGGTGAAAATGTGTGGTCACAGAGCAGAAAGGAAGTTTTTCTTAGCTTGTGAAATGTAGACATTTTAACGATGCATGGTTTTCACAGAACGGCGATGCTCCTGCATGTAACTGGATTCCAGCTAGTTCGGTGGCATCTGAATTAATGTATGTATGACGAAACTTTGAGTTCATTAACTGATGATCCATTGAGTGTTCACTCACCTCATAAACTCGCAGTGACTTGATCATATTGAGCAAGAGGAATTCATGAGCCATCCTGCATTCATTCATTCATGCATCAAATCATCATGACTCATGTTATGTATTAGTTATGCATTTACTTACTGCGTGTTTGTACCTTCATTAGAAAGTGTCGCCCTGACTTTCTACACTGATGATGAAGCTGTTGATCCTTTAGTTACCATCGTGTTAGTTTGAATATCAATCACCAGTATTTGGATGCTAAGGTGGTCACAGGTTTTCTCAAACCCAATTTAATTTATTTAAGATTCTTTCCTCACGCTTGTCGGTGCAGCAGATTAGGCGCACGATGTGAGAGAGCAGACCGTGTTGAATGTGTTTCTGTTGAAGTGCTCTATACATACTGGGGTCTATATGGCATTACCGAAAGTCAAACCCTCCTCCAACTCCCAAGTTCATAATGTCCACAGTTCCATCCTGTGGTTCACAGTTGTTAGTTTTCCGAGGGAGAAGCTGGGGGAGTTTTTTTGTTAGAAAATATCAGATTACCTGCAGGGATGGATAAGCACAGGCCTGTTGCCATCTCAATCCCTCTCCAACTTGAGTCACACACAGATGTGCGGAGTATATGTAGAGCATTTTTTTGCTGCAGCATATGTGTTTGCAGGTGTGAGGACACTGGGAATAAGGCCACTATTATCAGTAGTTACTCTTAAAGGTGTTTTCAAAAATCTCCACAGGCAACCGTGACGAGCAGCTCAACACTCGGTTGTCATGAGCTAAAATAGATAAAAAGGGAAAGTCAACAATGTGTATATTATGTCTGTATGGAAACCTGAAAGTTCAGATCCAATCGTGGGTGTTTGATGTCCGTTTGTATGCTTTTTGTGTGTCAGTTCAGAGCGAGAGAATAAATTAATTTATATATTTTTTAGAAAATGAAAGCTGTACTATTATAAAAAAAAAAAATGGACTGTGGCCAATAAAGAGTCTTACACGACAGAAATAATCTGAAAGTCAGACTCAAGTTGACATCTGCACTCACTGCCTTAAAACATTCACAGGTTCTGTTTCACGGCTCCAATCCGAGAAAAATCATAAAAAGGCTTTTCGAGGAGGGCAAGGAGAAGACGGTGTACAGTAGACACTTGTCAGTTTGTACAAATATACTAAGTGAGAAAAAAATATTTATTACCTGCATTGGAAGACATTGTTTACTTATTGAATGTTACCTGTTTATGTAGAAAAGTTTAGATGTAATAAAATGCATTGTGCTATTTCTTTGTGTGTTTTCCCTTATTTGAAACGATGGGGCCTGGAGGAACGTGATGACATTTTTAACAGCCTGTTACACTTAGAAATGAACACTGGGTGGCAGTCGTTTTCATCCAACTTTTCCCCTGCTTTGATGATACAAATCCAATTACGCACGCTCTGTCAGCTCTAGACGGTGCCTTCCTGGTTGTGACACTAGCTTTATATAACATGAACATCTGCAATTATTGACTACATTTATATTTTTGGATTTAAAGTGATGGGGAAGCCTTGCGCTCCGAGGAGCCTGCGTTACGCACAAGACTGATGGACGCATCTCTCCTAATGTGCGCCAATAAACACCTCAACCCCTCCATTCCTGTCATGCTGTCAGAGCAGAGAGCAGTGATGTTAGATGATAGTGCGTGTTGGAGAGGATAGGAGGGGAGAGGACAGCAGGGTGGGGTGGACACAGACGGAGTAGCCTAGATGGTATGGCATCATGTACTAAAGTGGCACTCCAAGATCCAGCTCTTTTTGGACAGAAATGTTTTTATCTATTTTAAGTATAGACTCCTCACTGACGAGATTATTCTGTGTAAGTGTAGCCAACGTGAGCTGCTGATATTATGAATGAAGGAAATGAGAACGTTTGTTTGAACATGTCACTGATGGAGGGGGACTGCTTCAGCAACCTGGAGGACATCGACGTGACAGCTGACGGGAGCCCGGTTCTGAGGTTCCTCATCTGCCTTGTTTATTCTGTTGTATGCGCTGCGGGTCTGATGGGCAACCTGCTGGTCATCTTCTTCATCAGGGTCAAACAAGAGAGGAAGAAGTCCACAGTGAACTTCTTCGTGCTCAACTTGGCAGTGACGGACCTGCAGTTCGTGCTCACTCTGCCCTTCTGGGCCGTGGACACCGTGCTGGACTTCAGCTGGCCGTTTGGAGACGCCATGTGCAAAATCATCCTCTCGGTCACCGTGATGAACATGTACGCCAGCGTGTTTTTTCTCACTGCCATGAGTGTGACCCGCTACTGCTCAGTCGTCTCGGCTCTAAACAACAGAACCAGGCAGAAGTCCTGTCCCGCCGAATGGACCTGCGCAATCATTTGGACACTGGCGACTCTGGCGACTGCGCCCACGTCCATTTTCTCCACTGTCAGCAACGTAACTGGAGAAAAACTCTGTTTGCTGAGGTTTCCTGGTGGTCAGTACTGGTTAGCAGTTTATCACATACAGAAGATACTTGTTGGCTTTGTGTTCCCAATGTCCATCGTGTCCATCAGCTACATAATGCTGCTGCGTTTCGTTCGCAATCGGAGTATGAAAACAAGCAACCCCAAACGGAGATGCCAAGTTACAAAATCTATCACCATCGTCGTGTTGTCCTTCTTCCTGTGCTGGATGCCGAACCATGCCATCACCTTGTGGAGCGTGCTGGTCAAACTGAACGTTGCAAACTGGGACAAAGCCTATTACATAGTCCACACATATGTGTTCCCTCTGACCGTCTGTCTGGCTCACACCAACAGCTGCCTGAACCCGATTATTTACTGCCTCATGAGGAAGGAGTTCAGGAACAAACTGAGAAGTCTGATACACAGAGGATAATTGTTTCGGAACTTTGAGAATTAAGTGATGACAAAAAGGAACCGAGTGCGCATGGCCCTGGAGAGAGAGAACAGACCTGTCACAAAGCACAATGAGAACAAGCACCATCATGTCAAGATTATTTACTCCATTCTGCTCATTGAAAAGTGGGACTTGCATCAGCGCTTCTTGTCTTTGAGGGCTTGCGTAATGTGGCTAATTCCAGTAGAGAAACAGCTGTAGCAGGTTTTGGGCTTTACGCGTAATTGCTAATTTTGTGTAGAAGAGAGTTATATTATATATAGAGAAGAATATTACAATGATGTCCACCGTGGCATTGCGTGTTAAATAACCATTAGGTGCGGTGTGTATCTATGCTACAGTAAGTGACTACGTGTGCGTAATTGCGCATTAGTGTGCTCGCGTTATAACTGAACCCGTGAAATGTTGCTGCGCGCTTTTTTCCACCCATCTGTGAATGTTTTTGTAACCAGTGCTTGTACATTAGGTGTGTTTACCAGACAATCACCACCTCCCTCCACCATCACAGGTCATGTGTTTAAGTTATTGACTTCAGCCACTGAAGACAACGAAATGTGTGAAATATGATTGTTGTATTAATACGCAAAAAAAAAATGTATAGCCCTAACCCCCTAACCCTAGTAATAAAAATGTACTCAAGTTGTCACAACTTTTTTTTTACAAATAGATCGTGCACGAGTCAAAAATATAACAGGTGGAAACATTTGTTCAGCAGGTGATAAGAAGCTATGATGACGTGATCTGAACACACTGTGTCGTGTGTGAACACATTCATATCAGGAACCAGGCTTTTACAGATTACAGAAGCCTGTAACAGACCCCAGAGATATACCATTTTGTCATATCTCACAGGTGCTTTATTCTGTCATTCCATTTTTTTTCATGAATTGTCAACCAATTTCTTCCTTATGACATTTTTTTTCTAAATTTATGTTTTAATTTTTAAAAAACATGTTTCAATACCAATATATCGGGGGTCCCAAAAGTGACTGCTTTATGAAGAGTTGTTTGGTGAGTCCCCTGAACAGTTGTGACTTTTATGCATTTTCCCTCTCCTTATATGTTTACTTCAGTTAATGGTCTTAGTACTTCTTCCTGGTAGCAGCGCTGGACAAGGTATATACTGTAGGTTTCAACACTTAGAGGTGTAAAAAAGGGATTGAAAGGGAGTCTGTCAGCAGGCTTTTTCAATCAAGCTTTGATTTTGCTTGTAGTCTTTGCTGTTGCTTTAATCAGGAGGAAACAAGGTGTTGTAAAATTACTCACGGTGAGAAAAACAACTTTCAAGGACCGAGACAGTGAATGTAAAATCAGCTCTCCAATCAACCCTACCAGTTACTGTATATAAAGAGAAGTGCTCTTGCGTGGCACATTGTGAGTGTTTCTTGCCATTATGCCTTCCTGTTGAATTACTGCTTATTATTGCTGCAGTAAACCTGAACCAGGAAAAAAAAAAAAAATTAATGAATGCAACGGATGAACAAGGCAAGAAACAGACTCCTAACGTCATGCCAGCAGGGATAAAATACTTTCTGTTTGTTCTTTTATTTATTTATTTATGATGATAAATTACAGTACAATATTTCCCTCTGAAATGTAGTGGAGTAGTATAAAGTTGCAAAAGATGAGAATACTTAAGTAAAGTATGAGTATCTACAAATTGTACTTAACCATACAGTACTTAAGATATATTTTGTTATTTCACAACAAGAGCATCTGCTGACTGGGTCCAAGCTCCCAAAACTGATTTCATTCTGTAGATGTCATACTCAAGATAGGCTACATTATCAGAAATTGAGCTAGTTGCACAGAGATTATAGAAACCATAACAATATATAAGAAATATTCAAAATATTTAAATATTCATACATTATATTAATACATATTTAGGATATTAAAAAAGAGCAGTAGTAGCAGGGCACCGCCGACTCAGAAATGCCACCACTTTCAAAATACACTGCAATAGCTTTCAGTGGAAAGCTTGTTGCCTTAAAGTGCATCTGGCATCTTTTATACACTTTGTTATGTTTGCATTTGCTATTGGGTGCTCTTTGGCTGTAACTGCTGGTATGTGTGTAGTCCTAATAGTTCAGTCTGTTAGAAATTGTGTTTATTTTGAGGAGCTGTCTCATCACTGAATGAAAACGTTTCTGTCACAGCGAATGAGTCAGTCGTTGTGGATCCTCACATCAAGCTTCTTAAATGTACAACACTGGGACTTAGTGATGTTGACGCTAAAATACACTCTGTAACACTGAAACAGTGTGCTCCACTTGTTTTATGATTGTTTCTCATTATGTAAGTTTCAGACATATATGGAGGAAACTATTCTCAATAAAACTGAGAATTCTTAAGTTTAATTTGTGGAGAAAAGCATAACTACAATTTTAATTGAACTCCTTGTTTTTATTGCAAATCACCAGTGGGTACATTTTACAAACAGATGCATTTTCCAAGTCTTCCCCAAATATAAATCTCTTTTTGGATCAAATTGAACTTATACTCCTTAATACTAAATATAAACAAACCTACTCTGAAAAATTCTAACCTTTATTTATTTTCCATCTACTTATATTTTACTATAATCATTCAATATTAATTACTTATGTGTTTATTATTGTATTTTTGTGGGGGGTTTTGTGTAAGAAAGTCAAGTACAGAGACACAGAAACAGCCAAGACAGAGACATAGGATGAAAACATAGTGGATAAAAATAAACTAAAAAAAAAACAAAAAGGCAAAACCATTTTTTTCTGTTTAATCTTATTACTTTTATTAATACTTGTTTGTTTCCTTTATATAAACGTATATGTTGCAGAATACTTCCCTGTGTAACTGCTAGAGAAAATGTCCATGTGTTTGCTGTTCTTGGGGAGGCAGTAGTTCAGTCCGTGGGGACTTGGCTCGGGAAACAGCAGGTCAACGGTTCAAGTCCCCAAAGGGACCAAGCATGGAGTGTGGACTGGTAGCTGGAGAGGTGCCAGTGTTTCCTAGGCACTGCCGAGATGCCCTTTGGCACCAAACCCCCCAACTGCTCGCGGTGCCTGTCCATGTAGCTCTGATATCGCTCAAGTAATGCATGCAAAGGTCCTGTTTGTGCATGTGTGTGTTTTTTGTGCCGGTTTGTGTGTAATGTGTAAAATAACAACAGAGTGAAAAAAGAAATTAATTTCACATTGGGGATTAATAAAGTATGTCTTCTTTCTTCTTCTTGATATCATTCTCTGTTTTCCCCTTGGTGCAATGTAAACGTGCACTGAATCTGGATGTTCATGAAACAGTATTGTCAAAGAGGCAGAAAAAGAATTAATGGATATTAATGGAAATGCAGTAAAAACACTTTTCGGAGTGAAATGTTAATTAAAGGGTCATAAGTCTGTCATGTGCTTTAATTGACAGTTGTTGAAATGCCTTAGGCATATTTGTTCTGCCTCCCTTGAGTCTTTTTGACATTGTATAATGATTATTTGCCTTTTCTCATGCAGTCCATCGTCAGTAATCTCTACAGGATAATTTCACGAAGTGAAATATGTAATATTTTCCATTTTAACCGGACTTTCCCTCTAGCCCAACTTCTAAAAAGATGTTTATTTGTCTTGGTAGGGGACTTCATTATGACACTGTAGTCTGTCTGCAGCTGGTAGGAACTCAGTAGGTTTCTTTTAGTATCTTGCAGAAAAACTGTAACCATCTATATGACAGGAGATTGACTCTACTACTCATCTACTCTGACCGCACATCTTGGTATTCCCAGTCATTCCTGTCTTTGCTTCATTTGTCATACAATGGCAAAAATTAGTAAAAATGATATCAGCGCATGGATGTTAAATTTGATTTAATGGTCTCCCATTACACCGGTTTAAGACTATGGTGTCTACTACTCTAATAAATCATCATTTGGGGTAATTGGTGGTCTGTCATTGCTATTAAAAATACAACACAGAAGATGGTCAAATATAAAATTCACATGACAATGAGACAGTTTACTAAGTTCAGAGTTCATGAGAAATATGTGACCTAAAAACAAGGTCAGAGGCCAGAAAAGGCTGAGAAACACTAGTGTAGTGACTCCACAAAAATGTCATCTTCATTTCTGTCTGCTGCCCAACAACCTTAATTTACTGAGGCTAAAATGTTTTGCTAAAAATTTTGTGATCAATTTTTTTATTGGCACCTTCAGACATACAAAACAAATTAGGCCTACACAATGTGTGACAGGTAATAGAGGATGGTGCACAGAACGGATAAACACAAATTGAACAAGAACAAAAACCCTCTCCCACCCCCCCCACCCTCTGCCGTCTCGAGGAAAACAAAACAAACAAACAAACAGAAATCACACCTTGCCTAATCACTCTCCTCTAGTTCTTGTGATGCTGAGGTCATTAAGTCTGATATTTGCCTTGCTGCGCTTTCCCATAGGCTGATAGTTGATGATTTGGCTTTGTTAAGCGTTTGTGAATTTTGGAAACCTTTGGAAGTAGGATGATCTTACACTCACACACAACTTCATATTGAAACCACTTTTTTCCTTGCAAGGACAGATCAAGGGTTATGATTCATACCAGAGGGGTAAGTAAGTAGTGGCTATTAGTCAGACCAGTAGAGTTATGACAGAACAGCCAGATACCCTCTGCAGGGCCTAATGATTTAACATGAATACTGGGCTTTCATAGCAATGCTCACGCAGCCTGTTTTAATGGAATCACAATCAGTGGAGTTGCTAGCTGAGGCAATAAGTCCATGTGGAGCATGGTTTGCAATACATTTTAGCATGTTAACCATAACAAATTCAGAAGGTGATAATATGTATATGTAAGCTTGTTATGGAGTTATTCTGCCCCCCATTTACTTAAGTAGAAATTATTTTTTATAAAATGATATATTATTTATTATTAAATATATTTAAAGTATTTTCTTTTCATGGTAATTTCTACTTATGGTCCACTACATTTCAGAGGTAGGCCTAAATATTGTACTTTTTATTCCACTACAATTGTTTGACAGCTGTAGTTTCTAGCAACTTTACATATTTTGCATACAAAACGTATAAAATAGGATGTTTTATCATAAACAAACTACTTACTCCTAGTACTTTTACTTTTAATACTTTAATTAAATTGTCCTTATGACACTTACAGTACTTAACTGTAACATTAAGTACTGTAACAGTAACTTAATGCAGTGTGTGTGTGTGTGTGTGTGTGTGTGTGGCCTTTTACTGGTAACAGTATTTCTCTACTCTGTTTTTTTTCTACTCTAGCTTTTATTTGTTAGTGTTGTATTAGTAATTTTACTTCAGTAAACATCTGAATACGTCCTTTACCACAGATATATGTAAACCATTGGGGTTCTCTCCACCACTTATAGCCTACCAGGCGATACCAGTGTGAGTACCAGTAATATAAAATAAGCTACAGTTGAATAAATTGCAATAAAATAAAAAATAGCAATAAACTACAGTTGTATCTTTCAAATTGCATTGGGGCTTCTTTTTTTAAAGTCTGCGAGATATATAATATGTATATGGTCTGCCGGAAAGTCAGAAGAAGAAGAAATCTTGTCTGATCTTTGTTTTTCCGAGTTTCAGGATGAGCACCCTGAACACACCACAGTCTCAGCGGCAGGCGGGCCATTCTTCAGCTTCTCCTTCGCTTTTGGCACCAATGTCGGAGGTGTTTGTTTGTGCCTGGAAGAAATGGACTCTGGCAATGCACGAATTTGATCATTCAGAGATCCGATCAGTTGAGTCTGTGAATGGCGCCAAAACAGGACCCTAAACCTAAATTTCAAGAAGGTCGGTACCGAGAAAAAACACGGATGTTACCGTCCGGAGGGGGCGGGTTTGTTGTTGTTGTTGATGTTGCGGCTGCTCTAGCTCGACAATAGTATTCTCCAGAGAGGGAGAAAGAGCCACGGAGCCTTTATTATTGGCCAAATATGTGGGGAATTCATTTAAAGCATAACGTTACCCAAAACTGACACATATTAAAGCGTAGCACATTAACATGAAGGTGTAAAACAAACGTTAACGCCAGGCTAACGGCTAGCTAGCTTGTCATTTATGCTATGTATGAGCTAAACCTTAATTTACAGCCACTGACACACAAAAGAGTCGCTAAAACCATGTCAGACCAAATTATATTAGTTCAAAACCGATCTGAGGAACTTCATGGTAGTCTGCAATTGGATATATTGTGGTTATTTTTATGTTTTGCCCCTCTTAGTCCTCTCATTTGTTTTTCTGTTCTCGCAGGTGAAAGAGTCCTGTGCTTTCATGGGCCATTGCTCTATGAGGCAAAGGTTTGTTTCAGAACTACCATTATTATGTGTTATGAGTTGATTATTAACTGCAAAACAAATGTGAGCCAACGCTTGACGCAGAACTCTGTGTTGTGAACTGTGTTTTTCTTTTACAGTGCGTAAAGATCAACATAAAGGATAAACTGATTAAATACTTCATTCATTACAGCGGATGGAACAAAAAGTGAGCATCTTGGATTTGATACAGTTTGATTTTGTCTGTATTCCTCTTTAAGTGCTTACCTTAGATCCCCTGCTGTAAATGAAGGCAGTGAGAACCTTCTGTTTTTACTGTGATGGAGTTTCAAGGTTTTAGGTATTTTTCTCTTGCAGCTGGGATGAATGGGTTCCTGAAAGCAGAGTTCTCAAATATGTGGACAGCAACCTTGCGAAACAAAAAGAGCTTCAGAAGGCCAATCAGTGAGTTTCCCTTTTTGTGTAGAGATAATAAATAAGTATTTTTGTTACACATCTGTTACTAGACATCTGTTACTGTATATTTTCCTCAAATAGCTTCAATATTAGCAGAACACTAACATAATTTGCACTTTGTCAATTCAACTTTGAACATGAATTTACAAGTTGAAGCATAGTGTTCTTGACTAAACATTTTGAGTGGATCTATCTAATAATCTTCACTATTGTTTTCTTCCCCAGGGACCATTATGTTGAGGGAAAGATGAGGGGTTTAGCACCAAGCAAGAAGATTGCTGCTGTGCAGCAGAAAAATGTTGATCTGTAAGTGTCCATCTTGTTTTCCCACCTCTAACAGTTCAACATATTGTTAACATATCATGTAAGTAGACATAATGTTGGCCTAACAATGTATATTGAATGGAGTAATGCATGCATGTATATATTGAATGTAGTTACAGTGCAGCGGGACCACATAGGAGACATGTAATATCATGTTTTCACTTATTTTGCTTTTTTTTGCATCCTAGGAAAGTGAAAAAGGCAAAGCAGAAGAGTAAGTAAACGTTTCAGCATCACATGTTAATGACAGCTTTAACCCAAGTACATTTTCTTTTAATTATGTAAAATCAGAAATTTTTGATTTGAAATTGTGACTCAAAGAAAAGTTAGTTTAGTCATCAAAATGGGACAGTAACATTTAAATATGATAATGAAATGTCCATTGGTCTTTTTAGCAAGTTTCAAAATATCTAAGAGATGGTTAAGATGTCCCATCAGTTTTAGATTTTAGATTATGTTTGTGCATTGTGAGTATTATCACATGGTTTTTCTGGCAGTGCAGACTAGGAGCTTATCATCTCTGATAATGGCATTACCCAATCAGAATACATGTCAATTTTGCCTTTTTTTATATGGTGAAAATCAGCTAATACATTTATAAATTCATGACTTTCAAGTGTGTTACATAAAGTATATTTTCACAGTAACCACTTGTCATATTTAGCCTTTTATCTAAAATGTGCGTGCATAACATGTCCATGGTGTAAAGTAATTTGGAGGCCCACTGAATCTGTGAAAGAGAAATTAAGAGGTTGAAAGGATTACGCCAACTTATTGGGACTTTAGCTTATTCACCGTATCCCCCAGAGTTAGATAAGTCCATACATACCCTTCTCATCTCTGTGCGTGTCGTAACTCTGTCTGGCGCACCCACCGCTAGCCTAGCGAGATCCTGGAGGTAACCGGCTCCATCTAGCCTACTGCTCCCAATAAGTGACAAAATAATACCAACGTGTTCCTATTTACATGTTGTGATTTGTATAGTCACAACGTGTACAAATAACAAGGTCACATGAGACACAGCCATCTTCTAACCGTATACAAACTGGGAACTATATTCTCAGAAGGCGAAGCACTGCTACTTCTGTTACTTGGGCGGAGTGATTTGCTTGCAGCACCTGAGAAGCCCCGTGGTGTTGCGCTAATCACTCCGCCCAAGTAGCAGTGCTTCGCCTTCTGAGAATATAGTTCCCAGTATGTATACGGTTAGAAGATGGCTGTGTCTCATGTGACCTTGTTATTTGCACATGCTGTGACTATACAAATCACAACATGTAAATAGGAAAATGTTGGTGTTATTTTGTCACTTATTGGGAGCAGTAGACTAGATGGAGCCGGTTACCTCCAGGATCTATGCTAAGCTAGGTTAGCGGTGGGTGCGTCAGACAGAGTTACGACACGCATGGAGATGAGAAGGGTATGTATGGACTTATGTAACTCTGGGGGATACGGTGAATAAGCTGAAGTCCCAATAAGTCGGCGTGTTCCTTGAAGTACTGCTTTTTTTTTTACGTCACGTTTACGTTTTTTTATGTCCTACAGACTAAATAATGAGTTGTTGTTTACCTGCTCATCCTTTATGCCTAAATGCACAGTCCTATTTTGGGAACTTGTTATGAATCTGCTCAGTGCAAGAAGAGATTTTGACAACCTGCCACCAGACTCTTTATTAAAACCTTAATTTCTACATAATTTATAAGCTGTAATGGGTTTCTTGTTTAGCCCCAGGGCCGGGTGAAGGCACGAGCAGCGGAGAAACACCGCAGGGGCCGCGGAAGAAAAGGGCTCGGGTCGATCCCACTGTGGAGAGTGTATGTATCATCAGTAATTGGGAACCCTGTGGACACACATAAACATACCTACCTAATTATATAGCTTAACCAGTCCATAGCTTGACATTTTGTTTATGTACAAAGCTGGGGCAAAAAATGAACTACTGCTTTTATAAAACTGCAAGCTGAGCTGAGAAAGGTGTGAGTGTGACGGCTGTCCCCTGCGGGCCACACTAGGGGACCACAGAGTTCTTTGTAGTGTGCCCACAGGTGAGATAAATTAATTTGTGCCTCAGAAAGCAAGAAATGGTGGCCGGGTTGGATCAGCGGTAGAGCAAGCGCACATATACTGAGAGGTTTATGCCTCGACGCAGAGGTCCAGGGTTCGAATCCGACCTGTGACGATTTCCTGCATGTCTTCCCCCTCTCTCTCCCCTTTCTCACCTAGTGTCCTGTCAAAATAAAGGCAGAAAAAGCCCCAAAAAATAATCAAAAAAAAAGAAAGCAAGAAATGTTGGCAACCTGCAGCCAGCAGTAGAAGTACTTATGACCTGCATACAAACCGGGGTCAACAAAAGATTACTCATTTCACAGTACTTCGGTCATTAAAGACCATTGAGGGTCGAGGCTGATTGCAGCCTAGAAGAGCATTATTCTCTTCTAAAAGGCCTGCCGGCAGTTTCCAGCACCAGAACAGCAGTGTTGGCATACTGGCGTATTATTGTTGAAAATAAAACACCACTTATTCATACAAGTTTATTTGGCATTCACTAATATGCATTGCATCTGTTTTGCTTTATAAATCAAGATCTTGATGTAATTCCAATATATTAAAAGAAATGCAAATATAATAGAGAAATATCTTAAGGAGCCAAAATGATAAAAAAAAACATCATACGTACGCCTCCATTTAAAAAATATCAATAAGAACTCCAACTGCAATTTTTAATATTATGAAGTGAAGTGTTGGACCTATCTGTGCTATTACTAGTGCTTTCACCCCTTTTAATTTCACCCTTAGAAAACGAGTACAATAGTTGTGGGACTAAAGCTGTGCAGTGTTATCTGTTCTTGTGTGTGTCTTTGAGAGAGAAATCTGAAATGTTCTCTACTGAACTTTGGACACTGTAGAGGAGATGGAAAAAAAGCATTGCTGCTCCCAGACACCCAGTGAAATAATCAATGTGTGCCCAGGAGGAGATGTTCACCAACCGTGTAGAGGTGAAGGTAAAGATCCCTGAAGAGCTGAAACCCTGGCTGGTGGACGACTGGGACCTCATCACCCGACAGAAACAGGTGGGGGAAACACACACAGACACACACACACACACACACACACACACACACGTGATTGTTGTAGATTTACTTTACTTTATTGGAGGTTAGAAAGTTTGTTCCACAGTAACGTAAATGTCTATATATTACAAATGCATATGGACATCTTGCTTTTAAAATCTACCTGTGATAAATTGAATCATGGAAATGACTAATTAACAACCAGTTTTTAATATTTAATGTTGTTGGAGTGA
Source organism: Sander lucioperca (assembly GCF_008315115.2). Lineage (NCBI taxonomy): Eukaryota > Metazoa > Chordata > Actinopteri > Perciformes > Percidae > Sander > Sander lucioperca. The sequence goes on along the minus strand of NC_050175.1, from coordinate 27,644,536 downwards.
AGTACTATTAAAACCAAAATCTATCCTCAACTCTTTAAATTTTCTCAAAATGCAGATGATTCCTTAACTTGAGCTTTTTTAGAATTAAATCGGTTTTGCCCACGGTGCAGTATACTTTAACATAATACCAAACATAACACTGTGACAGGTTGAGATGACCTTGAACACAAAGATTTAGACACCATTTTAGTTTTAGTTCTATTTAGACATTACTGAGCAGAATTTGCCATGGAAACTCCACTGCAGTAGGTGGTAGAGTTGCAAGCTGTAAATTCTCATTGTAAATTCATTGTTTTGAGAATATGTGGAGACAATTATGCACATGAACACGGTGATGTTTTGTAAATGTTGCTGACTAAATAAAGGTTTTCTGTTGCTTACAGTTATTTCATCTGCCTGCTAAGAAGAATATAGAGACTGTCTTGGAGGACTATGCAAACTATAAGAAATCGAAAGCAAACTCGGACAATAAGTAAGAATAAGCACCCTAACTTTCTTCAAATGATGTAAAAGTAGAAAAACGTCGGTATCCTGTGATAATCTGTCAAGCATCACCGCCTGTGTCCAACTCATCACGCCACCTGTCTAGGGTTGCAAAATTCCGTGAATTTTCAAAGTTGGAAACTTTCCATGGGAATTAACGGAAATAAACTGGACATTTTTAATATTGCTTGTCATAATACTGTTATAGTTCCCAGTATGTATACGGTTAGAAGATGTCTGCGTCTCATGTGTCTCATGTGACTGGGAACTACAGTTACAGTCTATAACAGGGAACTTAAATGTAGTTGAAAAAAATAACATCTTGCAGCATAATCTTGGTTAAAACAACCTGATTTAATGCAACTTCAGTTGAATGTCCTCCCTATATTTGTCAATGACATGCACGCACGCAGTAATCAGCATAGGATACTACATACTTGCCAACATTTAGTTTTTAAAATACGATAATTTTTCTGGGGGGGGGGGGGGGGGATACATAACCCATTGCTATTATTAACCTATGTGTGTTAATTGTATAGCCCACTAACCATAGTAAATCAAAATTGGAATGTTTCCAAAATTCCCCAGTTAAACTTTCCATGGAAAGCAATATTAAAAATGTCCAGTTTATTCCCATTAATTCCCGTTTATTCCTGTTAATTCCCGTTAATTCCCATGAAAGTTTCCAAATTGGAATGTTTCCAAAATTCCCCAGCTAAACTTTCCATGGAAAGTTTCCGTAAAGTTTCTGGAAATTTACCGGAAAATTTCCACCCCTTTGCAACCCTACGTCTGTCTCACAATGTCAACACAATCTTGTGCAATTTACCCAGGATGGTGCCACTAATGCATATTATGTACTGTTGCCTCATTAGATATCCTACTGAAATTGGACATATTTAAATACTAAATACTATAACTAAAGTAATTTTCAACGTTTCAGCTCATTTACAGCAAATCATACATGCTACTGGCCATTTTCCTAAATATGCAGCATTCTGTAGATGTGTGGTTTCTGTCTTCCAGACTACCATTTGATTGTATTAATTACAGTAGGTTGTAAAAATAACTTGCTAAGATTAGATACTTGCTTTAAATTCAAGAGTATGCAATAAAAAGCATACCCAGTTTGATCTAAGTGGTGGTGATGTACGGTAAAGCAGTCGAAAAGACTACTGATTACTTATATTTTTCTTTTCTCTCATCATAGTTTATGACAGAGTCTCAAGTTTCACATTTCCAAATTTCTTTCCTAGCAGGTGAACACACCAGACTGGCCGACTTTCAACTGTTTAACCTGCAGCACAGCACAACGAAAACCCAACGTTGACATAAACAAACCCAAACATGATGTTTGCTTTGATTGATTTCCTATCTCAGGAAAGTTTTTGAAATCTGTACCATTTGTGGCTCCTCAAAGCTGCGATCTCTGATGTCTCCATGGAAACTCTCTCCAGAGAAAAATGTGACGTTTTCTCTCCCCTCTACTTAGGGAGTTTGCGGTAAACGAAGTGGTTGCAGGGATTCGGGAGTACTTCAACGTCATGCTAGGCACTCAGCTGCTTTACAAGTTTGAGAGGCCACAGTATGCTGAGATCATGGCTGAACACCCAGACATGCCGATGTCTCAGGTGTACGGAGCGCCGCACTTGCTACGCCTTTTCGGTAGGGACCCTGGACACACCGTAAAACACACACACATATATACAATTAGACATTGCCACAGGTCGTCAGCATGCATACAGCTCACACACACAGGGGCACACTGAGCCATAGCTTTGGACTGAGTGACTATCCTACTATAATTAATTTGTGATTTAATTCTTTGAAAATTCTTCTCATGCAGGTACAATAGCTGTGGGATTGAATTAAATTTTGCCGTTTTTTAGTTCTTGTCTGTGAAATGTTCTCCACAGAAGCTTGAACACTGTGAGGCTAACAAACACTTGTATAAATAAGTTGCAAGTTATATGGCTTGTGAAATTATGGGAGATTGTCTTCAGAGTTTCCACTATTGTGTCTAATGCTACGTTCATTTTCTGTCCAAGATAATTCCCACTGTGGAAGCAGCAAATCAATCCTGGACCAAGCTTTCATACCAATATTGTTGTGGCATTAGAGATGACACACCAATGGTTTAAATTAATACACTACTGACGGGTTCCAAATGGTTGGTTAGGACAGAAGACAAACATTTCTCTCATTTAAGATGGTTTATTATAGGTGGAATAATAAAAGTCAGCTTGTATATAAGTATACAAGGAATAAAACAAAAAGATTACATGACGCACACATCGATGTGGACCACCCTACTTCACCCTGGGGCTCCCTAGAATGTCCCCGATTCCCTAAATCAGACAGTTAATATACTATTCTACTCGGCCATAGTCTTCTCCCATTGGTTGGCTGGGGCCAGGTACTTTTGGCCCCCTGGTAGCGCTCAGGCGTGTCTACGCCTCTTAGCGCTCTCCTGGTCCAATGGTTCTTCGGTTGCTCCCATAGGGAGGAGCATAAGTCATGCAACTCTTACATGACTTCTCACGTCATTATCATATTAAGGCACTTTAGGATGTTAACTTTTTTATTTCCTCACACTACAACAATGTTGGTTCTGTGGCGATACATACAAGATTTGTGCATCAGTGTGAATGAAAACCTTGATTCTATTTTCTGTATTAGCAAATAAACAGTAATTCCCCTTCCGATATTTTATGTAGTTTTTCAATTGAATATCCCCAAAAAAAATCTATGATATAATAATACATATCGCTATTGCAAATAAAAACAGACTATTGTATTCATATTGCCACCTGGGCACTGTTGCTTTGTTTAGGTCAAAAGCTGTGTTTAACGCAAAAAACACCTGTAGCCCTAAAACAGCTTTTACATTTACACAGTATTTAAAAATAAAAATGTGTCCTGAATCTCCTTCAGCCTGCAGTCTCCTTCTGCATTATTCCTCACGTTCTGTATGCTGTCCCCCCCCCCCCCCCAACAGTTCGTATTGGAGCCATGCTGGCCTACACTCCACTGGACGAGAAGAGTCTGGCTTTGCTGCTTAGTTACCTCCAAGATTTCCTCAAGTAAGCTTCAACTCCCAACACACCACCAGAGACATGTTTGGCTGATTCTCAAATGTAATGTTACATCCACATTCATATTAGTGCAGTCAGGCTTGTTGCAAATCCTCACAACATGAAAATCGATTTTGTGCTCTGGAAAATATTTTTGCTACGACTGATGGACACTCAACAGCATTTAATGACGGACGGATCCAACGTTTAGGTACTTTTTATTTAGAATGGTTTCACAGATGATTTATTTGTGATGTTTGAATTTTCTATTTGATAAATTATGATGTCAAATCTAAATTCAAACAAAGCAGCACAGCAGACATATTAACAGACTGACGTAAATGAGATTCTCAAGTGGTTAAATGGTGACATAGCACAACATTTAGGAATGGTTTCACATATAGAACACAAGTTTTTAAATCACTCAGGATATATGGCACAGTTTGTGCGATTTTGTAAATGCAATGAAAAATAAAATGTATTCATCATGAGCAAAGGTTCTCAGGGAGTGTCACGATTCTCAATTTTGTAATTGGAAATTAAGTCTTTTGGAGCACCAGAATAGAATTTGATATAATAGAGGCTTTCTTTTCTTCAATAATTACAATTGTATGTATGCGAGCATGACTTTGCCCTCTGATTAGTATAATTTATACTGTTAATAAACCAAAGACACCACATGCTGACGCTGTAGAAAAGAAGGGATAATAAACATTTGTAGAGATCAGTGTTAATGCAGTCTGATTATCAGCCAGAAAACCAGTGGCTTATCATGTCACAGACATAATTACACAGATATATTCCTTGTCATCATACACTGGTAAAGGCTATTTGGTTAAAACATCTATGGACACCCTGCTAACTAAATACATTGAAGAAAGAAGTTTCTATACATTGTTCTATCGAGCTGTCTGACGTTATGTCATTTCTTTAAAAAACTTGTACATTTATTGAGGCAAACACTCAAACTTTAGCTTTGAAATATAATAATGGGTTGTTTGTATTTCTTCAAACCAATTACAAACGTCTTTGGCGCCACTAAGTCCAGAATGCAGTCACGGTGCTCTTGTAAAATAGTCAAGAGGGAACTTGTGATGGAACAGCCTTGGCATTAAAATGGCTAAATCTCCGCAAAAGAAATTGCCCCATAAAACATTAACTAAACTTTTACTAATAAAATAACAACATAATATGATCATACTTAAGCTCTGGAGAAGCTAGCTGGACTCAGCATGTAGGTTGCTAGCTTGAAGTAGCGACAGGGATTTTTTGAAAACGGTAGCAGGCAGATAGCGGAAGGTGAGGAGAATTCTGTCTGAAATAAGCGGCCACTGGCAGGCTTATACATAGTCTACATCCAGCAGGAGTGGATTACTTTGTGCGAGTCCTGCACACTGATTCTGAATTTCCTGTGAAGAGTGTTCTCTTATCTTTTCACATCTTGTGTTTATCCCAAAAAATATTTATTTAATATACAACAGGACAAGACTCCTTTTGGGACTCTAATTTGACAGGAAATAGAGCCTGTTGTGCAAATCCCATCTGGAGGCAAACAGCCTCACTATCTTATGTTATCTTAAAATAATTTTGTATATTTTAGACATTTGTTGGTAATTAAATAGGAAGCCGGACATGACGACTGTTGAGGGAGAAATGTTTCAGCTTTCAGCAATTACCATTTCTGTCACACTCCAAGATGACAATCAATTTGACATTTTCTTCAGGTACCTGGTGAAGAATTCCTCCACACTCTTGAGTGCCACTGATTACGAGGTCGCGCCCCCAGAGTACCACCGCAAGGCTGTCTGAGAGCTCTCTGGCACCTCTCCCACACCACATGTACTGTAAAATAACCATTACTACCCGAGTGCAAACTTGGATGAGATTTTTCACTTTAACTGATAAACTTCCTTCACAAAGCTCTCAGGAGCTTGTCACAGTTAAGAAGTTCAACAACAACAAAAAATGTAGGAAACCTTTTTTATGCTGACTCCTCTTTTCTCTCCCTTTTTCCTTTATTTCTCACTTCTTTGAAAAGACACAGAAAAAGTATTTTCCATTGACAAGTTACCGTTTCCACAAGCAGCTGTTTGGTGTTTTTGTGCATTCCACCTGATAGATATTTGTTACTGTTGCATGTTTGTATTTATAAGTGTTTCTTCTGCCACATGAGGTGCAATTTATTGCTGGGCCACAAGGTCAGCACTCAGCAGTTGATGTTTTTGTATCTGTATCGTTTTTGTATTTGTATCAATTTGTTAAAAAAAAAACATGTTTCTACACAATCTTTTCATTGCTTACTGTGTTTTCTTCTTATATGCAATCTTGTACATTATTTGTTGTCATCACTGTTCTTTCAAGATGCATTTTGCAAAGTGCCAAAAATAATGCAGGGAAGTCTAAAGTAGCAGTAACTCAGTGTAAAAAACACAATTAACTATTTTAACATGTTCAGTTGTAGTAAAAGTATAGAAATGTTGAAGTAATGGTCCCTAACCCCTAAGTTATTAAAATATTTTTTAATACAATTTTAGTACATTTACTCAAGTACTGTACTTAAGTACAACTTTGAGGTAGCTTACTTGTACTTTATTTAAGTGTTTCCATTGTATGTTACTTTATACTTTTGCTCCACAACAATTCAGAGGCAAATATTGTTCTTTTTACTCAACAGCTTTAGTAAAGCCTGCTAGTTACTTCAACTATTCAGATTATTAATACAAAAATATATAAATGAATAACTATATATATATATATATATATATATAAACTTATAAATTATAACATGATTAAAGGTTAAGCTACCAGCAGTATATCAATTAATTAAAATGAGTTCTACCTTTACCAGCTGCAACATTAAAGTGATGTAGCCTACACAGTAAATGCATCACAAAATATAATCCAGTAATAAATGATTCTGAAATGGGCTGCATGAGCACTTTCACATTTGTACTTTATGTATATATTTTGTAATGCAAATAGATTTGCCCTTTTTTGAATGCCAGACTTATTTGTAACAGAGTGTTTCTACACTGATATTGCTATTTTAACGTAGGTAAAATATCTGAATACAATAAACATATTTTCTTCTAAAATGTGGGTTAGACCATGTGTTGGACTAGTAAGTATTATTGAGTGTAATGGTTAATAATTACAAAGCAACCACAGTATAGTAAGCTAGGTGATCCGTGACACAACAGACAGGTAACTAGGTAACTGACAGTTTAGTTATTAAGATAATGTTCATTGCAGATGTTATTTCCAGGTTGCGGACAGTTATGTAAATAGTTTACATTTAGGTATTTACTGTAAACAATGATACCAGGTTGTTAATAGTTTGGTACTTTTTCCAGGTGATTCGGTCTTCAGGTACGCCTGACGTCACGCCAGGTTTTTCCTGCCCTGTCTTGTACTGTCTAGGATGGCTCCAACTTCTCCCAACGACACTTTACAAGGAAGTCCCGCCCTCCGACGTCGCCGATTGGATCAAAAGTACTAAAACCACGCATGTTTCGGTTTGATTGGCTTCACTGGTTGTCAATCAACGTGCGAGCAGAGTTTGTGGTTAGGCGTCAGGTGAAACTCAACTCACTCTGGAAAAGAGGGGACAGATAAAATTTACTTCGTCTGAACTTTCTGAAAAGTTTTATACTATTTATGAATTTAATCACCAAAGGATACTTTTAATACTGGAAGCCAACACGTTACAAGATGAAGAGCCTCAAGTATCGATTGAAAAAGCACGAAGTTAACATCACAGTAAGTCGAATACTATTGTTTTTGTATTGACTAAGTTTTGCTAACATCCCCGTCTCTTACCATTAGATGTGTCTTGATCAACGATGCTAATGCTAGGCGTTGTGTCCCGAACAACCACGTTAACCACGGCGGCTGTGGTGTGGTCGGAAAATACATCGCCAGCAAGTTTAAGCACCTGCACCTCAGCGCGAGTGGTGGATGTGGCCTGACACTGTTTTATTATACTGGATGCATTCAGTTTCTTTTTTATGTTTTGGCCTAAATGTAGAGCAGCTGACTGTTGTTATTCACAAAGCGCGGCAGGAAAGAACGCTCCTTAAATCAGTGCATCAAACTCCTGCTGTTATCACTGGAACACTAGCTAACTGTGGTGCTTTTTAACCAAGGTTTCTATTGTGTTTTGTCAAGACACTGGGAATAACCTCACGACCCCTTGAAGCGGGGGTTTCAAATGTTGACCTTTTCATAAATGCAGCAGATCACCTACAGTTGTGAGATGTGAGTTCTCCTTTCGGATGAGTCCAAAATACATTGTTACCAGTTTATTCAGTACACCCAGCTCAAACTGATGCAGTCTAATGCAACAGTGGTGGGAGAAGTACTTAGCTCATTTAGCCTACCTAAGTAAAAGTAGCAATGCCACAGTGTAGAAATACTCGGTTACGAGTAAAAGTCAGGTTTTCAAAAGTTTACTTAAATAAAACTACAAAAGTGTTAGCAATGCATTATTCAAAATACCCTTAAAGTACCAAAAGTAAAAGTAGGCTACTCATTATACACAATGGCCCATTCAATAGATTAAAGTATGTATTACTTTAATGTTGCAGCTCGTAAAGATGGGGCTGCTTTGAATTACTTATACAACTGTATAGCTTAATCTATAATGATACATTATAATTTATTTGTTAATATTTTGTATTAATAATCTGAATCTTGAAAGTAACTGTAGTGTCTTTTCTGAGACTTTGCTCAATATTTCCAGAACGATAACTCCACAACTAAATGGTCAATGCATCTTTTTTATATGAAATGCTATACTTTTACTGTTAGCCCCAACTATCTTGACTCCCAGAATGCAGTGGGGTGAGTGTGTCATTAATCAGAGGCTGTCTTCCTGAATGTGTCAGAGATCGATCTACAAATGCACTGTGCAGTGATGTGTATGTGGATGTGACCCAGTGTCATTGCTGATGTACATACCTGTCATATCTATAGCCTGCTATTATATTTGGCAGCACCCGAAATGTGTTTCGCTACTACGTATACTAAACATGGAACGAACGAGCCAAAATAATGATAGAACAGCGTAAATGTAATCAATAATGCATAGATTCTCATTTGTGCGTTTGGATAGTATTGTAAGGCGTGCACCCAGGGTCGCATTAAGCATGGACATATCATTTTTATTGTGTTTTTAGATATCATATGTGACTTATTGACAGGGAAATGGACAGGGAGTGATGTCAAGAGAAAGGCAGCTCGCTTAGCCAATAGATAATCCTAACCTAAAACAAGCTGATGGGCCTTGTGTGTGTGTGTGTAGTGTGTGTAGTGTGTGTAGTGTGTGTAGTGTGTGTAGTGTGTGTGTATGTAGGCACACAGTAAATGAGTGTGATTTGGCCGCTTGATATCTCATAGCAGACGGGAAATGCATTGGAGATGGCACAACTAACTTTTTGGATAAAAGTGTATGGATTGTTTTCTGGGGAAAAAAATAGATTATTTTTTTTTATTTGTGTTAAGTTACAGTCTTTGTTTTTGTTTCCCCTGGTTGCCAAGACTTGGGAGAACAATATTCAAAAGCCAAACGTCTCGTTCATAATTGTTGTCTGTGTGATTTCAATACATTTCTGTGAGTTTCGATTTCCGTTTAGTTGTTTCTTTTATCTTTATAGTCATATGACAATTTATACATTCATGTGATATCTCGCAGCATACATAACCTGATGGCCCAGGTTGTCCTGAAAAAGAAGATGTGTGACTTGATTGTGCACACAGGGTTGAGGTTATACAAGCATTATTATACAAGGAAACCAGCCGACCCGAATATGCCATGAAAAAAAAAAAATGGCTTGGGCCCCATAGGGTTAATAGACAGTCATTACAATTCTGCACAGTTCAACATGCAGTGGGTGTTTGCCACTGCACTCTGTTTTCAGCTCCCAACAATTACCATGAGAAAGGCACAAAGCCAGAGGACCTGTGTGTGGTAAACTTCTCCCCAGGGAGAAAAAAAAGCCTTTCAGCAAAGAAATGGTACTGTGGTGATGGTTGTGTCAATCCTTAAGCCAGAGGCAGCCATTTAAAATTCATGCGCTTAAAAAACCTGTTTTTGCCCTGCAGCATTTTCTGTACCATTTGCTTTCAAACTACCTCAGGGAAAGCTGGAGATAAGCTGTATTGAAGAAACAGACGTGAAAGTTACACAGGCCTGAGTGATGATTTGATAACATTCCTATTGCATCCCTCTTTGCAGGCAGATACCAAAGGAGAAACTAACAGATAGCAGTGTGATCACAGACTAATCACTATAGGTCTAATCTTAGTTCTGATTTGTGTGCTGCTAAAGGTAAGGCATAGTTAGTTATGAATTATCCTTACATATCAGATCATCACCACCTGTTCCAGCTCCAACGTGTGAGGTCTGTAGTTGTGGCTCAGGGTTTGCAGGCAGGGCTCCAGTTTCTGTTATTCTCTCGTGTAGAAGTAGCCTAGAAGTCTAGACGCACCCTAGCGGTAGCAAATGTAATTTGCAGCCAGGGGGTCTAGCAACTCTCTGTTGGCTTGCGAGCTGGAAAAACCAAACTCTGGCCGGGCCAATCACATTGTGTATAGAGTCGGTGGGTAGGCTTATGGCTGCTGCTGCTGGCGAACAGCGGTCTTTCAAATCGGCTTTGGCCGCTACTCTGGAAGACTTGGAGTTCAGCTTTTCTTTGAGAAAAGAACAAAGAACGGCACTGAAGTCATTCTTAAAAAAGGAAGATGTGTTCGGAGTTTTGCCGACCGGATACAGCAAAAGTTTAATCTATCAGCTAGCTCCGCTACCTTCTTCGTTGCTCTGCCTGGTTGTAGCGCTTTCCTATTGCGTGCAGAGGGAATTTGAAAGACAACCGTTTATCCCGCCCCTCGGATTGAGCCCTGCCAATAGTGAGTTCCCAGACCCAACATCTTGATGTGGGTCTGACTTGTCAGGCTAGTAGGGGTGGAACGGTACATGTATTCGTATTGAACCGAAACGGTACGGGCGTCTCGGTCCGGTCCATGAATTTACACGGAGAATACACGGTATAAAAATAAATAAAACTTGCGTGCAAATTAATTAATGTAATGCGGAACTACTGTTAGACACGCGTTTCTTAGGGACACCTAATCTGTAGCCCTGCCCTTAGCCGCCGTTAGCTCTTAGCTCCGCCGTTAGCTCCGCCGTTAGCTGTTAACTTCGCTGTTTGCTGCTAGCTCCGCTGTTAGCGTGTGAAGCTAACGCCGCAATTCGCCAACTGCTCTGTGTAACCGAAGCTGCTCTTTTAACACCCCTGCTCTGTGCATTCACATATGAGAGCAGCGCTTGTCTCCCATATCACACTACTAGCTGATTGTCTTATTTTGTTTACAAGTTACAGATGGAGTCTGGAGATGATGCAGGGTAGGCCTACTTATTGTGTAGGCCTACTGTTTACATCTTACTTTACACACTTCAAGCTGTTACAGCTAGCTCAGTGGATAGCCTGAGACATGCACAATAAAAAAAATTGTCTTCTGCATTTTTGTCTTGCTTTTCCCTCCATTGTACCGAACCGAACCGTGATGTCTGAACCGAGGTATGAACCGAACCGTGACTTCTGTGTACCGTTCCACCCCTACAGGCTAGTGTAGAAGACTTGTTTTTTGTGTTATGGGTGAATAATTACAAGCGTTGTCATGTCATTGCCATACGTTACCAGTGGAAAGAAAACGTTTGTGAATCATGATATGTTTGACGGAGACAAATATATGACCAGGACTCTTAACTAATGATTATTTTAATGATCAATTCATCTGTTATCGATTCATCTGTTGTCAAATGTGTTTCGTGAGTAATCAGTTAATCATTATATAAAAGTAAAAAATGTCGATCCCACTTTCCCACAGCCCAATGTAATGTCTTAGAGCCTCTTTGTTTGTTCAACCAACAGTTCAAAACCCAAAGATATTTAGTTTCCAATTATATAAAACAGAGAAAAGCAGAAAATCCTTACATAAGAGAAGGTTGAACCAGATATTTCTTGTCTTTTGTTTTTTAATTACTCACAATTCATTGATTATTAAAATAGATGCAGATTTAACTGTTTATTGATTAACCGCTGCTGCTTTAAGCAGTAGAAGATTCCCATATTTCTTTCTTCATGTCAGCCATTTAATGCACAAAAAAAGGCGTTCATGTTTAACCATTATTAGTTTTATGAGTTTTTTTCATAGATTTTGACAATACATTATATAATCAGAATATACATAAATATAGATAGGAAAATGATTCTACTGCCAAGCAGATCCTTCAACATAAAAACAAATCAAAGAAAAGAAAGCAGGAGAAAATGTCTAGATAAGAATGTCCTCGGCAAGATTAAGATCAAATGAATCTTAATCTGGTTGGACAGTTGGACAACATTCTTCAAACCCCTTAGCTGGCCACAAACCCATATTTTCCAAAGCAAATATGTTGAAAATGTTTCAGCCTTTAGCGAAACTTGGCGGTTATTCAGAGTTGTATTTACAGAGACGGGAGCACACAGTAGAGCTTCAGGAGGAAAATAAGAGAAACTGGATTTCCTGGTTTGTTTTGAGATTAGTCTGAGCTGTTGCACACAAATCCAACTTGTTGTCACAGCAAACATCTGTTTTGTTAGTTGGGGAACTCCACTGTGTTTTGTGTGCATGCCCCAAAGACAAATCAGCTGTCTCATGAAGTGAAGGAGTTACTGTACCTGTCAGTCATCTATTCACCACCATATGGAATGATGAGGTCTTTCTAAAACATCATCCATATCAGCCTTTTCAGACTACAATAAGAAGCAAAACTGTGGCCTGTGTTATGTCATTTCAGAATATTTTTCTCGTTCCCAAGGTCCAACTCTCAAGAGCCTTAGTTACAGTCTGGAATATGAACAGGCAGTTCTGTCATGAAATGTTTAGCATCAATTCCTTGTGCGGTATTGATTTGCAGAGTTTGTGTCCTACTTTTGATAAGAATAAGACAACAAAAAAAGAGTCTGGCTGAATGTCTATAAAGAGCTGCGGGTGAACGCAGTTATCATGAGTTAGTTTGGTTTTATATTTTGCCCATCCACATCATGCACTCAAGCACACAGGCCATGCGATACACATTTTCCCGCTGGTTTCACTCTATTCAGTGAGTTTGCGGCAGTAGTGTGCAGAGAAGTGGAGCTATGCGCCTGAAAGGCAGTCAAGAAGTCTGCAGGCCAACAAACATGAATGTATACAACATTTTAAATATTTTTTAAATCGGCTTTGCATATGTTTTATGTGAATGAAAATGCACTCAACATGTGTGTTAGACCTGGAGGATGCATGCAGTCCATTTTGGTGCATAACACTGAATGTAAACATGACTTTGTTTACGAGAAAACTACACAGGATACATTTGACTTTTTCCTTCTAACATAGTGAAAGGGTATTGACATTTGTTAACCAATTTGGCTAATAGGTGTTGGCGATATGATGATACATATGCTATATACGGTGAGAAAATATAAATTTGTATACCATTTATAACTTGGTTATTGATTAAAAAACAATTGTCTTAAATATTTCTGGTTCTCTAAGATTATTGTGGGTAATGTTGCAAATCAGTGAGAAGGACTGTTGGAAACATTGATATATCTGTGGTCATCCTACCCTGGAAATCCTGAGTTCTCGCGAGAGCACAATTTGAATTTGCTCAGCGAGTCCGTCTGGCATTCAGTAATGATGCTTATTAACTATGCCCTTGTAGCCGAGCTGCACCAATCACATCGGTGTATCTGATATAGGCGGGCCAGAGGCGAGCTAAACGGATGACAACAGTTTAATCTACCAGTTAGCTCCACTGGTAGCTAAGCGTAAGGGGCTCTAGATACCACACCCCATGTATTGTTGTGATTGGTCCTAGTGTTATCCAATTGCGTGCAGTGAGATTTTCAAATGCATGCTTGGTGCCGCCCCTCGAGTTGGGCCATTTTCATTACTCAATGCCAAACAGTATTAGTATAAGTTTGAGTGTATTTATTGAGCACTGGTACTATTGGTACTGGGTTAGTGTTTAGATAAATGTTGGGAATGTGATGGAAACGGTTATGGTTGGGGCACTGTTACCGTGAAGTAACATACAGTTATTAGCACTGTCTTATTTGTGTCTCACTAAATCAGTCGTACACACAGTCCTGTTCAACTTCTATCTGTGATGTTGTTACGCTGTTTGTATGCTCAACAAACAGAATAATGGGTTGTTATTAACTGCTATTGCTAACCTGGCTAGAGCTAACTAGGGCTGAACGATTAATTGCATTTGCGATAATATCGCGATATGTTAAAACGCGATTTCCTAATCGCAAAGGCTGCGATTTGGTCACATGACTCGCGAGAGCAAATCAGTCTGCACTCCGCAGAGAAAGCATCAACTTAGCACGCTAACGCTACACTGTACCTTGAACTGATTTCTGTCATTCAAACAACTCTGAGTTGTAGTTGAAAACTTTTACAGCCATTTTAATAAAAGGAAGGGTTTTATTCTGGTTCGAGTCCATACGTGCAGTTAATGAATACAGACACGCAGAACTGAAGGCTCAGTTGGCAACTAGCTCTGATTAGCGGTTAGCTCCGGTTAGCGGTTAGCTCCGTTATAAAGATATGGAGTGGAGGAGCTACCACTGAGAGGGGTAACAACCAGACTCTGATAAATGACATTCGGGGAGCTTTCACAGCAGCGTGGCCGCGGTGTTTCAACGGTTTTATTAGTACAGTTAATCCCACGGCAAGAACACTAGCAACTAGCTAACGCAACGATAGCCTCTCTGAACAAGTGCACACGGCAGCACGCAACTTCCCGAGGGGGAGGGGCTGGAGGCAGCTCCTCTGTGCACTGTAAAAAAAAAAAATACACTGTTGTGTGTGTGTGTGTGTGTGTGTGTGTGTGTATATATACTATAATTTTACTTTTTTAACTGTCTAGTGTGTAATTGTGTGTTGTTCATACTATAAAATGATTTATTGTTTGTCTTTGTTGAATAATACAGAAGACAAAGCTTAAAAAAATAATCGCATCGAAATCGCAATATTTGGGAAAAAAATCGCAATTAGATTATTTTCAAAAATCGTTCAGCCCTAGAGCTAACCCCACAACGAAAAATCCGACTTGTAAATGGAACGTATTCAACTTGGGTCGTCATTCCCAGCTCCGGCTTCAGAGTTCAGAGTAAATGGAACGCACTTGTACTCGGAGGTTGTCTGAGTTGCGATGGCGTTGCAGGTGGCGTGTTTCCAATTTTGCCCTCGGAAAATCCGACTTCCGAGTACAAATGGAACGCACTATTATGGTCGGATTATGACTAACACTTAGAGAAAGGCATTATTCTAAAATGAAGATGATTTCATCTGTTTGTTGATGGACTGCTCAAATACTATTCTTGTGTTTAGTGTGAGTTTAGTGTGTTTGTAGCATTAAGACTGTTTGTACCTGGCAGAACAATTAAAGGGTGAGTGAAGAGTCTAATGTATTAGCATAATGTCATTAGCTTGTACAGCGGTTGAATTGACACACTCAGATTGGGTGTTTTTTATATATATCAAGAAACCAGACAACTATGAACAGTAATTTGACATTAAAAGGAAAAGGTACATTGTGGATCTTGTTGATAAAACGGTAAAATAAAAATATATTTAACTACCTCACCCCCTCTTACTCTCCGGAACTACCTTTTAGCCTATCTCTGTCATACGGAGTCTTTCCCAAGTCCATTGTTTGTGTAATAATTAATTATGAAATAATTCACTGTGTGGGAGATGAGCACAATAATTCCAATGTACCTGTACTGTGTATTGTACCTGTGCAAATGGCAATGCATCCCTTGAATCTTTAATATATCTGCTATTGTGCCATGCACAAGTTGAATTTGGACTTTTTTTTTACACATTTTTACTTGAGTTGGAGGAGCCCAGGATTATGTTTGTGGGATATTATATCTCTACAGCTGGGTTTAATACTATATTATTTTGTAGTAAATGCAATGTTACGGTATGTTAAAGATATAGAGTTCTGCCTTGCTTGAATTTCTTTGTGGAACAAAAGTGGAAACTATAACAAGACAGGAATAAGGCAGCTAATATTCCACTACATTATGGTTTTATTATTGGTGTGTGTGTGACATTGCTATTGTGTGTTAAAATAATTATTTCCGTAACTTAATCTTTTATTCCATTTTTTTTGTTGCATACCTCCATGACGTTCAGAGTAAAGTATTAGCATTATTAGTGAACTGCACCGCTGACCATTAAACCACTACCTCTGAAGTAAATAGGGATCTAATTTCTTGCTCGGGGGCACTTCAACAGGTAGGGTTGTTTTGAACCTGGCTCCTCCCAGGTAAATAGCTTTCCCTTCTGCTTCTCCCTTACACTTCAGGCTCATTTGTATTCTCATTTGTTATCTAGTTTGAACACAATTTCAACGGCCGACGAAGGCTGATCATCAAAGCCAGTCAAAAGCCTTCATTAGTGGCGTGTTGAACAGTCAGCTAATGAGAAGCTTGGCTCAGGCAGACACGGCACAGTGTAATGAGGGGTAAATCAAGGTTAAAACATTCATTGAAGTATTTGCAGCCTCTCCAGTATTGGTCTCGCATTTCCAGACCTAGCTCCACACTGCTGTGTCAGCGCTGGAGTTTGGTCTTGCTACACCGCTTACCAATTCTGGGATAAGGTGGAAAAAACGCTCTGGGTTGTTTGTATTTCTTTAAGCCAATAACAGTGGTCTTAGGTGGCGCTAAGCTCCAGATGCAGCAATGGTGCCCTTGCAAAATAGATAGCGGAGATAGCAAAAGGGTTGTACGCGTGAGAGATGCACGGATGTCAGACTTTGGCCCAGCACTGTACATCCGGTAAGCTACTCCAGTACTGGGAAGCTTTGTGCTCGACCATTATTATATTATAGCATATGTGACTCACAGCCGTAATGGCAGAAGGGCTATTTATAAAATCTGCATCGGAAATGAACATTGATAGTAGGGGTGCATGATATATCGACTCAATATCGTTATCGCGATATCACGGTGCACAATATATTGAAAGTGTTGCGATAAGTATGCAATATTTTGTTTAGCCTATTTTGTGGAGCGATGGGTCCCTTCTGTTGGCTGTGTGGCTTAGTTGTGCTTGATTTAGAGCCCGCTTGAAACGCTATAATGATAGAATGATGATGTTTCATTGGCCAGTTACCATGCCACTTGCACGTTAGTGCCTGTCAGCGTACGGGTCCACGTGAAAAACCCTATGGAGCGTACCACATGACGTGTGTGCATATTTCGACAGAGTGACAGTGTAAATGAAGAAATAAATAGAGACAAAAAAAACCCGGAACGAATCAGAGAAGCGAAAGAAAAAGGACCTATAGAGAGAGCGAAGGGAGTCAGTGGAGCAAAAGAAAGAACAAAAGTAAGAAAATGAGAAAATAACAGAGATTGAAGAGGAAACTTCAGGGGCCAAAAGTAATGCCTCCTCCTCGGTAGCTTAAAAATACTTTGGCTTTAAGCCAACAGATGTTTCACAGGCTAATGCACTATGCAAAACGAGTCGAATGGTGATAAACCGCGCAAGAGGCAATGCAACAAACCTATTTTCGCATCTTAAAAACCACCACAAGCCACTTTAACGATGAGTGCATGATACTATCCCAAAAAAAAACCTGTTGCAGTTAATACGCCAGAGCTAGCCAAACAAGCCTCGCTAGCGAGTGCTTTTGCTGGTGGCACAAAGTACGACAAGAACTCGAAGAGACCTACTGAAATCACCAATGCTATAACGTATTATTTGGCCAAAGATATATGATGCCCGTCCACACAGTGGATAAAAAAGGCTTCAAGAAGCTTCTGAATGAACTAGACAAACGGAACCAAATCCCATCCCGCACCTATTTCTCACAGGTAGCTATCCCTCAACTTTGTAAACCATGCAGAAAGGCGGTGCAGGCAGAGTTTGGAGTCGGAAAGAGTCAATATTTTTCATCCACGACCGACCTGTGGTCCAGCCGCTCTAGGGAGCCGTACGTCTCACTGTGCACTATATTGTTGTGAATCTATTTTGATGCATTTTCCCATAACTTTTGTAATTGTACATATGTTTAAAAATATCTGAATTAATTTTGATATCGCAATATTCATAAACGATATCGCAATATCACATTTTGTCAATATCGTGCAACCCTAGTTGGCTGCTGTTCACACTAATATAAATCAATTTATGTCAGACTTGTCATTATTTCTGTCTCGAGGAGGTAGATCATCACCTCTTTTATCATCCACTTGGATAGGATTCAGGACTTAAGATTTTGGACTTAGAACTTTTTCATTTGTAAGAGTTTGCTGTATGCCTGCACATTGTCCTTCTTTGTGTTCCTGACCACAACTTCTCCCCCAGCAGGCATTAGGCAATGGCCGGTTACCGGTTTTCAAGGTTTGAAAAAGTCACAGTTTCAAAACCACTAAAATTTTCTGTCATACCGTTCCTAAAGTATGAGCTGTTTTTTATAAGTCTTCAAGAACAGAAAGTGCAGTTTAGAAATCCCTCTCCCTGCCAGTGTGCAAAAAGGTGTTTTTTACCCAGACATTTAAAAAATAATACATTTATAGCTGTCGTTGTAA
This sequence comes from Sander lucioperca, assembly GCF_008315115.2. Lineage (NCBI taxonomy): Eukaryota > Metazoa > Chordata > Actinopteri > Perciformes > Percidae > Sander > Sander lucioperca. The sequence continues at coordinate 27,626,334 of NC_050175.1, read as the reverse complement.
TACCGTGAAACCGTGATATTTTTGCTGAAGGTTATCATACTGTCAGAATCTCATACCGGCCCATGCCTAGCAGGCATCATCATCAGGATGTGAAAGCCTCCCTCGCCCTTGAAGTGGTGTTACAGTATGGGAGGTGTTGATGATGGGATCGATGAGTCATATAGAGTCGGGACTGTTTTGTTGGGAAGTGGTAACAAAAGAAGGGTGGGGATGGGGCTGGGAGAAGGGAGTATAATGGCTCCAAGCATTTGGCAGTGATCACTATCTGCTGTTTTAGTGATAAGATTATGAAGTTGCTGAAATATTCCTCAGACGAGCTCAACACAAATGCGTTCTTACAAACTCTGTTGTTGAATGCTAAAGTGAAGTAGAATAATGACATTAATATTGTGGTGGGAGGATGATTTTTAAAATCCTTTTTAAAGTACTGCCAATACTATAAGCCTGGTGCTGTCATCTAATAAACCCTGACAGCCACAGACCATCAATCAGACCCATCAAACCAGACAGCGAGTTGGAAAGTCTGTTTTCTTTTTAGCTAAATTTGTAGCATCGTTAATACAATGCATTGTTTCCATTAGGATTTTTTTTTAACCCTAACCCTAACAAAACTGACACTTCGCTGCAACACAAACAAATATTTATTTACCTCTATTCACACACAATGAGGCATATTTTCAGTTGTGATTGAACTGTATTTTTTTGAGGAACTAAAGGGCACTTAACATCTACAACAGGTCTACACTTAGAACGGACCCACCGCGGTGAAGTTTTTGGTGGAGCTGTTCTTTCAATTAAGACTCGGAAGAAAGCGAACATTTTGACAATAAACTCCATCAACACAACAGTATGTGGAGTTAAACTGGACAGGCCCAATAACCTGTGAATAGTTCTACTGGTTGTTAAATTGCAATTTGAGCGGCAGCCAACGGGGGGTGCATTATGTCGGCAGGATCATTTAAAAGGCAACCGCGACTAAATGTTTTGTACAGCTCTAATTCTGATACCGTTGTGGCAGAAATTTTGCCATGGTGGGCCGCCACTATAAAATCAACATAGAGGAAACACTGTCAATGGGCTCAAGACATTGTATTTACAAAGCTACAAATGTAGTTCTCACAATATTAGTATTTCCAGCAGCATGCTGTATAGAATGGAGCATTTTTTTTATGTCTTTAATCATAGTCATGGTGCTCCAGAATCAGCATTTTTACTAATAATAATTTGTTTTAGTTTTTAACTAGAATTGAAAAGCCAAATCAGAATTGGTAAAATCTACCTAATACCCAAACCCAACCACCATATTTCTGTTTGTGTGCATCATCAGAACTGAAACCATTATGAAAACATTTATTTATTTCCCATGTCCGTGCTATCACATGCTGAGGCTTTTAAAAAATTGTGAACCACTGCGGCTCTTTGGAGGGTTCTGTAATGGTCTACTGCTGCAGTTGCAAACCCAGGAGTGTACACCGCTCCAGTCGTCCTATAAATCCTGATAGAGGATGGCAGTATAGTAAAGGATATACAGTGTATTTTATCTGCAAGTAGATGCCATTGTTGCCGGGCTGCACCACTGTCTGTGATTGAGAGACAGAGATTCAGTCTCATCTTTATGAGACCTTTACATTGGAGAATTGCACTTCATTTTAAAAATGGATATTGTTACATGTCTGTCACTTAGCCAATGACGACCCTTAGCAGATAGTATTTTATGTTACTTATATTACCATTTTTGGATTATGCTGATGTTGTTAATCAAAATTCTTCTAAAACCAATCTTTCCCCTCTTAATGCAGAGTACAATAGCCTATGTAGATTTGTCCTCGGATCTCCTTTACTTACATTCAATCTTTGACATAATTTGGCTTGTTTAACATTGCTTTAATCCCCTATTTTGAGACTAATTGTCTAATCTGTCCTTGGCTACTTTGTGGACATTTAACGGTTGTATTCATTTACTATTTTTGTATCATCAGGTTTTTTTTTTTGTCTGTTGCCACTTTAATGATGTTGCTTTGATTGTTTGTATTATGTGTAGGACCCCTTCGAAAACGAGAGTATGACCCATCTAAAGGGGTTATCCTAAATAATACATTTGGGTTTACATTTAAGACTGCTTTCACATCATCAGAGAAACAGCCTCTGGACAAAATGTCTGCTGAAGCAGAAGCAGAATTTACAAATAGGCAATGTTACAGAAAGATAAGAAGTTGGTTGATTTATAATAAACAGTACCCTGGTGTGGGAACTTGCCTCCTCCTGAACCCCTGAGGAATCTTTCACAAGCCATGGAGCAGCGTTTAAAGCCCGGAGTACCTACTTAACGTTATCAAGTAGAAGCCTCCTTCAGCGAAATTGTGCTCCAACTTGGAGACACCCAGCAGGCGTTCTTACCCCGCTGCTGGTTGGGTTGAGAAGTTCTGGGATTTGAAAAATCCTCTTTTCCTCCCTTTTCTTCAGTAAGTTTTTGCTGTTTAGGCTTGAGTTGGTATCCTGAATGTTTCATTTGAGTTAATCCTCGGTCAGACTACAAGGCCTTTCAAATCTCCTCTGACAAGCGCCTGTCAGACTAAATTACTGGTCTGCTTGCTGCCCTGTCAGAAACATGTTCAAGCTCTACAATGGAGCAAAGCACACATTGAATAGAAGGGATCACACTGTACCCAATTTAGTCATTCAAAAACCTTTTTCTATTCATCCACAACAGTGAACTGTAGTTATAAAACTGCTCTATTGTCTTCATGGCACAGGAGCTAAAGATTTCATTTCTGAATTGGCATTACCCAGAGTAATTTTCCAGTGGTGTTGACCTTTCATACCGTTTTATGAGATGTATACCAACTTATTTTAACCTAAATAAATAGGTTTAATCTGTGCTTTCATATGAGTTTATGAATTGCATTGACTGAAATGACAGCAGTCACTTCATCAAAACTAGGGAACCAAACACTTGGAAGTAAAGAGAAACTACTGGCAGGCAAATGGGCGGAGATGGTAAATGATGTTGTCACTGTATGAATTAGTTATAACTAATAGTTTAAAGCTCTGCTGGTGGCCCATAGAGGCTGCAATGTTAATCAAACCCCACAACGATATAGAAAAGCCATGTTGTTAGGGTTTGTACTAGAGGTCGACCGATATGGGTTTTCTCTGGCCGATGCCGATCTTTAGAAATCAGGGTCAGCCGATTGCCGATTAATGCTGCCGATTTATTTTGGCCGATATTTGGCCGATATGTGCTTGTTTTTAAACCTCTATTTGAAAGATAAAATATAACACTAACATACACAGAATTTCTCAACAAAAACATTTATTGAACACTTCACCAATCTACACTTGTAGCCTATACTTCATTTAAAAATGTATAATGTAAAAACATACTGTATATTGTATAAATAATGTATGAAAAATATATAAAATAAACGAAACAGGTAAGAAGAAAATAAACATTGTCAAATAAACCTTTCAATGAAAAAATAAAGTTTAGTGCACTTATCAGCATTTATTAAACTTCTGAGAATACAAATCTGCTTCACAGAAAGTGACGTTATTATTAATCTCAACACTATTTCCTCCTAACTCCTGTTGAATCACATAAGACTAGGGCTATCTAAAGTCAGTTCTTCTTTACCTTGTTTGTTAGATCATTGTTCATTTGTTGAAGTGTTTTATCTGTGTTTTGGGGATCCTACTGTTAGCCTACATGTCCTGTTGCACTCATTAGGATCTTATCTGAGCACATTTCTGTCATTCAAACAACTCTTAGTTGTAATTTAAAACTCATCCAGCCAATTTAATAAAATTAAGGGTTTTATTCGTGCTCGAGTCCATAGATGCAGTTAATGGATACAGGCACGGAGAACTGAAGGCTCTGTTAGCAACGATTAGCTCCGTTAGCGGTTAGCTCCAGTTAACTCCGTTATAGGAGTGGATGAGACTGCCACGGACAGGGGTAACAACCAGACTGTGATAAATGATATTCGGGGAGCTTCCACAGCGGTGTGGCCGCGGTGTTTTGTACGGTTCTATTAGTACAGTTAATCCCAAGGCAAGAACACCAGCAACATGCTACTGCTAACGGTAGCGTCTGAACCTGAAGTGGCTGCGCGAGACACACTGCGCAAGAATTCACGAGGGGAGGGGCTGGAGGCAGCTGGTCTGGGCGCGCTGTAAAAAATGTCACCTATTCATGTTTTTAACACTGGGCTGCCCGCAGATGCGCCTGCTTATTAATCGGCTTGATATTGGCCGATGACGATTATGTAAAAAATTGCCAAAAATCGGCCGATTAATCGGTCGACCTAGTTTGTACCTTACACTGGTTTCTATCTTGTGTGCAAAATTCCCATTTTGGTTAGACGGTAGTGCATCTGGACTGTCTAAATGAAAATGGTCCATCTTCTGGGGAGCATGAATGCGCTCAGTTAAGCTTGTTTTAGTCTTGACCCAAGGGGTTAATAGAGTCCAACTGATCACACCGTTAATTATTGTTCCACAATACCTATTTACATTCTTTTATTGACTTTGTGATTCGAGCGATGGCTGGAAGATTTACCTTGTTTTCTCACTGATATGAGACTATTCCGTGCTGTCACTGTATTTACGATGTTCCATTCACTCTGATAAAGAACGGTGAGCAGAAGGTTTGCAGTGGAAATGGCTTTGCTAGATGTGCGTTACTGAAAGCGGAAGATAACTGAGCCTTTTTTCAAATTGCTTTTGTTGTATTTACTCTAAACAAATTTCTACTGTCATCACAAACATGCTGACTGATTACAGGGAGCCTATGCCTGAGGTAAGGCATAATCCTGTAATGCAGAATTATTAATACGGCTGTCATGACAATCTGCCTGTTACAGTCGAATTTGGTTGTTTTTATTGGGGGGGGGGGGGGGGGGTTTGAGTGCAAGTGGAAATTTTGGCCAGATGGTGACTGTTTGGAAAACTCTAGGGGTCAGCAAAGCCATAAGGTGTCCATGATATCAAATTGCATGGAAATCTGTAGTAGTAGAAAAAAGGACCAACTAAAATATCCATTCTTTCTGTTTGTATTTTTCTGAAAAATAACCTTTCTTCCTTACTTCTTCCCCTTTTTCCTGTAATCTCACTGTATTTGGTCACATAGCCATTTTACTTAAATTCACTGTGGGAGGCAAACTCTCAGACAGGATCAGCAGAAGTATGTTTTAGGCTGGATGTGCTGTAGAGTAGCGTGACGGTCTGTGTTTTTAGGATTAATGTCTGGCTCCATGGGGGCAGCCATGAGGTCATCTCAGCAGTGTTACCCGTCTGTGTTTCCATGCAGAGAGCTCATTGTGTGTGTGTGTGTGTGTGTGTGTGTGTGTGTGTGTGTGTGTGTGTGTGTGTGTGTGTGTGTAAATTATAGGGGAGCAATGCAGTTGGCGGACTGTGTATGTGTAATACTAACTGTGTTGGATTGGTGATGGAGGGATTACCAATGTTGGGGGAGGTTGTCATGTGACAGGGGGCTGAGTTTATTGACTGACTTTGGGTGGGCTGCAGCTGATTTCAGCCAACACACACACACACACACACACACACACACACACACACACACACACAATGTAGTCAGGCATGCTGAGCAACAGGAGCACGACGATTCTGCTGATAAGGGACAAACTGATGGGAAATGATTGGCTCACACTAAGCCTCATCAAGGTGTGTGTGTGTGTGTGTCAACTGTCTCTGCTTTATCAGAAACAGCAGTGACCAGTGCTTTTGATTTTACAGTTCCAAGATTTGATTTGTTTTTATTAAATACAACACAAATATTGAACAGGTGGTTGCCAAAAGGTAACCTGACTCCGCCAGATGGATTGCTTCGCATTTGCTCGGCATATCCATCTGGGAACTTTCCATTGGAGAACTTTTGGGAAGGGGCGAAAATACTGGTTAGCTGATTGGATAAACCATCTGTCTATCATAACCTATGTTGGTGATAGACGGGCCAAATCAACCAATCAGATCAACGAAGCTAGCTAAGTTAGTGTAGCTAGCGTTAGTTTGGCTTCAAGGACCTTGCGATTCTTCTAATGCCATCGTTTAACATCCAATTAGGTTAGGTAACGTAGCTAACGTTAATGTTTTTAAACTTACCATGAACCTCATCAACGACAATCCCCACCAAGTTTTCACGGTACACTTCTGAAGAAGAGCAAAAACATCTTTTCCTCTGAGAAAAGCCTCCAGTGCCGTTTTTTGCTCTTCTTTCAGTGAAGGAATACTTTCTAATTCGGATAAAACTTGCGCGATAGCTACGCTCATCTCATCCGTGGAAGCCGCCATGTTGTTTAGACTGTTGCATCACACCTAAACCCGCCTCAAAACCAACGCTGATTGGTCAGTCGTTTGGCGAACGGCTCCAAATTTTCTCTATCTCAAGATGCCAGACTGATCTGCAAGTGGAAAACTGGAGCTCGCGAGATCAGGATGGTCTCACGAGGCCACAAATCGTTGCCAATTGACTAAATCTGGTTGCCAAGGGCAACCGGGCAACCGTTACTGTCGAGCCCTGCAATTAGTGCCTTTGTTTTCAACACCAGCACTGGCTTCTTCTGTTGAGTGAGTTTTAATGAGAAACACAAAGTGCAGCAGAGTTGACAGTGTGACAGAGGGTGATGTGACTTCTAAAGATCTGCATATATTAAAGGCATTTTGAGATGTGGAAGGGGACTTTTCCAGGAAAACCTGCTTACTCAGAACTTGGTCATAGGAAAGAAAAGGTGAAGCATTGATTTGAGTTGTCGAAGGGGCAAGTCAGTACCTGCTCTGTATCTACCTGATCGTTATCTAACACAATGGGAGTTAAATGCCGTTTTTATGAATTGAGTACAGCAGCTCAAATGTCATTTTCTACCCGTTTAATTGTTTTCATTTTTCATTTGTGTCTTTACATATAAGATGTGGCAGTTGTGATTGTAGGGAATATGTTAATCACAGTGTGTTGCATAAGGCATACTGTATAGTGGTTATGGAAATGTTGTAACCTCTGACTAAATTATAGCAAATTTAAGTTACATTATTGCATAGAACAACTATTGTTTTAATACATTCCATACGACTATTGTTGACTACTATTTCAGTATATGCATGTTTTTACACAGCCTAGTCCATTTGACCCACCCTCAGTCACATTCCTCGCACTGCCTGTGTGTGTGATGACTTGTACATGCTGGCCAAACAAGCATCATCACTATTTGTGCCCAAGTACCAGCATGCCCAAAGAGCTCATCATTTAACCAAATATGACCATGTAAGACAAAAGACACCTGTGATGTTTTCCCTAATGTTGCCTCATCATTTTCTTGAGGCGAGGGTTAGTTTAATTCTTCACAATATTCCTTCAGCCACACTAACATTGAAGTAACCCTGTCACGTGTATGAACACAGGTGGTAGACACTCCAATATTTAGGGGTACAAGCACAAGGCTGTACAAACCCTATTGTTTTTCTAGAGATTATTATTTTTCCGTTGATGAAACACGCGCTACAGCCTAAACCGTACATGGTGGGGGGCTGCCGATTTCAGGACTGGTCCAAAACTCTCAAAACACCCTCAGCGGAGACAGAAATGGACACACTTCCACCAGGTGGCGCTATAGCAGAAAAACGCTTTTGGCCCTATAACTCCAAAACCGTACATCGCACATTCAAAAACTATATATCCTTGTGTTCCCTGGATCCAGGTGAATCTCCTGATATAGGCCACGCCCATTTCCACCTAGACTTTTACGCATGAAAAATCACAATTTATCGAAAACCTACTTTGTCGAACTCCTCCTAGACCGTGCGACCGATCTGCACAAAACTTGGCATGTAGCACCAGACCGACCTGATAAAAAGTTATCAAAAGAATTTTATTAGGATAAAAATTGCGCATATTACGCACTAAACTAATTTGTTGAAAACACCAAGTTTGCCATATCTCGGCCAAAATAAATGGTATCAACGCGAAACTTTAGGTTCTTGTTTGCCATGACCCTCTGAAGGTCCCCCACACATTTTACGAAAATTGGCCACTAGGGGGCGCTACAAGTACAAAAAATGTATAGCTCATGAACGGCTCATCCGATTTTTACCAGCTCTGAGGCTCTGTACCAAATTTGGCAAAGATCGGCCATTAGGGGGCGCTATAGTCAACGTAGACCAGTTTTGGCCCTTTTACTAAATCAATGTTAATGGGATATTTGCAATGGCACAGACCTTGCGGCTCACATCTCTCGATATTTACTGACGTTTGCCTCCCCACCGTTATGCTTTGGGTCCCACTTTTGCGCGCTCCCCGGGTCGTCGGGGGCGACTGGCGCCGGGAGGCTTGGACCCCATCATAACTGCTTGTAGTTCTAGTTCTGTCTGTGACTCTTTCTAAGTATTCCCTTATTGTCTCTCATGGCACTGAAAATGCTAATTTTAATAAGTGTTTTTTTTTTTTTAGGTCCTCACTAGCTGATTGGAAATCATTTCATAGCCCCACGGCTCTCTGTCTGCCCTGTTCTTTTCTTTTATCTCCACATCATCAGACCAGCTGCAATAATATCAGCCGAACCAGCAGCCGTCTACAGCCAAAACCCACAAACCTGCTTGTTTTCAATTCTCCCCGCTTCAGGACATTGTTATTTCAATGATGGCTATTAAAATGTGTCCGCTAAGCTGCTGACATTTTACAGGAAATTGGTATTTTAACCTCATAGAAAAGCTACAGAACTGAGTCATAGTGATTTTTGCTCTAAATTGTTTTGAAATTTGTTTATTTTTAAATGCTTCGAACTAAATATGAATGCCAGCATGCTAACATGTTCACAGTGACACTGCTAATGTTTAAACTAAGATGGTGAACATGGTAGAGTGTAAACATCAGTGGACTGAAGTTGTTACAATTCACCCTCTGGCATGGCTAAACATTTAAGGATGAAATACAGTTTAGGTGTAAATTTTGGTTTCTTAATTTAAGTGACATCTTATTGGCTTTTTCTTTATATCAGTGTTGTCATGTAACTTATATTTTCTCTACATAGTAGAGCAGTAGATAACAGGTTTGCTTCATTTAAATGGATGATATTCTGAAATTGGAATCAAACATCTTCCTGCCATGAAATACACATGAGTCTTCTGCGAATTGTAGTTCTATGTCGTCTGTGTGAATATCATTTTTATCTTAATGATTCAGACTTCAGTAACACGCAGTGCACTTTCTAACCATGTTTTTAGAATAAGCACAGTGTTCCCCTTGGAGTCACCTTTTGAAGGTTTTTTTTCTTCTGAGGTAAAACAATTAGTTTTAAAAACTAACTCTATTCTTCAATAGGCTTTACAGGACTGAAAAACTAAGTGGTTCAATATAATCCTCCAAATCCATTTGGGATAAAGGCCCTAGAGATAAGAAAGCATTACCTTAAGAGGTTTTTTTCCCCAGATTCAATAATCGACTTTTCAGATATCAACAACCGACAATGGAGTAGTTTGACATATCTCTCATGAATGACACCATTGTCTTTCTAAAACTGTTTTTTGGAAACTATGTTATGGCCTTCCTGTTTTTCATTATCCTGTGGAGACTTTACTGGGGAGTTGGCTAGGGTTTGGGCAACTGGAAAGCCGATCTCCCTCCTAGGCAACGGGTGTCGGAAGTAGAAGTAAATAGTAGGGAAAGGCTTTGCCCTCTGGGTCATAAGTCATCTAAAATGGTGTGACCCAGCAGCTGGACCAACTAGTCTCCATTTTGGATCTCTGGCCAACACAAGAGAGGATATCTTAAGAGGATCACCAGGAAACTCCCAGTAGTACAATAAAACCCATGTGGTAAAGTGTGTTTTCAACAGGTTTAGACTTAACTCAGTATCATAAAATTGACCGGTTATCAGTTTTTGAGGTCAGCCTGTTTTTGGCAGATTTACACATTGTGCATAATTGTTTTCTATTTTCTTATAATTGACCTTACTGTACTGTTAGGGATGTTTAATCTTCTTGTATTCTTCTCTAATTGGTGCTTTTCTGCAAACTTGTATGACTCTTATTATGCGACTGCAGAAAACGGTTGGCCACACTGGTAATGATTTAGATGGGTCATAGTACAGAGGGTGCATTCTGGTACAATCAGTAAATGTGTGTTCTATATTTGTACTTAATTTAGGTCAATTTGTAGAGATTTGTTTTTACTTTGGGATTAGTTTTCTGTTAGCCGGTGTCATGGAAGCCCAATAAATGCACATTTACTGAGATTCAGATTGTAAAACAGGGAGACATGAAAAAGTCCCAGGCTTTAATGCTATTTAATAGCCACTAATAATGACATGATGGATACTAGTTTGTTATTTGTAATTTTGGTTCTTGTAATTTTGTAATATAGGAAGAAAAAAAAATCTCACAAATTTAAAAAAAACTTTAAATTTAAAGATAAATTTGCTTAAAATGCTCTTGGCGACATAGTGGTTTGACTACTGAACTGTTTACAATGCAAAGAGCCAAGGCATTATCTTGTTTAGAAAAAAATTCAGCAGTTCAACAGTGAAGACGACCATTGGTCACCCTGTCCGCTGTGTCCCAGGATACAATAGACATTGGTGAATTTTTCTGTTCGCCACCAGAGGGCGTGTCTGTCTGTTTGTCCTCCTGTATCCAGTCCACACTCTGCCCAGCAAGAGTGGTCTTGTGTTTAGCAGCTACCCAGATACATGTATGCAGTGAGTGCCTCGTGTACATACCAAAAACAGAGTGCCCCTTTCCTCCTGACACCTGGCCTGAACCGTCAGTGGGGGCTTGGCTCAATCCAAGAGGGGCTTTCATTCTGAAGCATCAATTTATTTGTCCCATACTGACAGATTGACTGCAAGCATGCTATATCTTGTCACTTTCTCACCTCTCCACTTGATCTTTTACACATTTGTTTATCTCACATATTCTCTCTCCTTCTCTCCTCCTCCACCTTTTCTGTCTCTGCCCCAGAGGGGGTTTACTTACACTCTACATGCCCAGACAGTTGCACAGTTTACCACTTCATGCACAGGACTATCGTCACAGATTAGAAGGTGGGTGGGGGTGTAAAACTGCAACTAACAGCAGTCCCAGAAAAACCCTGCGGCTTGGGGTGGCAGTAGGACGGTGGAGGAGGGGGGGGAATTGTCCTGAACAATCTTATGGTTCCGACTGAATTTATAATAGCTGCTGTCCACTACTTGGCAGTTATTTTAGTAATGACTGACTCAGAATACGATTTTTTTTTTCAATACGCAGTCACTAACAGGATACACTTGTTTCTTAATGGATAACCGCTGTGACCAGCATTGTTTGTTAATTTAATTCCATTCTTGGGTGGCAGTTGTGACTCAGGTCATTTCTACAGATTTCTGTTGCACAGTTTCTGGTATTTGAGCTCTCTTCTCATTAACACTAGTCATGTTTCCATCAACGTATTTTTATGCGCATTTTGAAATATCGATTAGAAAATGTTGATGGAAACGGCAAAATTTGAAAAAACTTCCTCAAATTCGCAAAAAAGTTTTTATGCTCTTTTTTTTTACCTTTTTAGAAAAAGAGTTAATGCGCAAAATGGGAGATGGACACAGTTTTGCCAAATAAGTTGTGACGTAACTCACATGACTATAGTCCCGGTATCCATCGGATGGGGGAAGGATCGGGATATGGGTCCCATCCAGTGCGCCGCACAAGGTGCATAGTGGAGTTGTGGTGCGCTATAGCCTGTGGCTCAGCCACATCGGGTAAATTGGCGAATTGGTTCAACAGCTTGAATCGTATACACAGCGGTGAACGGTTGTCTCGCTGATACCAAATATCTCTGCTACAACCCTGTATTCTGCACTGGTGGCCAACTTGTACAATGCTACCTCTCTCCATTTAGCCAAAGAACTTGGCTTCTAAACTCTTTGATTTAGCAAGCCGGTTTGCAATCCACAACCATGCGTAACGTCAACTTGTGACGAAACTACGCTTTGCATAGTCTAGTTTATTTGCTCTAAACCAGTTGAAGGAAACATTTCTAATTCGCATTTTCATTTTTTTTTCTTCTTTTTTTGCGACATTTTAAAAGTTTGCTTAAAATTCGCTTGACAATTAGATGGAAACATAATAATGAATAATAATAATTTATACTTTAGTAATCCCACAAGGGGAAATTACAATGTTTTCACTCATTACACACAGGCCTGAATTACACACACATGCTCAGTACCTATACATGCACTAATGGAGAGATGTCAGAGTGACATGACTAGTTATGCAGCTAGAGTTTTGGCTTTTCACTGCCAGGGTATATTGCACCAATAAAGTTTTAATGTCACAAACTGGTATCTCTGGGGATAAATGATAAAAAAAATATATACAGACACCTGGCGTCATCTTTGGGCCTGTTGATCAACTAGAAGTAAATATGTATGCCTAGTAAAATGTGGTGGGTCATTGGAACGTCTCATTTTCTCACCTGTAGTTTAAATTGGTTTAATTGGTTTTGTGGTGTATTGGTATGTTTTGTTAACTTCATACAAATCATCAAATAAACCAGGCAGAACATCATAAGTAAATCTAGTTATTCAGATCAACTGTGTATTAGTGCAAATTGGTGCAGACATTCATGCCCCACTCAGGATAATCTAGCACCACCATCAGGTTCAAATGTTTTATTTGGACAAGGGTTTATGAGCAAATGCCTGCAAAACTAATGACATTTTCACCAGCCTTGGCCGTACGTCGTGTTTAGTGCTAATTGGCAAATGTTAGCATGTTTACACTGTAAACTAAGTTGGTGGACATGGAAATATCAGCATATTAGCATGCTGAGGTCAGAATTTAGCTCATAGCACCACTATACCCAAGTATAGCCCCACAGAGCATGGCTGTGTTAACTCTTAGTCATATCTTGTCAAACCGGTAATATTATTTGTATTGTGTCTTATTACGATCTCATATTGTGAACACAGATGACAATGCTGTGCTAACACAGTAAAGGTACATAGTACAAGTACAGTACAATTAAATACAGCAAAGTGATTTGCTGTGTTCTGCACCTGATTTGTAGTTTTACTGAAGTAGGAGGTGTAGCGTAAATTAATGGTTGACTACACTATATATATATTGAATATCAATTTGTAATCACTGATAAATCAATAATTATTTGCACTCGTGAAAATAGGGCACCACCCCATTTGGTAAAGAGACTCTCTAATTTAAATAAAAAAAATATAAAATCTCGAAGTTCTGTTTAGGAATAAGATACACACATACGACTTTATCAATAAAAAAAGGTTTATTAATTAGAAAATGAGAATAATAATATCACACACATGTAACCAGAATCAGTGAATAGAATAAATTATGTTTATGACAGACTATGAGTTGGAATATAGCCTAACTAATGATGGAAAACTAGATTCAAAACGGATAAGAAAAACGGAAGGAAAAAGGAGGGTTGGATAACGAGCTTTAACTAACTTAAACAGGGAAACTTAAAGGTGCTCTAAAGGCTCTTATATACTAGACGCTGGCGCATGCAAATGTGACGTCATGGGATCGCCGTGACTTTATACGCGCGCTGGTGCTCGCGACACTAGTTGCAGTCTTCTCCTGAACAGAGGTGGCGCAAATGAGCAAAGGCTTCCGACGTTTCTCTTTCTACGGACTAGAAGAAGAAGAAAAAGGTAAACAATGGCAGAACTGGCAGCAGCATTGCCGGCAATGCTTCGATTTGATTCGATGACCTACTTCGTCGGATCAAGCCTTTCATTCACCATAAAAGAACTCATCTTAACCCAGTAAGTTTACAAGAGAGACTTGCAGTCACTCTGAGAGTCCTGGCATCCGGTTGTCGGCGAACTTGTTCAGGCCTCCCGTTTCCGCTTTGTCGCGCGCCGCTGAAAAAAAAAGAGCCGTGCACGACCTCTGCTCGCGCCACGCGCAGGATATTACGTAATTTTGACGTCACGATGGCACGCGCCACCTTGGATGCGGCTAGTATACAGTACGTTTAAGCGATGCCACGCGTTTTTTAGGCTACAACATTTTTTGTCACATACAGCAAACATCTCACTATGCGCTAGCTGCCTGTCCCCTGAACACACTGTAAAAAAAGCGGTCTCTGTAGACATGACTGTAGGATGCGCCCGCCCATGTCGCCCTGCACCACATGCTCATATGACGGTTCTCCCGAGGTCCTGTAGCTGTAATAATAGATATAGCTAATGGTTGTTATTCACCATGTGTTCTATTAATACATCCATTGTATTATCTTATGATACATCCGAGGGATGTAAGGATGTATGTATTCTGTAAAGCCTGTAACATGGATGTAACGTCATTAGTGTTTCCCAAACTGCCGGGGCTATCGGCTAGTAGCTAACATCAGCGGTAGCTAGCATGGATGTATTAAGAACGGTAACACTGTACATAGCTATATGCCTAGATAACGTTACTACAGACATAGTGATTACATCGCCTTGGTTCTCTCGAAACATCCATCGTTTATTTGGATAAGCATTACTAATTAACACATGCCGAAGTGTAGTGTTATAATGAACATTGTTGTTGACAATTGTTGATGTCATTAAGAGCCTCCATTTCAACAATGAATGAAAACTAGCAATGCGTGTTATCAAAATTCGCGCCTAGCCGCCTACGTAGGGCCTATGTACTGTATTTTTCGGGACGTCTGGTCACCCTATAATAGCTTCAGATTAATTTTTGATTGCATTTTTGCACAGAACCAGGACATTTTTTCTCCTCCTCTTTTACATTGCAACCATGCTAAGACAGTATCCCTTAATATCCAGAATGAACAAAGTGAGTTCAGCAACCAATAACTGAACTTGTCCTTCAGGCATCTTGGGTTTCATCCCTGATTTTAAAGTACTAATAATAAAGAAAACAAGTACTGTAAAAGGTCTGTACCTCCAACGTGTAGCCACCTTGGCCTTTAAAAGTTCAAAGGTTTACATTTCATGACATAAAGTCTCTTCACAGATGTCTCCCACGATCAAAACCAACCCCGTAATGATAATCTTATGAAACCACATCAGTAACTGCAGACTGACATTGGACACCACTATCACTTGACATATTGGCATACAGCTTTATGTTATGGTTTTGGCTTCGGTGTGTTATCAGATGACCAGTTAGATATTTCCTGCTGATGATTTCATCTGTGAGGACATTAGAAACCCATTAGTCTGGCCAGGGGCTGAGAGAGGCAGGAAACGGAGGTGTTGGAAAGAGTTACAGTCTGTAGACAGTGATGGAAAACCTGAACTGAAGATGACAACAGTCTCCGACACCCAGAATAATCTGTGTGGACAGGTAGACGCCTAAACTGGCTCATCCAGTGTCAGGTGATGTTTTGTCCTCAAGGTCACTGTGTTAAAATAGAAACTTAATGTGTTTGTTTCACTTGCACGCAACTAGGGTTGAATATTGTTTTAGCTTCACAGTGTACTGTGCCGTGTAATCAGGAGATATCTGGACAACTATTGGATGGATTGCCATTCAATTTGGTACACACATTCAAGTCCTACTCAGGTTGAAATGTAAAAACTTGGTTGTCCCTTAACTCTTTACCTGGCGCCATCATCAGTGACATTCCCATCAGCCTCAGCTCTACTTTTAGTTTGGTGCAAATTACACTAAACTATAATGTTGCTCATTGTAAACATTATACTGTTCCTGCTTAACATCTGCACGTATGCAATTTAATTGTGACTATGTTAGCATGCAGATGTTAACATTAAGAGAATCGTTTTGCAGCGTGGTTTGCCTTTGGCATACTAAAATATAGAGCTGGGCAATATATCGATATTATATCAATATCGTGATATGAGAATAGATATCGTCTTAGATTTTGGATATCGTAATATCGTGATATGACGTAAGTGTTGTCTTTTACTGGTTTTAAAGACTGCATTACAGTAAAGTGATGCACTCTGTTATTTGCCTTTTCCCCACTTAGACATTATGTCCACATTACTGATGATTATTTATCTAAAATCTAAGTGTGAAGATATTTTGTTAAAGCACCAATTGTCAACCCTAGAATATCGCCTCAATATCGATATTGAGGTATTTGGTCAAGAATATTGTGATATCTGATATTCTCCATATTGCCCAGCCCTACTAAAATATAAACATGCTACATCTAACTTTGAAATGAGTAAAAAGACAAAAGGAGCAGTCAAAGAGAAGAATTGTTCATGACTAAAAATGCTACATCTGGTATTGTCCAGTATTTTATTTATTTTTTATCAACGTGGCATGTAGCAAAAACAGGCACCTTCTTTTTCTATACAAGTAAAGCTACAATCATTAAAAGCTGTGAATATTTTGTGAAAATTCAAAGCTTAAAAAAATCACATTGTATGTATTTTGCAAAACAAACTAAATATCAAAAAGACCCACACAACTGAAATAAATGTTGAGCTCAATAATTTTTAATTTTAGGCATTTCTGCCTTTATTGGATAGGAAAGCTGAGATATGAAAGGAGAGAGAGAGGGGGGAAGACATGCAGGAAAACCGTCACAGGTCGGATTCGAACCCTGTCTCCTATGTCGAGGAATAAACTTCTGCATATGTGCGCCCGCTCTACCAACTGAGCTAACCAGCCACGCTGAGCTCAGTAATTTAAAATAAATTTGACACATATCCATGTGTTTGAATGTGTTGTCATCATTCCAGCGAATGAAGGTAAAGCAGGGAGATACATTGACCTCATATTTACGTCACGATATGAAACTAGATATCGTCATGTGTTCTCGTCATCATCTTACCGAGTCTTAAAGGCTGCAGTTAAGTGATTCAAGTTTAGATCATTTGACTGCTCTGATTAAAAAGAAAATAGACACCATATCCACAAAACTCACAAATAGTTTAGACCCCATATTTTATGAAGGCACCAATAATCAATATCCCTTCTAATATCAAGTTATACTTTCTGTCATATTTGATTGTGTCAGTAAGTGTTTGTAAGTTTGTCAACAGCCATATTATTAACTATTACATTAACAGATTCCCAAACAAATACATACACACACCAGCACACCCATGTGAGATATTTACGTCACCGATGTCCAGTATGCTGTGTGACTAGGTGCCATTTTGGCGCCTTTGTCTCTATGCTAGAGTGAGCAGCTTTCGTAAGTTGACACCTACTTCTTCATCTGACATGTCATGGGGAGAAGGTCTTTTTGCATGTTTGTGGATATCAGTGCTGCTCTGTTAACGCCAGCCTGGCCGCGCATAGTAACACAAGGCCACAAGGAGCTGATGCAGTGTGTAAATAAAACGGGTCCTTGGGTTACTGTATCTCTACCTTTTTTTTTTTTTTTTTTTTCCCTGTGATGTTTTTCCTAATAAAATTTAAAAGTTATGCTTTTGCAGTGTTTGTGGGTATTGGTGTAAGTGAGGAGGCAGTGTAGTTGTGGTTTTTTGGTGGGGCTGCTGCAGTCTCAGACAGCCGGTTGTAAAAAGGGCTGACATCTAACCTTGCTACCGTGCAGCTAGGATCAGGGGGCTTTGGAACCACACCACCCTCTTTAGATAGATGGGTTAACAGCAGCTCTTATCCCAGTAGTGTCCTGTGAGGGTCAGTGCCAAGACCACTTCAAATGTGCAAACCATAATCCCCCTCTGACATTAATATTTTCAGATGGAGGCAAGCAGGGGGTGGCAATGTAAGCAAGGTCTTTTTGGCTGGCCTTGTTTCATGCTGGCAGTGGCTATAGACACTAAAGCCATTACTCACGGTGCAGGCATGTCCAGAATGTATTCTTAGCCCCTGTCTTCCTATCAGTCACTACAGAAAGGTTGGAGGGTCAAAAAATAAAGAGGTAACCAGTCTACAGGGCTGTCTGCACCACCGCTGTTTACCAGGGAGGGGGTGATATTTTAAACCTGGGAGAGCTCACATATTTACCCCACTGAGCCTGACTGACTTGCCATTTGGTGGGGTGAAGACTCTGGAGACTGCTGATAGAGGAGAGGAGAGAAGAGAAGAGGCAAAGAGAGAAGCTCTGTAGTTGCTGCTTGTTAAGCAAGTAGCTTGCAGATTTTACATATAGAAAACTATCCAGAGAAGAAGAGGAAGAGTATCAAAACAAAAGAAGACTGAGTTGAACAGAAGGTTTGAGGATAAAGGCGAGAATAGAGGGGGAGTCACTTGGGAGAGGCGAGAGGTAGCCAGGCTGAGCTGACTTTTTCCTCCAGAGGAGGAGTTGCAGTTGCCGGCCAGGGCAGGTCCCAGGGCTGGAAGGGCTGGCCCTACTGCTTCTCCACCTCCATTCCTTCCTCCTCTTACTCCTCCTTCTCCTCCCTTTAACTATCAACCACACTGCTGTGCAGTGATGAACTTACAGGCAGAGCCCGTGAGCAACACAGGAATGCTTAGAAAATCCTGTCAAATAAACTTTTCTGCCTCAAGTGAGGGAAACTCCAGAGGTTGAGCCTTTCATACGAGGACCTCCACTGCAATATAGACTATATATATAGTCATCCTTCGGTCTTCTCAGCCATTCTTTTGTTGCACTCACTGGTTGAGTGCGCTGAGAAACTGAGAGGATTTTTTTATACCCTTTTTTTTTTCCTCTCAATTTTTGTTTTTGTAAACCGGAACACTGGCAACCTTTTCAGTAGCACGGTGCAAGGACCAGCTGCACTCACCCAAGATGAGCCGCTGGCTGAAATGCACTTCTATGCACTTTGTAGGTATTTATTGGTAGTAAGTTCAGTTTGTCACCATAATCTATTTTGATGGTTACTGTTGCTATTGTTCTTATGCTTTTGTCTACAAACTGAATTACCTGAAGGTGTGCTTTGACAAAGTGGAAATGCGGTGAAGGAATTCTTCTTGAGGCAAATTTGGACAATTATCATCGGTGGATCAGTTTGGTGGCTCATTAATTGCTTCACAAGTAGATTCTATTGTACATGTTCTCAGAGTGATATATGTATGGATGAATTATCTTCTTATTGTTTAATTTCAGTACATTGCTGATGTGTACACAGTTGAGTGTGTTTTAATCTCAGTTAAGCTTGTGTTCTATGTTTATTTTTGACCTCCAGTATTTAACACCCCACTTAAACTGTGCTTTCCAGAAGCCTTAAAAGTACTCTGTTCCCATGCTTTGTAGCCATCACTCGTGTTTAGTGAATCTGCAGCACAGCACATTCTTGGCACATTCTTCATTAACTTAAATCTATTAGTGTACTACAAAAGGACAAATTTGCCAGTATGTCGTTGTTTTTGTGTCAGAAATGGACTTTGTGCTTCCTATGCACATGTGTCACTGTTGCATTTATTAGTCAGCAAAAAGAACTGGAAACCCAATATATGGGTATTGCACTTTACCTTTTAAACTAAGTAGGTATTTAGTAAAATATTTGTCTAACTATTTGGTTTGAGAAATACTGTCAAACATACTGCATGTCTGATAGTTCGCTGTCATCATTGTCAGAACACAGACTGGAACAAGTATGATGATCGGCTGATGAAGGCCGTGGAACGGAGCGAGGTGGACAAGGTGGCTGCTGTTCTCAGCAAGAAGGGCATCATCCCCACCAAGCTCGACGTGGAAGGACGCTCAGCGTGAGTAAACACGGACACGGACACACACACACACACACACACACACACACACACACACACACACACACACACACACACACACATCCACGTTCAGTATGTTGAGATATGTAGTTTTCTTGGTACTTTATACCATGCCTTTTTTTTTATATTTCCAAATCTAAAAATGCTGAGCATCACAAATTCCAAACATTGTTGTGGTCTCCCCACCACGCCTTCCTGACCCTGTTTCCCAGATAAAGCATCTACAGATGGGAATTTCTTTTCGGTTACAGTAGGTCACCCTTACTTAAAATAGTTTTACCTCTTGCTTCCAAGTCTGCCTTCATGACCCTCAAAAAAACAACAAAACAGTCCTGCCCCCTCCAAAATTTCCCATGGCTATGGTGACCCTGTTGCACATTTCAACCTTAAACCTTCACCCAGCTGCCCTGCATCTGATAGACATTGCAGTTGCATGTGTCCATTTTTACATCTTAAAATGTCTCTTTCAGTGTCCATCTGACTGGAGGTCAGTGTGGGAGTTGGTATAAAGAATGTTTGTGGCCACTGAAGGCTTGACCACATTGGCTAGAGGCTGTTTTTGTAGTCCCCACAGGAAATGACTCCCTGTAAATTCAGATCAGATCCACTGTGGTGCTCGCAACACTGAGTAATACATTTTGGCCCAGCTGCAGGCTATTATCAGGATCAGTTGACATCTTGAAGGACCATGTTTTGTATGGTCCTTCAGTGGGAACCTCAGGGTTTGGGTTATTTTTGCATGGCAAAAAATCTGATTTACATCCTTCACAAGGTTTCATTAGAAGAGCAGAAAGATAAGTATAAATGATAAATGTAAGGTGTAGGGAGAAAAGTAGGTCAACCCAATTGAAACTGATGTTGCATCTTGATCATCCAACACCACAGATATTTACAGTATCTCATACAGAGCTTTGTTTTGGTCCTATTAAAGCCCATGTTGCAAGTTAACCACCACTGTTGATTAATAGGTACACATAGCACTCAAGATATGTATATCATTTTTAAAAATGTCTCCAAATAGTGTTAAAGGCCAGTTTTTGTCGTTTTTGGTATTAGTGGGGGGTTTTAACGCAATTCGGTGATGACGTCACGTTGGGGAGACTAGCCTCAGCCTAGTACTAGAACTATGGTGACTGACTGAGATGAGGAAGAGGTGGAAAGAACCACTAATAACGTGTTTTTACTGTCAGTGAATAGCACCGAGTGATTATAATAGCATAATGGAAAACAATGTTTAAAAAAGTAGGTACTATGTTTTATTGCTAAATGTAACCAGATTCCACCAGCATTTTGGGAGGCCTGGCGCCCTCCATTTAATCCTTGATATATGAAGAACTCACTGGTCTCTGGCCTGTGATTCAGGTTTATTTTGATAAAGGCTTTGTTAAAGCATAAAACTATGAAGCCACAGATCCCAGAAGCAAAGGTGCCAAGTATTTTCAGCAGGGTGTAAAATTCTCTCGTAGCACCATTGCACAGACCAATGATTCGATACATGCGTGCATGTGAATACATTTTTATTAAATTATGCACACAACCTGATAAATGCCTGGTCTCGTAATAAGGTGCAAGAATTTTTTCCGAATTCATTGACTGTAGAGATTGTTATACACAAAACACAGGCACGCTCATCATTTAGTTTCCGTCTGCAGGGTGGACAGACCACTACTAGTTATCTATAACATCAGAACATTGAACATTTATGGAAAGAGGTCACGCGTTTGCCAAGTCTACCGAAAACAAATGTGAACCACAATTGCAACTCAGCAAGACTGCTTATAGTTCAGTGGGCCACACACAGACCAACACGTGTCTATGGCTTTCTGGCCTCTGCAAAAGCCAACAAAGGAATGTCGAATGGCGATGCCTTCTAATCATAGACCTCTGTGGGGAAACTAATTACAAACTGTTATCCTCAATATATAATTTGGTGTGCCTTGGATTAGCCTTACTGCGTTCAGCTAATTAATTCAGCTCTAACTGTTCTATCGCGGCTTCCAGCTGAGTAAACAGTTTACATCTCTGCCATGGCATTACGCTGGATCCCAGTGAGGTTAGCCCACCCATCACACCTGCTTGTTCTGTGCAGTGGTGATAGCTAGCTGCCGAGGGCTTAGCAGCAAAAACACGTCCACATGACAGCACATCAATCGAGGCAGCCGCTCGCTTGGCCCTGCAGCATGAAACTGGCACTGGGTAAAGATACTGCTGCATGCCCATTGTTTGTCAGGATTAGCGGTAACACATTTTGTGCTCAAGTGTCTTTTTTTTAGAATAATAATAGCAAGCTGTGAGTTTCACAGTTGGATCTGCGTGATGTGGACCCTAATCTTATGACAGATTGAGAACAGAATTTCAAATCAACTACACCACTATGCCTTCACATGCTGTGTTGTAGAAAAACATCAAAAATAAAAGATCAGCAAACATGGACATCATTAAAAGGATTATGGGGATTATTATGTTTTATTTAAAGCTGCATTGATAGATTTATGGCCACTGGGAGGCAGAAGAGCTTCAAAACACGATGACAAATACAATACTTCAATATTCTACAATCCTGTTTCTGTCAACCTGTTTTTTAAGTCTAATATTCACTCTCGTATTAGCTGTGGTTTGTTTTCCACCAACTCGTGAGAAACATGAGCGTCTTTAGCTCGTTAAATGTTTGGCTTTCTTCATCACTAGTTGCTGACTTTTTTCTGCTGTTTGGTGCTGACATAGCATAGAGTGGGTTAGTCAAATTCTTATTTCCTGAAAAAAGTACTGCAGAATTGGGTAGGCCTGTCGCGATAGTCAATAAATCAATTAATCGCATGATAAAAAAAAGAGCGATAATTTCCATTTGCATGCTTGTTTGTTTTCCTTCTCTCTCTCTCTCTCTCTCTCTCTCTCTCTCTCTCTCTCTCTCTCTCTACCAAAGAGACTGGATGACCACTCTCGCTTCCTTAGCGTAACGAGGAGTGAACCCTCTTGTCAGTCACATGGTCTTTTTGTGTGGAGGCGGGACTCCTGGCGGAGAGAGAGACAGAGAAAACGCTAGTTATTGGAGCAGGGTTTCCCGCAACACTTTGCAGTTAAGGCGGCGTCAAAAAAAAAAAAATATATATATATGAGCGATATGCGTCGTGTTACTCGCCGTCCTGTTTTCTCCCTTTCATTCCAAAGCACATAGTTGACAACCTGCAGGTGGAGGCGGTGGAGACAGGCTCGGGTATACACGCCGCTGTGGACTTGTCAGTCTCGCAAGCGGTTTCAGGAAAGTGGCTGCATGTGTCCGACAATGCACAGAACATTAACCGGTACAAGCCTACAGCTGTCCGCGGACACGGAGTGCGGAAAGTCAAGTCAAGTAACTCCGTTACTTGCTTGTCGGTCAACGGTTAATGATCGGTTATTTAATTTCATCGTGCTTTCTTTTGGAAGGCTGGCTGCCAAAAAATCGCCACTTACTAGCTAATTAATTAGCCTGAGGTAAACGATAGCTACCAGTAAACAGAAGTGATGTGGTAGCTGGCGTCTGGTGTGTGTGTGTGTGTGTGTGTGTGTGTGTGTGTGGGGGGGGGGGGGGGTTGTCGGCCCGCCCCCACGAAGCTCCAACCTGCAGACAGCAGAGGAGCAGAAGAAGAAAGTAGCTGCACCTTCGCCAAAATGAAGACTGAAAACAGAACTATTTTGATACAAACATTTACTGGCCATGTAGCAGATAGCCACATAGATATAGATAGATATAATTTATTAATTATATATTATGTAAATTTAGTGTTTAATAAATGATTGTTAAATGTAGTACAGAATCTGTAGTCTATCGCACAAACACTCGACTAATGCCGCAAACATTTGACAGCCAGTATGAATTTCCTGGGAGAACATACGTGTCACAAACGGCAATTCCACAACTGTACAACAGCGTGAAAGACGACATACTAAAGGAGATCAAAGACATATTGTGGATATTTAAAATGTCTTCCAGTTCCAGTGTTAAATATTCTTTAGAAATAAAAGTGTATTGATCTTTGAAAAGGTGTACCTGCATTATTATGCCATTATCTAATGCACATACATGCCCATGTTAATGTATCAGAGGACTTGCAGACTTCTCAAAACAATGTGCAGCAATGATTGGGATTGGGATTGCAGAAATAATTTGGTAGTATTTGAAGCTGCAGAGGCCACTGTTGTGCCTTTAGAGACACACATCATGCACTGTATATGGTTTAGCTACCAGCATATACTCTCTGGTTTACTCTTCCCTGTCCACTCTCTAAAAATAGCAACCATATCCTGTAAACTGTCAACCTGAAAATCGCCCAAGGAGCAGGTGTGAAGATGAAATGACATGTGCTCTCTCAAAGCCAGACCCATTAGTCTCTGTCCCAAAATTGATCTCTAACCATTTTACTGAGGTCTCCGGGCAGGTGAGCAGTATATCTCCACAGAGTCAATTATTTGTGTTTGGTCTGTGTCAGACATTTAGCTGTTTTGTTGGTTTGGCAATTTATGTTAGCAGTCTAAGCTGTGCCGACCAAAGTTAACTTTTTATGCAGGACTATTTCAGTGGGTTTAAGTCCCCCTAAATCAAATCTGTCTGTTTGATTTCTTGCATATAGTCACAATGTACTTGCAAATACATGATTTTTAGTGTAAAACATCTTGGTAGCTGTTTGCGCCACTCGCTGTCACGTGACTCATTCTTTATTCTTCATGAAGTTGAGAAGTAATCCACTACCGTATTTTTAACTCTGTTCAGAGACATTCCTTCAGTTACCTTCTAGAAAATGCTTGGCAAATCACATCACTTATATCCCCCTAACTTGGATAGCTCTGGTCTGCTTCCTGTCTGCTGTTTGCCCCAAGAGGTCAGGACCCTCCACTGCTCCCCAGAGAACCAGCATCTCCTGGCCATCAACACAGCTTTTAATACCCGCGGCAGTGTTGAGGTGACAGCCTAGCTGTCTCCTTGGCAGATACCTCGGGCTTAGTGTATAAACAGGTTCATGTTGCTTGATGGGTGACACACTAAGATTGGTTTACACACAAATGCTTTGGAGACCTTCATGGCTGTTGGTGGCAGTGCTGCGGTTGGTTTAATCAGAGAAGGGGAACAGGAATGTTTCCAGTCGAAATTGACAAACACGTGCAGTGGGAAACTTAATTGAGTAGGTAATTAACTAGGGAATATGCAAACTTTGTGGCAATTAAACACATGTTGTTGGTGTTGACATCACATATCAATGTTCATTTAGTAGCTGGTCTGGGGCTTTCAATTCAATTACATGACCCTCATTACGAGTTTGACAGTTGGCATGGAAATTCAATTTTCCATTTTTCTGAGCATTTTAGGAAGTTCTTGTCCGTGTGGGCTTAAACGTTGAGTTTCAAGGTCTCTCAACTGCTGTTTCCAAGTTCAAGAATGAACTTTAGAAACTCATGAATAAAAATATATTCAGGTCAGCGAAGTGGCTGATAACTCGTATCGTTTGTTATCATGCAGGCCTTTCAGTTTTATCACATGCACATGCAAACAAGACATATAGGCAAAACTTTTATAAATGTTGTCATTGTGTAACTGTAAGATTATTCTTAAACTTTACCTCTTATCAACATCAACATAATATTCCTTCAATTTTAAAATGCTAAGGGTGGTGACTTCACAGCCAAAAAAAGAGTAGGGGACACAGAAAGCAGATAATGACTTCCTTTTCTGGCAGGTTGTCTCTAATATTTTTAAACTATCATTTGATAGTGCTCATGTATACAACAGTGAAGCTGATACAGTACAAAAACTCTGTGTAACTATTGGTTCCCTTGGAGTCATTACAGACTCTGAGGTTTCTTGTTATTTGCTTCAAGAATGCTGATCTTGCTGATAGCATGGAGCCAGGCGTCCATTGGCAGCCCTCTCTTGTCCTTAAGTTTCACCCTCACCCCCCTTCCCTTTACACCCTATCACTTTTTCACTGGCCCTTCTCTACTCCATGTTGCCTACTCTTGGCATTTCCCTCCGTCTGTTTTCCTCTTTTAATATCTCTCTTCTTGTTTTCCAGGTTTCATTTGGCTGCAACGCGAGGACACCTTGACTGTCTCAATCTCATCCTGGGACACAGTGTTGATGTCACTGCGAGTGATGCCACTGGTGAGTACAGGTTGGATGAAAGCAGTACCCTGGAGCTGCAGTTATATACTTTTGATGTGTTTGAAAATCTTGTCCACCCCCATTATATCAATGAGGGTAGACTTGATAACACCTTGCAGTATAACACAATACAGTTGAAAAACGCCAAGAACATTTGGTACACTTGGTAAACAAACCGAGAAGCATCATTTTTTTATTTAGATGTGGACCATCTACAAAGTCCTTTGCAAGAGTTTGTGTGTTGCTTTTGCTATCCACCCCGCACCTTGCACTCGGTGGGATGTCATTTCCACATTGTCACATTATAAATTAAAGCAGGTTAAGGTACTCGTGCAAGACCACGATTCCTACTTTGAGGAAGGAGGTGAGGATGTGGTAGGGAGAAAATTGATCCTATTAGTGGTCTGTGTAGTCGATAAATAGAAGCAGAGCGCTGCTCAGCATTGCCATCATAAATTGGAATGAGAAATTAGGCTCTATAATGAGCAAGAGAAATACTTTCAGAAGCAATTTAGACAAAAGGTTCAGGCAGTGAGGCAAAGATGGAAGCAACACATTACATTTACTCTTAGCAGCAGTTCTAATTTGAGTTTAAAAAAAATGTATTTTCACCTGAATATGTTTGAATCTCATCCATTTCAGGATGCAAATATTGTAGGTTTGCTTTAATAATTGCATGACTAACTGACCAATGATATATTGGTAAGAAATCTATCAATGAAAATTAAGCTATTCAACCTCAACCGTCACCGCCAGCAAAGAAAAGATTAAGAAGTAGCTTAAGAAGTCGATATTTACCATTTATACAAGCAAGTATAGTTTAAACAAATTAAAAGGATCAATACCAAAGTAGAATTCTTACCATCAGATAAGATAATGGAAATGTATCAGCATGGAAGGCTTCCCCAAAAAACTCAATTGGACATATTTCCAAATGGGAATCTGGTGAGGGTGCAAAACCTTGTCGCTGGACTATAAAACCCTACTGGTTGGTCGGAGCACTACTGAAAAATATTGTCACACTGCAGTGACAAAGACTGTGAGGGGAATTTGTCATTCGAAATTTGGAGAAAATTAGCAGAACGATCAACAGGGTGATGTATTCTGGCTGCTTGTCATAGAATAATAATGAGTTTAATGGCATTGTCAAGATGAAGTGATACAAGCGGAGTCATATGTACAGTACAGTTATTTTTGCTTTTGCAGTTTGCCACAGTGCGGCTATTGACCTAGTAGCAGTGACTCACTTACAGTGACTCGTTGAGTGATATTTGCACATTGCATTTGGCTCTAAAAATACATACAATGTAAAGCCTTGTTTGGGAATGGACTTCATTTTCTGATTGCTGCATTTATCGCTTTCAGGTAAAAGTGCTCTTCACCTGGCTTCAAGAAACGGACATTCTCTGTGTGTGCAGAAACTCTTGCAGGTAAAGTGCAGTTGTCCTCCCTGTGATACTCAAACACTGTTTGTGCCGATGACTGATATTTACTCCTGTGAGAAAGCATGCCAAACTACAAGATTATATCTCATATTTTAGGGTTGTTTGAGGGTTTTTTTGTTTAGTGTTTTTGCCCCTCATGTTGGTGTGTTGTGTATCTGCACACATTGTATCTATGATCCACAGAGCAGCTTTCCAGTCACTGGCCAGTCAGAGCAGTTCCACTCTCAGCTCCTTTAAATAATTATTGCCCAACAGCTCTGGCAGCCGTGCCCACTCTGTATCTGTCAACAGTAGGCCCTGTTGAGTCACCGTGCCCCACTGGGGGATTTATGTGTTTACAATCAGGGGGCTATCTCTGCAATATTGTGCGCGTTGTAGCTCTTCCCCCTGCCCCCACCTCTTTCATGGCAGTGATCTAACGGAGGGTGCGGCTGTTGGCAGGGGGTTGTCAGTGGTGTTGACAAGCATACCCTCCTGCAAACCTGCCGTCCATTCTTGGTGCCTTCATCACACCAGACATAGCAGCTGGACACCAACACCCACCACCTCCACCACCTCCACTATCTCCCTCCGTCAGCCCAAACCCTCAAGGTATAGGATATCCCCCCCTCTATGCTCCACCGTCAGCTCCCATTGCCGTTCTACTCACCCCCTCCCCCTCTTCGCTTTGTCATTTGAGCTTGCTGCTAATTTTTGGCCCTTGTTGCTGGAGAGAGTTGGGTTTTTATAGTGGGGGCCAGAGTGCTCGCTGGCAAGCTTACCCAGCAACATCAGGCCCCTGTTAGCATTGAGTCCTCAAGGCTTTCATAGCAGGTCCTCATCACCACAGTGGTACACTCCAACCAGCTGACTTACTGGGTAGAGATGTCACATGCATATCAGCACAGCGCCACTTGGCCTAATTTGACCTGCCTGCTGTTGCCCCTCAGGTTCCACTGCCAACCAGTGGACATAAATGATTTTCTACCACAACTACAATATTGTAACATAATCAAACCATTACTTAAAAGGATTATTTGCACTCAGGCGTAGATTTGAAATAAAAAAAAAACAACTAGTGGTCTTTCCTCTGTTGGAGTAATTGTCCAACTGTAGCATCTTTGTAAACTAACCCATCTGCTTCCCATCAACAACTTGATTGAGTTGTTAATTCAGATTCTTTTTATTTCTATTTAGCTTTTGAGGCCACTTAGTGACACTATGCCATGATACTTTACTATGTAAGAATCATTCCATGTTCCGTCCTTCCTTATAATTTCAACCATTGCTGCATATTTTTTTAAAAGGATTTTCTGAAGTGGGGCTCTTAGATATGTATTCATGTTGTACTTGATTATTTTACAGATATACTTTACTCGACAGGGATCCAGAAATATTTCAGCACTAGTGAGATAATTTGCTTCACTTGATTCTGTTGTTCCAACTTGTGTTTGTGTTCATTTACAGCACAACAGTCCAGTTGGAAATGTGGACCTACAAGGACGAACAGCTCTACATGATGCTGGTAAGACTTCTATTCTGTTATATAGAAGTACTGGCTGTACTCTAGTACTGTAGTATAGTTAGGGCTGCTCGATTATGGGAAAAAAATCATAATCACCATTATTTAACACGATTACTCATTTGACTTTTGGAAAGATGTAGCAATTATTGAATTAAAAAAAAAAACAGTGAAACAAATCAAGAGTAAAAAAACACCTTGAACTATGAAATTTCCCTTAATACTTTTTTTTTCTAATTCAGAACACAAGACAAAATAGGAGTGCAAAATTTTTCTGGATTACTCTGTTTTTGTGATCAATAGGAGCCAAAATCATAATCACGATTAAAACATTTGATTAGTTGCACAGCCCTAAGTATAGTGCTTAGTCTAAAGCTGACTCTGTTCTACTGTAGTAACTGTGCTCTACTCCAATACTGACTGTACTCTGCTCTAGTACTGTAGTATAGTGCTTTAACTATATATTTAATGGCATCAGCAGAGATTCCACAATATACAAAATATTGCAGTGCAATAATGAAAACCTGGCATCTGTCTTGATTTTAAAGAGAATATTTCTTTAGCTTTTCACCCTTTCAGCATTTAAACCAGGTCCGCGCTGATGCTTGAGCTGATGGACGCACACGTGTATTTCATTGATAAATGGGATGGAATGATTGCAGTTGTTTCTACTTTTTTACTTCCCAGTCATGGCTGGCTGCTCCTCCAGCGTGAAACTTCTCTGTGACAGCGGAGCTTCTGTGAATACCACTGATTTCGTGAGAATTTTATTTTTTTTTCACTTCATTTCACACGTGTTGTAATGGTCTCTTCAAAGATAATTGTTTTCATTTTCCATGTGTTCAGTTGTCATTGTAGAAAAGCATTTTAATCTGCTTGCGCATTAAAGGCTGTTACCTTGCCAGTATCAGTCATTCATGTCATATAAGGTCAGTTAGAGCAGCACAAAAAGGTATTCACTAAATCTTAATTTAGTTCTCTTGAATGAGTGCCCTCTATATTTAAGTGCTCTCTATTTTCTGAGTTACTCTGGGCCTTTGTATGCTTTGAGGTGAGATACAAATAGATTTGTTTTTCCAATTTTGTGGATGGATGTACAATGTCTTTTGTTCATCTCCAGGATGGCAAGACACCTCTGGTGCTGGCAACCCAGATGTGTCATCCACATATCTGTGAGCTGCTGCTGGAGCGAGGGGCAGACATCACCATCCGGGACAAACAAAACAAGTAAGAGACATCTGCCCTCGTGGTGTTTACCTTTTGGTAGGGTTGGCAAATCTCCATTTTAATAATTGGAAGTCTGTGTTGCTTACAAAAGGCAGCTTTTGACAGATGGCAGAGGTTGATGACTTAAAAAAGTCGTGCTGTTTGTATTTCTGTAGATTCAGGATTCCTTTATTTATCATTTTTATGCACCACATAAAAACAAAATTGTGTTTCACACATCCACAAGTCAATAAATAAGGAAGTGCAAGACAGAAAACTTTCAAATTCTATTAGAAAACTTTCAAATTCTGTCAGAAAAATTTCAAATTCTTTCTCACATTAACATAAAGTCACTGAGAAAACAGTACATTCTGTGCTAGCTAAGGACATTTATCAGAAAAGAAGTATTCCTGAAAGGGCATTGACCTTATGTACCTTGCAAAGAGGACTATAGAAACATTGTAACAAAGCTTAGCTTTATAACACAAAGCAAAGACAGTCCTTATACATTTAATAAAAAAGAACTAGATTTGACAAGAGGAGTTCAAGGGTAAAGGTGACAAGAACAAGACAACTCAGCTCAGCTACCACAGCCCTGAATCTTTCAGCAGCAGTTGAACACAATGCACAGTAAATAGTTGTTTTTGCCACAATTTTTAATTTGACAGCCTCATTTTCAGTGACACAATTGTTTCGTTGCTAGTATGTGCATGTTCTTGCTCGTAAACTGTGTTTGTCGACCCCCTTCAGGACGGCGCTGATTCTGGGCTGCGAGTACGGCTGTAAGGATGCAGTGGAGGTGTTGCTGAAGAGCGGCGCCGACATGAAGGCAGTTGACGGCTTGGGTCACGATGCATTTCACTACGCTCGCCTCAGCAAGAACATGGAGCTTGTTGCGCTGGTCAAAAGTTACCTCGACAAAGCCACCAGAGGTCAGACGGCAAAACAGACCGAAAATAAAAGAATCTTGTAGCAGCTTGTTTGAAATAAATACAAGGAGAGCATGATTAGCACGGTCGTTGATAGCAACAATCACCCAACAGACCACGAAGAAGGAGATTTTGATAAAGAGTAACAAGCTTGCTTAGTAGTAGCATGAAAATATTTTAAGTATAAATTATGTGACTGTCAAATGCAACGACAAAGTGTGGCACATTTTGGCTACACTTTGAAAAATATGTCAAAACCATAATGCATGCAGGCAAAAACAGCTGATACCCTGATGCTGTTTGTTAACATAGTTTTACACTGTTTTAGATCTGCTATAG
This sequence comes from Sander lucioperca, assembly GCF_008315115.2. NCBI lineage: Eukaryota > Metazoa > Chordata > Actinopteri > Perciformes > Percidae > Sander > Sander lucioperca. The sequence continues at coordinate 27,595,161 of NC_050175.1, read as the reverse complement.
AACCTTGAATTATTGTCATTGCAGAACATAAATATTCTGTATGATTTTTATTTTCTAATCTTCATGCCAGTAAGTGTTTTTCAACACTTCTCACAATATCTTTAGCCATAATATTGACTTTCATGGTTATTTCCTGAATCCATATTATTCTCTGATCTATTTGTTGTGCTTCTTGTGTGCATTTCTTTCGTGGAACATGTTTTAAAGAAACCGTGTACTGCAAACATACCTGTTTTTGGCAAATCTTGATAACATATGGGAAGAAGTCTGAACTTACTGTTTTCTCATTTTGTTCTAGATAAGGAGGCTGCAAAGATGGAACAGTGGAAGCGACAGGTAATTTTTTTAATTTATTATTATATTATTAGATTAGATTAGATTCAACTTTATTGTTTTTGTACAGAGAAAGACAACGAAATGCGTTTTTTTTTTTTGCGTCCAACCAGAAGTGCAAAAAAGCAGAAAAGTGCAATACGATATACAAAGTATAGACAGGTGGAGCATAGGCAGGACAAGAAATATATTGCAGTGTTATAAGAGCAGAATGAATATGGCTATGTAATATGAACAATGTATGAACAACATGTACAGATATGTGCAATGTAGTAGCAGGGACATTATAATAGTAGTAAGAATAATATAGATATATGCAGTGTATTAGCAGAATATATAAAAAGAAAAACTGAATAAATATGGATATTCTGTATGCATTTACTCTGCTGGCTCACATCATCTATTAAACCCCACCTATAGCGAGGAGCAGCTGTTCTCCAAATTGCTTTACATTTTTCAGAGGACCTTCATGTGCTCATGTGGCATGATGGGAATAACTATGAACTGAAATTTGGCGGAGCCATTTTGTTTGTTTGTTTTGTCTCTTTTGTTAAAAGATGACGAAGGTCAAGGGTGCTTGCATCCCAAAGCCATTGTTGACATTAAAGCAGCCATATTATGCTCATTTTCAGGTTCATAATTGTATTTTAAGGTTGTACCAGAATAGGTTTACATGGTTTAATTTTCAAAAAACACCATATTTTTGTTGTACTGCAGTGCTCTCTCTCACTGCTGCAGATCCTCTTTTCAGCTGGTCTCTGTTTTAGCTACAGAGTGAGACCTCTTTTCTTCTTCTTCTTCTTCTGTACTATCTTTGATTGCACTTGCACATGCCCAGTAGCTCAGATGTAGATCATGTCAGCTAGCTAGCTCCATAGACAGTAAAAGAAAGGCTGTTTCTACAACTTCGGTCAGTTACAAGGCAGGATTAGCTGGGAGACTTCTAAATGAGGGCGCACATGTAAGTAGTTCTTTTGAAGATTATGGTGAACTTGTGTGTGTTGTAGCAGTGCTTTGCTATTGAGAACGAGGTAGCATGCTAGCGTTAGCATGCTAACGCTACGAGCTAATGGTTGCGGTTAGCCTGCTCGTTTCGGCTTGTGACGTCACAAGCCGTGCCGATTTTGAACAGCTCACCCAGAGACTGAAGGCAGGACACATTCAGAAACCGTATCTCACTCTAAACAGCATGGATGGATTTTTTTCAAAGTTTGTATGTGTGTGGAAGCACCAGAGACACAACATAACACCCCAAATTCCAGAAAAGGTGATTTTTTTCATAATATGGGCACTTTAATATTTCTGAATCCTTCTAGCCTGGTTGACACCAGACCCTTCTCAGTTATAACTGAGAGTGGGTCTGGGAAAGGTTCATTGACAGTTCATTTCCAAAGGGGCGTCACCAACGGACGCCGCTCAAATGCCTCGACGGCGCATTGGATAGTCCAACCAATCAGACCAACGATCCGGGTGACGCTGCGCTTCGGTGGCCATCATGTTGAATGTAAACAAAAAGCTGCTCGCCGTCGCTGCGCTATCGTCGTCGCGTAATGCCCGCCTCAGCAGTTGTGATTGGTGCCTCGATTTTGGGGACATTGGAAATGGGTTTGAATGGGCTCTTGGCCAGACTGACTTGCAGAGCAAATCTCAAATTTGCTGGAAGTTCGTCAGGGTTTTCCCAGGCTAAAATCCTTCCTGTCCAGCATCCAAATGCTAAGACACTTTGAAGCCTCCCTATTCTGCATTTTCTTCCAGTTGTTCCACATTTCAAATCATTTTCTTTGACTTGGTACAGCCTTTTCATATAGCTGAACCTATAAGGTACTCACTGCCGCTCACATGTACAGGACTGCCATCTAGTGATTATAAGTGAGAGTTGTTCCATACGCTTTCATAGCCTATGGTAATGTCTTCAAAACCTGGTTGTAAAAAAGATCCTGTCTCATTCTCAGCATTCAGCGGAGAGATCGGAGGCAGCTGAGGTTAACAAAAGGGATCAGATCATACACGTAAGTGCTGTTTAACTTCAGCCTCCCTATTCCTCACAAACACACAAGCCGTTTACGTGCGAGTGTTGCGAATGCTGGAATTCACTACATCAAAAGTCAAAATCAGTGATCAAGACATCCATATCCATAAAGTACTGATGAATTATTACTTCTTCTTTTTTTTAGCATTTAGTAATTGTATTTTGGTTGTAAGTTTGTAAGCGTTATGGTTTTATTTGTGGGTGTTTGTTTCAGGACTTGGAGAGGCAGAACGAGACCATGCAGGAAAATCTCAGGAAGTACCACCAGGATCAGAGAGCCCTGTTAGATAAGGTCAACATGCTGCAGCAACAGCTCACACAGGTAAACAATACAGCAACACAACAAGAGCAACTTAGCTAGAGAATACAGTACAGTAGAGTAAAACCCTCCAGGCACGCTTGTCCTTTACCACTGGCTTGTTTTTTTTTTTTCTGTGGGTAAGTAGATCTGAGGGTCCCAAACTAGAGGTTTGGGTGCCAAATATAAGCAAATATACATAATAAAAGCTGAGTTGAGTCAAGCTCTCTTGGCTTAATGTCATCATCTTAATATCAGGGATTGTGTAAATATGTTCTAATCACAGAGGAGGCTGAGCAGGCTTTTAATACTGATTGCTAATGTAAATTATTCATGATCAAAGGAATTTTAGTGCCGTATTGTCAGTTGTTGATTACACAATTGAATGTATATACACTGTTCATATTACATAGCCATATTTATTCTGCTCTTATAACACTGCAATATATTTCTTGTCCTGCCTATGCACCACCTGTCTATACTTGAATATCACATTGCACTTTTCTGCTTTTTTTGCACTTCTGGTTGGACGCAAACTGCATTTCATTGTCTTTGTACTTGTACTCTGCACAATGACAATGAAGTTGAATCTAATCTAATATATAACATCTGTTTTATTCATCTGCAGGAAAAGATCACTGTGGAAGACACTCAAAAAGAGGTATGAAACGACAATTATTTATTGAACATTGTGGGCCTTTTTCACGATTTTCTCAATAGTTTTACTGGTTACATTTGTTTGAAAGAACCTTACACTGGATGCACGTTATAATCAACATAACATTTAATATACAGTAGTAGCAGCCATGAGTGCAAAGTGGAGACAGTGTCAAGTTACTGTATGACCTCTGAAACCTTAAAGTAAGAGCAAATGAAAAACTGGAGGATGTTGCTGGTGCTGTATCAACACAGAACTGTACACATGGAAGTGAAGGGAAAAGGAAGGTAGCACAATCTGAAATACCACTCGATTGTTACTTAATAGCACTAAATAACATCCTACCCAGGCCACACATTCAGGATGTAAGGTCAAGTGATGTGGCAATTCACCATTTTGTAGTTTCCTTAAAGAAATCTAAAAGGAAATGTTGGTTCCATTGTTTCAGTCGGAAAGTAAGGAAAGAAAGACTAACAAAAACAAAAAAAAATCTATGAATCTCAAATGTCATCGTGCATGTACACATGTTGCGATGTATGCTCTTGTATGTTTCATGAATGTGTACAGAGAGATCTGGAAGTCAGATTTGACTACCAAGAACTCTCCTCTTCATAATATATCAACAATGAAAACAAATTCACTTTTTGCTAAACAGCACTAAATGAATGAAGTAAAAAAAAAAGTAGTAAAGTCTATTTTGGTCCAAACGCCTTCACTAAGCTACTTTGATACTGTTTTTCTCTTTTACTTGAAGTACCTGCAGAAGTGACAAAATCATAGCACAGGATGTTTTTACACCAAACAGTTCACACTGGTGTGTGGTAGGCATTATCTGCATTTCTCAAAGATGTGAAAAAAAGATCTAAATGTATTTTTGAATAGTCAGCATAATTGCAATTGAAGCGTTTGTATACCTTTTTTGTGTATATATATATATATATATATATATATATATATATATATATATATAGGTATATTTAATTGTATTTGCCATCACTTAATCATCAGTCATGTATTGATCTGAAAGGGCCTTTGTTTTTCTCTCTGTTGAATCAGAAGGAGCAGTTGAAGGTGTTACTCAGTGCCAAAGAAAGAGAAGAAGGAGCTCGAGGCCTGGAGACTGTCAAGGTCCAGCTCCGGAGTACATTGGTCAGTGACTTTATTCTTATCTGATTTCTACTTTGAGCCTTTAATCCTTAAGGAAATTAATACAGTGAAGATTTTTCACTGTCTGAAAGTCTTAAATTGACGTTGTGTGTTAGTAAACCAACATTCAGTTGCCAGTGTATTAGGGACACCTAGCTAAAACTAATGCAGTCTAATACAACAGGCCTGCAATAAACAAGGTTGTATTGTTTAGTTTTTGTATCGATTCAATTTATGGTTTATTTGGAACCTGTACTTCTTGTGGTGCTATTCAACTGTTTAGCATTATACTGACATGTTTTTTTTTCTATTATTTTGTCCATCCCATTTATATCAAGGAGGGTAGGCTAAATAACAGAAGCACCTCTCCCCCAAAAATGATAACACAAGGGAATCAGACGTCTCTAAAACGGTTTTGTTTTAATCCAAAAAAAATAACATTGTAACCTTCATGGAGAGAGGATATGTTGCAGGACTGATGTATTAGACTCCATTCATTTTAGCCAAGTGTCCCTAATAAACTGGCAACTGTGAGTCTGCTTTGAGAAAATGCTTAATACATGTAGTGAACATTACAGCATGAGTTGCTGCTAAAACATTCTGAATCAGAATCAGAAAGGGCTTTATTGCCAAGTACGTTGCACATACGAGGAATTTGTCATGGTGTTGTTGGAGCATGTCACACATACAAATATAAGAAGGATAAAAAGAATATAAACAATATAAGTATAAACATATACACACAGTATGTATTAATAACGATAAAATAAATTTAAATAAATAGTCAAATAAGTTAAACAGTAGTAAAAAGGAACGCTACAGCAGAGTAGGTACAGTGGCATGAGGAGCCAGAGGTGGGGTGTGGAGAGAGTCAGGGTGGTTTCCGGGCCTTGTTTAGAAGGCTAGTGGCGGAGGGGAAAAACTGTTTATGTGGCGTGAGGTTTTGGTCCTGATGGACCTCAGCCTCCTGCCAGAGGGGAGTGGCTCAAAGAGCTTGTGTCCGGGGTGGGAGGGGTCAGCCACAATCTTTCCAGCACGCTTCAGAGTCCTGGTGGCGTATAGGTCCTGGAGCGGCGGCAGATTGCAGCCAATCACCTTCTCAGCTGACCGAATGACACGCTGCAGCCTGCCCTTGTCCTTGGCAGTGGCAGCAGCGTACCAGATGGTGATGGAGGATGTGAGCATGGACTCAGTGATGGCTGTGTAGAAGTGCACCATCATTGTCTTTGGCAGGTTGAATTTCTTCAGCTGCCGCAGGAAGTACATCCTCTGTTGTGCTTTCTTGACGAGGGAGCTGATGTTCAGCTCCCACTTGAGATCTTGGGAGATGGTAGTTCCCAGGAAGCGGAAAGACTCCACAGTGTCAATTGTGGAGCCACAGAGGGTGATGGGGGCAGGTGGAGCTGGGTTCTTTCTGAAGTCCACAACCATCTCCACTATCTTTAGAGCGTTGAGCTCTAGATTCTTTTGGTTGCACCAGGTCACCAGGTGGACAGCCTCCCACCTGTAGGCGGACTCGTCTCCATCAGAGATGAGTCCGATGAGGGAGGTGTCGTCCGCAAACTTCAGAAGCTTGACGGACTGGTGACTGGAGGTGCAGCTGTTGGTGTACAGGGAGAAGAGCAGAGGAGAAAGAACGCAGCCCTGGGGGGATCCGGTGCTGATGGTCTGTGAGTCGGAGACGTGTTTCCCCAGCTTCACATGCTGCTTCCTGTCAGACAGGAAGTCAGTGATCCACCTGCAGGTGGAGTCAGGCACACCAAGCTGTGAGAGTTTCTCCTGAAGCAGAGCCGGGATGATGGTGTTGAAGGCAGAGCTGAAGTCCACAAACAGGATCCTGGCGTAGGTTCCTGCGGAGTCCAGGTGCCGGAGGATGTAGTGGAGGGCCAAATTGACTGCATCATCTACAGACCTATTGGCTCTGTAGGCAAACTGCAGGGGGTCCAGGAGGGGGTCAGTGATGGCTTTGAGGTGTGAAAGCACAAGGCGCTCAAAGGACTTCATAACCACAGAGGTCAGGGCGACGGGTCTGAAGTCATTAAGTCCTATGGTCCTTGGCTTCTTGGGGACAGGGATTATGGTTGAGGTCTTGAAGCAGGCTGGCACGTGACATGTCTCCAGTGAGGTGTTAAAAATGTCTGAACACTGGAGACAGCTGGTCAGCGCAGTGCTTCAAGCTGGATGGGGAGACAGCATCCGGTCCAGCAGCTTTCCTGGGATTCTGTCTCCTAAAGAGTCTGTTGACGTCCCTCTCGTGAATGGAGAGGGTCGTCACTGAGGTGGGAGGGGGGGTGGAGGTGGAGGGGACCTTTAAGGAGGGCTGGTGGGGGGGGCCACGACCCTGTTGAGGAAGGGGAGGTGGAGGTGATGCACAGTGGCTGTAGCTGTAGGGAGGTGTCGTGGGGGATGGTGTCAGGACTGTCCTTTTGTCTTTCAAATCGACAGTAGAACTCGTTCAGGTCGTTGGCTAGGTGTCGGTCATTGAAGGAGTGGGGGGTTTTAGGCTTGTAGTTGGTGATCTGCCTACCAACTACAGAGTTCAAGTCTCAGAGTTCAGAGTTTTTTTTTCCTGTCGCAGAGTCGTTAGCTGAGGACTGGCGTTGGAGCTTCTCAGAGTACCGATGTTTAGCCTCCTTCACTGCCTTGTTAAACTTGTACTTTGACTCTTTAAATCTGTCTTTGTCCCCACTCCTGAACGAGTCTTCCTTAGCCAGCCTTAACCTTCTGAGTTTGGCTGTGAACCAGGGTTTGTCATTGTTGTAACTCACCCTGGTGCTTGATGGAACACAGCAGTCCTCACAGAAGCTGATGTATGACGTCACAGCCTCTGTGTACTCATCCAGACTGTTGGTAGCAGTCCTGAACACATCCCAGTCAGTACAATCCAAACACGACTGGAGATCCTCCACAGCCTCACTGGTCCACTTCCTTGATGTCCTCGCTACAGGTTTGCAGAGCTTTAGTTTCTGCCTGTAGGCGGGGATCAGGTGAACCATGACGTGGTCAGAGTGACCAAGTGCAGCACGGGGGACGGCGTGATAAGCATCCCTGACTGTGGTGTAACAGTGATCCAGAATGTTCTCCTCTCTGGTCGGGCATTTAATATGTTGTCTATATTTAGGGAGTTCATGAGTGAGGTTTCCTTTATTAAAGTCACCAAGGACAATAACTAGGGAGTCCGGGTTGGTCCGCTCCACACACAGTATCTGGTCGGCAAGCATGCGCTGCGCGTCCTGCACATTGGCCTGCGGTGAGATGTAAACACCGACCAGAATTAATGAATGGAACTCACGGGGTGAATAAAAAGGCTTACAGTTTATGATGAAATACTCCAGGTCAGGAGAACAATGCTGCTGGATCACTGTCACGTCGTTGCACCAACCGCTGTTGATGTAGAAACAGATTCCTCCACCTTTAGTTTTGCCGGAGAGATCCGTGTCTCTGTCCGCTCTGAAAAGCTGTAAGCCTGCCAGCTGCAGCGCAGAGTCCGGTATTAATCCACAGAGCCATGTCTCCGTGAAGCACAAAACAGCAGATGAAGAAAAGTCCTGTTTCCCCCCAACAGCAGTTGTAATTCCTCCACTTTGTTGGGCAGAGAGCGCACGTTAGAGAGGAATATTCCAGGTAACGGTGTGCGTGATCCTCGCTGGCGGAGACGCACCAGCGCACCGGCCCGTTTCTCTCTCCTCCGGCGTTTCGCTGCATGAGCAAAGGTGAGCGCACCTTTGACCAGAATGTCCAAAATTTCCAGTGAAGGGAGAAGAAAAGTGGGAAATAAGTCTGATGGTGTTGTTCCCCTGAAGTTCACGAGCTCTTCACTTGTGAATGAGATACGGGTACCATCGCAAGAAACAAAGTTAAAACACAAAACAAAACAGAGCGCACCAACACACCGTGTCGCCATTCTGCCGTGCCATCTTGGTTTTCTACAATGTGTTGTAAATAAATATATATTTCAAATCTAAAAAGTCTCAGTTCAACCATTTGTAATGAGAATGTTTATCTGTCTGTATTCACAGGGGGACTACTCAGGGCAGTCTGTTATCAAAGGTAAGCTTCCTTCCATTTCTTGAATCCTAAAGAAACATTTGATATCATTATTTCAAACCGTCGCCTGCAGAGCACGAGGAGCTTTGAATGGTATGTTTTTACACTGTTGTCTTGCAGGTAAAGAAAACATTTTGGTCAAACAAGCTCACAGCCTGGATTCTGATCAGGTACGTTTTCATCTGTGGAACGGTTTCACATCACCTGCAGATGTTTAAAATGCAGCGTTAGTAGTTTGTATCGAAGCAGTCCGTGTCAACAATGTAAATGGACTGCATTTATACAGCACTTTTCTAGTCTTAACAACTACTCAAAGCACTTTTACAAAGTACAGGAACCATTCACACACATTCATACACTGGTGGCGAGGCCGTAAGCCCTGCAATAGTGGGCTTACAGCAGGACATGCGCATACAAATTAAACTGCTTATACATAATTCAGATGCTGATTGGTTTTCTTTCTTTCTTCTTAAATTAAGAGCTAGAACTAAGAACTAGTCAGTCTGTTCTGAAGGATTACAAATCAAAGGAAAGAAAGCTAAGGAACCCTTTTTGTGAATGTATCACAAAGCAGTCAACACCTATTCTGTACTCGCAAATAAAGTAGCTGGCTTTCCATGAAAATGACTAATAATGATCATTAAATACGTTTTTCCTCTTTCTCTGCAGATGCTCCAGAATGCTGTCGTATCACGTTCCCTGTCCCGACCTCCAGAGAAAAGTCAGCCCACTGTAGGCTGGGACGTCTCTGCTGAACTGGATGCACTCCGGCGTGAACTTGAGGCAGTCAAGAGAAAACAACAGGCAGCAGAGGACGAGACGGCACGCCTTCAATCTGCCCTAAACCGTAAAAACCGAGAGTGCCAAGAGCTGGCTCAGAGCCGAGACACCATCCAGAAACAGGCCGACCAGCAGGTTCAAGAACTGGAGGACGCCTTGGGGGACGTCCAGAAGAGGATGCTGGATTCTGAGTGTAAGGTCAAACAGCTGCAAGCCCATGTAGTAGCCGTTAAGGAACACTTAGGAGGCCAGGCAACAGAAGAACTGCGCGCCCAGCTCCAGGACATCAAAGCCAAGTATGAAGGTGCTTCGGCCGAAGTGTGCCGCGTTCGTAACCGCCTCAAGCAGAGCGAGAAGGCCTTGGAGGAGTACAAGAGCAGCGAGAACCAGCTAGCAACAGAGGCAGAAAAGCTGAACCAAGAGCTGGAAGCTCTGACTGCAGAAAGAGACGAACTAGCAGAAACCCTTTTAGAAATGGAAACCCATTTGAAGGAGACCCAGACTAAACATGGCAACACAGTGCCAGCTGAGAAGTTTGACAACATGAAAAACCTGCTGACAAACGCGGTAGACGAGAAGGAACGGCAGATCGCTGAGCTGAGGGAAGACTATGATCGCGTGCTGGAGGAGGTGGCAGAGCTCCATCGAAAGCTGGACACTCCGTCATCCCAGGGAGGATCGGGGGCGATGTCTGCTGAGGAGCAACAGAGGATACGGGCAGCCCTCGAAGAGCAGAATGAGTCATTGAAAAGGAAACTGGTCGATGTGACTAACAAAAGCCAGGCTCTAATTAAGGAGGTCGGCGAGAGCGAGGAGGAAAGAGAGATACTACGAGAGCAGCTGGATGAGATTAACAGCAGGATCGAGAGCGACTTCGTACCCATGAAGGTGCACGATGAAGCCCGGGCGAACATGGTGACAGCTTTGGAGGAGCTGGAGGACAAACTGGTGGAAGCAAGCGAACGTTACGGAAAAGCAGAGGCACAACTCCAGCAGCTTCTAACCGAGAGGCCCACGCTGCAGGAAAACATCAGCAGACTCCAAAGCGCAAGTGAGAGACACCTGAGTGAAATGGACACTCTGAGATCTCAGAATGCCGACCTGACGAAGAAACATGAACTTTTGCAGAGGAAATGTGAAGACAAAGATAAAGAGTGTGCACAGCTGACCACGCAGAGCCAGGCTCTGAAACAAAGCTTGGAGGTAGAGTATGTTCCCAGACAGCAGCACGAGCAAGTCAAGATGGAGTTAAGTTCCACCTTAGAGAGTGTTAAAGCGGAGATGTTGAAGTTGGAGACCAAGGGGAAAGAAAGTGCGGGAGAATTGAAGAATGCGAAAGAAGCAAATGACACGTTGAAAGAAAAGTTGGAAAAAGTCCTGTCGGAGATGAAAAAGGACTATGTGAGCGTAAAAGACCACAAAGCTATCACCGACAAGTTGAATGCTGCTGTGGTCGAAGCAGAGAAGAGAGCAAACGAAGTGTCTGGGATGTATGCGTCGGCTCGGGAGGAATCGGTAAAGCTTACCCAAGAACTGGAGGCGCAGAAGAAAGAACTTGATACCATACAGGAAGCTATTCAGTCCAAGTTTATCCCACTGACAGCGGCTGAGGAAAAAGAACACTCTCACAGTGCCCAGGTGAAGGAGTTGACGGTCAAACTGTTGGAAATGGAAGAGAAGTATAACACAGAAAGGTCTGCCAGAGAGAGCAACAGACAGGAGAAAGATAAACTAAAAGTTGAGATTGAATCGGTTCAACAGAGACTTGACTCTGCTGTTGTTACCAGTGAAAAGCACAAGAATGTGGAGGAAGAGCTCAAGGGTAAGTTTGAAGAATTAACTCGGAAGTTGGTCAGGGTAGAGCAGCAGCACAAGGAGGCAACACTTCAGAATGCTGATCTTCAAAACCAGAACGCCCTCAGCAACGCTCAGATCCAGAATCTCCAGGAGCGTCTGAAATCGGAGTTGACTCGAATAGCAACATACGACACGGAGCTTAAAGCCCTCCATGACGCCATGCAGCAAGCCCAGGCCGACTGCAAGAAAGCAAGAGAGGCTCAGCAGGAGGAGGCCCAGAGGGTTTGTGCTTTACAGAAAGAAGTTCAGGAACGCTGTGGGGAAGAGGCATCTCTGCTGCAACAACAGGCCGAGGCCAAGGATGCCCTGGAGGCTGAGGTCGCCAAGCTTCGATTGGCTCTCCGTGAAGAGGAGGAGAACAACGCCCAGAGGGCTGAAGACGTATCTGCCCTGCAATCTGAGCTCCTTCAGGCCACACAGGCTCTGGAGGACATTCGCTACAAGGAAGACCAAATGAACCAGCTGAAGAAGGAGAAGCAGCAGCTGGAGGAGGAGGCTGCCAACCTGAGCAACAAGCTACTGAGCTTGGCTAAGGAGAGTGAGGAGGCCCATCGGGAGGCATCGCAAGCAAGGGAGGGTGAGAGCAGGGCCCGGGCCGAGATGGAGGCCGTCCAGGAGAAGGGACGTGCAATCGAGAAAGAAATTAGGGAGCTGAAAGAGAGATACGATGAGTCGCTCAGCACCATCTGTGATCTTCAGAGGAGGATTCAGACATCAGCTCAGCAGACTGAAGCCAAAGACAAGAAGGTAGTAAAATGTCAACTTTGCTGTCAGTCATGGGTTTAATATATAAACTAGAATGTGTGTTTGACTATAGATATAAAAAATGTGATAATATACTCCATTGAAAAGTATTTGTGTGTCTGTTTTGGCTTTGTGTACATGTAGATTTTGAAAGAGAGTCATATTTTTACATGGCTATTGTAATGAAAATATGTTGTAAATGTATGAATATTAATGTGTGTGTGTGTGTGTGTCAGATCACAGAGTTGCTGACAGATGTTGAGCGATTGAAGCAGGCACTGAACGGTCTGTCCCAGCTGGCATACACAAGCAACGCGCCCAACAAGAGACAGACGCAGCACATCGACACACTCCACGGCCAGATCAAGAGCCTACAGCAACAGCTGGCTGTGAGTGGACATACACAATATTATTATTATTATTATGTATGTATTATATATTATGTGCATAATCTGCTTTATATTTATATTTTTTATATTTACCGCACAGTAACTGTCTTCTTGTCATTGACTGACGGACTGACTTAAAAACATTAAATACATTTTACACAGTGATATTTACAAAGTTTTCTTGATAAGGTTGATGCAGCAACATCATGGCCTCACAGTCCATGTGTTTTGTGATTTAGTAATTGCACTACTTATTTATTTATTTTTTTTTAACAATGTGTTTATTTATAAGACATACATAAATGTAGTCAAACCCTGAAAAACAATAGAAGCAAAAACCAAACTACAGACAGCAATCACAGCAACAGAGTGGGAAAAAAAATAAATAAATAATAATATATATATATACACATACATACACACACATATATATATATATATATACATACATACATACATACATACATATATATACATATATATTATGCACCACTTATTTTCACCTCTATCAAATAAAGAAGGTATCCTTTATTTAATAAATAGAGGTGAAAATAAAGGCTGTAGTTGAATCTTGCCAGCAAACATGACTCAAAATTACAAAAAATAAACTGTAGAAAAACATCCTAAGATTTATGTGTAGCTGGAAGATTTATTTTCAATATATCTTTATTGAGCATCAATAATAATACAAGACATCCACAATGGGACCGCAGAATGACATAAAACCAGTCCTTCCAATGTTTTTCCTTACCCCCACCCCCCAACCCCCCAACTCTTTCCCCATTTCTGAGGGCCCATCCCACAACCCCATCTGTCTCTGGGTAACAAACATTACAATCAAAAAATAAATAAAGGGGGGGTAAGACAAGACAAACCACCATAATAAAAACATAAGGTAACTTACAATTACATTACCATTACAAAATAAAATGAATAAATAAATAAAACAAACCGAAACAAAACTGGGGTGTTAAGTTATGACAATAAAAGTCAGAAAAAACTCTGATATCTGGCTCCTCAGGAACGATGTCTAAAGACTCTATGATGGACAGTAAGGGGTTCCACATTCGATCAAAGCTCTTCAGAGAGCCCTTGAGGGAAAACCTCAGCCTTTCCAACTTTTAGATTATGTAAAACTTCCTTGATCTAATGATCATGGGATGGGGGCGAAGTTTGCTTCCAATTTAGAAGAATCAATCGCCTGGCCAGTAGGGTGGAATGTCGTGCCTTAGCTGATAGGTTATTGTTGGATGGAATACCAAAAAGGGCCGAGAGGGGATGTGGGTAGCTGGAAGATTTATAATAATGTGGAATTAGAATTTAGTGACCGCACCACGACAGTATTTACCAGTTCCACTGGCCAGTTTGTCCGAAACCGTAACCACTTCACGTCTTTCTCTTGTGCTCCCTAAGGATGCTGAGAGGCAACACAGGGAGGTGGTTTCAATTTATCGAACTCATCTTCTCAGCGCAGCACAGGTAAGTTCCTCTCATTAATCTCTATTGAACATAAGAATGGTCTTAATTAAAATAATTTAGGGTCCGTTGTTCAGACAGCCTCTTGATAACCTTATAGAACCCTGACAACAACACTCGCTCACAGAGATTCAGGGTGAAAGAATAATTGAACTGATAGATGTTTTGGAGAAGAGATAAAAGCTTTTGTGGCAATCCTTGGTCATCCCCTGCCAACACTTTTCTGATTTTGATAACTAAACTTGTTCTAAAAACCCCCCTTTACAAATGTTATTGGCTAGTCATACATTTCTGCATATGGCAACAGAAAGTAATTAAGAAAAAAATTGGGCGCTGTCACAACCGCTGCAGCACGGCTCTAGTTAGCATGCAGTCGACGTGATAGAGAGGTTAAACAGATCGCGGAAGACTTGTATGACACACTGGCAGTGCAGATTAAAAGAATAAACGGTCATACTTGCAAACATTGAATGAAAAAAAAATAATTGTGAAGATGTTTATGAAATTGCGTCCGTTTTATTGAATGACGGCTGTGTTATTGTAAAATCAAGATCAACCAACTTTTAGCACTTTGTCACCATCCAAAAGCAAGAGGTACTTCATATGTTTACACGGCGGTAAAATGTCGTGTGAAAGCCTGCTGGTTATTTGAGGCAGCCATTGCAGATGGGTTGGGAACATGTAATGGTAACTCCTATAGTTGGAAATCCTGCAAATGAATTCATCAAAACAGGGGAAAAAATGGTACAAACAAAATACGGCTCAGCCCAAATTATTAAAAAATATGAAGGTGTAAGTGCACCGTAGCGGTCAAGAGCTGAAGCGCAGAATGATCTGTTGTGTGAGGAATTGACAACAGAGCCTGAAAGGAAGAAATATGGTACAAATGGATTAAGTGAAGCTCATCCTGACTGTGTTTCTGTCGTAGGGCCACATGGATGAGGACGTCCAGGCCGCCTTACTGCAGATCATCCGCATGAGACAGGAGTTTGTGTGTTAAAGCTTCCTCCAACAAAACAAAATGCTACCTGCTGACTCAAATTCACCAATCTCACATTTCCCGCTGTAGAGTTCCCCTGCCGTGGCCCCTGTGGGTGCCCGGTGTGCGGCAACATTTCTCCAAACAGGCTGCTCTGAAATCCTTTTATGTTTTTTTTTTTTTTAGTACGGCTGCACTCGGTTCCCAGATATCTAATTCTCTGTGTTGTAGGTGAAAGTGAATAACTGTAGATTTTTAGATACAAATATGTTATTTCAACTTAACTAGAAAGCTCATTTTACATAAAAAAAAAATACATTGTATCAGTTACTGTATCAAACTGACCTGTGAAATCATTTTGACTCAATGATTTACATGTATGCAGGAACATTTCCACAAGATCTTACAGTGCCGTATGTGAAAGTGCAACGCCATACATTTCTGTCAAATCTATTTTGAATGGTGCAAATCTGCATTTTCATGCTGCTTTGACTCATTATATTCAGTGATATGGGGAGTTATTTGACATGTAGGTCCCTTTAATAGATTACTCGCTCTTGAAATTCTCAGTTGAAATGTTAAATGGACATCAACACTAAGACCACTTTTCACATTCCCACCTGACAGCTCTCATACAGTGTATTTTCGTATTTGACAGCAACATTTGCTCAAATTTGAGGGATAGGTTCAAATTTTCTCAAGTGGACCTTTAAAAGTCTGAACACTGAAATAGGTTTTGCTTGTTGTAATTATTCCTCTTGTTCATACTAAGTCTAAAAATCCTTTAAAAAAGAATTGAGTTATTGATCGCTGATTTAACTGGCAGTGAAGAGACATCTTCCTTACATGATTATAATGTAAGATATGACTCCGTGCAAAAAAAACATTTTAACATTTAAGCAGAGCTAATACAAGGCTTCAGGAGTATGAATAAGTCTATCAAGTGGGTTTCTTTCAAGGTTACGATCTTTTAAAAAAAAATTCCCTCTCCTCCGCAGGGACATCACTAAAGAAAAAGAGCACGTTTTGCTCTAAAATGTCTTTAATTTTGGAAGTTACCCACGTGATTTGACTAACTCTGTCTCACACAGAGAGGACTGTGGTTTTTGTCCCCCGTCTCCTACATTGAAACAGCCTTATTAGGAAATCCCTTCACGTCCGGATTGGACAGAAGGAATGATTACACGTGGGCAGTATTTTAAGACAGACTTGGGGGGGAAAAAAAATGTGAACCTGTCCTTTTAACCTCGTTCATGTCAGCCGCTTTCTTGAGACGTTCTTGAAGTCTTGGGTCTCTTTACTCAATTTGTGGTGCATGTTATCATCTCCTGGAGGTCCAAACTAGCACACGTGTTTTCAGAATAATCCAAAGATTAAAGTGCTCATATTATGCTCATTTTCAGGTTCATAATTGTATTTAGAGGTTATATCAGAATAGGTTTACATGGTTTAATTTTCGAAAAACACCATATTTTTGTTGTACTGGACATTGCTGCAGCTCATCTTTTCACCCTGTGTGTTGAGCTCTCTATTTTAGCTACCGAGTGAGACATCTCACTTCTATTCAATCTTTGTTGGGAGTCACACATGCGCAGTAGCTAAGGTAAGCACAGCTAGCCAGTCAGAAGCAGAGTATGAGGGCATGCCACGCTAGCAGCTAGGCGAGCATTGTAATGTGTTACAAAGGCACGTTTGTCACAGAAGTAAAGGCTGGACTACAATAGAGCTGTTTGGAGCAGTTTGTGAACAGTGTTTTCTGTTGGAGATGGTAAGTCCCTTTGGGGTGGACTTTGGGTTTTTTTCACTTTGTAAACCTATTTATTACATGCACAAAGAAGATATATAACACAATAAAGGAAAGGGAAAAAGCCAAAAAGCATAATATGAGCACCTAAAAAAACACTACTTGCCATTTTGGTATATAAATAGTAAAATAAAGACACATTTGGGAGTCATGTCACTCACACAGTCTGGTTCCATAAGTCTGGACATGCTGGCAGGATTTGAGTCATGGAGGGGGTGGAGTGGAGAGCTCTTGCTGTGTCCTACAGTTTGCAGTGGCACGTTGTCCTTTTGTTGAAACCAGAGTGTCCTCTAGTGGAGAGACTTGGCAGGCCAAGTTGATAGAAATTGTAATAATCAGTGTGGCCCAGGGGTAGGCAGCTGTTGTTTTTGGAAGCTGTAATATCTGCAACACTTGGGAAGTGTATTCTAAATCTTACAGATAAGTGTGAAATGTGAACGTCAAATCACTAAATGACAGAGCTGTATCTATTTATATCTGTTGCTCTGCATTACATTTAAACCAAACCTCTTTTTAAAGACAGCAAATGTCCCAGCTGAAGCTTGACTTAATATAAAAACCGTATTTTCTGCAGCAGTGAACTCTCCTAAAGCGAGGTCTGCGTACCCCTGAGCCAGCTCTTTGTGACTCTTGATGGTGTCGTGTAGTGGTGTTGTGATTGTTGAGCGAGTCTCTCTCATGCCTTTACACTGATATATTTTTCATAGCTTTGTACTACTTTAATTACTGTACTACAGTGTGACAATTCTGTAATTCAGCAGGTCTGGAAGTGGAACGGCACAAAACACGTTCAGGTGTAACATTCACTGTAGGACGCCATGATGTGATAAGTATAGAACAGATCCCTTTATTTATGTAGACAGACAAAGCCCTTAACGATTAGTTATCTGAAGCACTCCCGTCTTTACCTTCCAGCTAACACACTTTACCAAGAAAAGTTCTCGTGCTCTCGTTTTTTTTTTTTTTTTTAATATTTTGGCCAAAAACTCTGTTTTTATCAACAGATAGTTTAGAAAATATCTTTCATTTTGTTATGCAGATGTTAGGAATTAACACTTAACAGTCTTCCCTCTACCATTAACATAGACTATAAATTGAATCCCGTTAAAACCCTGAATAAATAGTATATTGTATACCAATCCATTTAAATTGGTTGATGTCTTTGACAATAACATTTGTGTTTGTGAATCAGTAATACAAAAATCAATAAAAGTGCCTAACATAGAAAACGTTGTTTTTGTCAGTGTATTTTGTCGTGACTTCTGCCATTTTAACTCCAGACTGAAATACCTCAACAACTGTGGGATGGATTGCCGTGATATTTCGTAAAGATATTCGTGTTCAGACCCGGAGATTGAATCCCGCTGCATTTGGTGACCTCCTGATTTTTCATGTAGTATCACCACCAGCATGTCAACGGCTGTGTAGACCTTCAGTCTTGTTACATTAAAGGCCCTAAACATATCTTCTCAATCAGCTTCTTACTATGAGGAATAAAGTCCTAAATGAACACCGAACTGTCTGCCAAAAGTCAGAACATATTTGTTTATTTTACATCAGATCTCTATTTGTATTTTTGTCCTCAGTTTTTTTTTCCCCAAGTGATTGGGGGCTCTGCTGGAAAATAAATGTGATAACAAACTCCTGTGCACCAATCAGGATTCAACACTATTTGAATCAAAAATGTTTCACAGTTGTGGGTTCTTGTGTTGCCAGACGACAGTCAATCAAATCTGATCAATGAAGCAGATTAGCTGAGTTTGTTTGTTTTCATGTTGCTCCTTTAGTCATGAATATTTAATGTTATAGAGAAACACCAAGTGTTCAGGGGCTTTTAAGTTGCACAGTAAATGTGTGCTCTTAGCTCCAAGCACTCTCACTAGCTTGAGGAAACGGCTCAGTTCATGTGGTTTCACTTTAAGTACAATCAACCCAGGAATGAGAGCAAGTAGCTCTTTGGCACACGGCACTCACTTTTATCTTTGAGCCTGTGCCTCTCTTGATTTGTCTGTTGGTCTTTTTTTCTCTTCACAAGATTTATTTTTCATTAAAGGCCTTTTCAACGAGATGCTGAGAACAGAGGTCAGGACTATTTCAGTTATCTCGTTTCAGATAAATTCATGGCATGTTGCACAGTCACTGAACACGGGGGAATTTTCCCTTTTTACAGCGAGGTTGAATTGGCCTGAAAATAATCAAGATTTCTAATACTCCCCAAAAGAATCATTAATACATGCTTCAAGCTGAACTTTATGAGTAAGAGCTAATCCATCCCTTATCCCATCCTCTGTTCACACAAACACACAACATGCACACACCCTCTAATTGATGCAAGACTTGTCCTGGGTTTGATTTCCTTGTGGAAAAAAAGCTAGCTGGTTTCAAGTTAGCCCTCCCTCCTCTCCTCTCCTGCTCCTTCCTTGGTTTTTATGATTCTCTTTTTTGCGGTCTGCACTGAATAAGCTGTTCTCAGCAATTATGGCAAATACAATTCAATCTGTTGGTAGATCTGTCTTTAATCTTATTTCCAGGATCCTAATCAGTCCCATACATCCACTTGCGGCCATTTGGTTTACCATTGTAACCCCTTTCCCGGCCGCAAAGAATCCCATCTTTATAAGAAATTCGTCATCCCGAGAAGGATCAGAGACTTTATTTATGTTGGAATGAGCCTCGGCCGTCCACCGCATGCCTCATGAGTGGTAAACTGGCTGAGGAAGCAGGCGGGTGGTTATATACACATCAGATACACGCCCACATCTTCGCTTCCAGTCCTCTGAGCTGTCACGAACGTTTGTTATCCGACACAGCAGTCTGCCACCTCTGCAGCACTCGCTTCCTGGACGAGTTGTTTCGCATTGTTTTTCATACAGAAACTGAGAGGCCTTCTTGTGTTTTACAGGAATTGTTGATAACTTCTTGTTTTGACTACCTGTCACATGGCATAGCATTCTCACCTCCTTTTTCTCCTCTGCCCTCCCTTTTTTGTTCATCACCTGTGTGGTTGTTTTCACTTTTTCTCTCCTACATGGCAGGATTGACCTGCTTGGCGGCCCCTAGGCTGAATATTCACTGTCACCTGGAGCCTACGTTACCCACAATGCAACTCAATCACCAACATTTATCAGATTGTGGTGCGTTACGTTAGTAGCAGCTAATGTAACCTCAAGGTCTGCATGGTAAACTTACTTCTTGCAACTCCACAGATTTTTTTCAAACTTATAGTCTTCAGCTTCAACCGACACTGTCATCTCTTGAAACTATTTATTTGACTTTGCAGCTCCCTCTGGACGTACAAAAGGGTCATAAAACTTTTTTTTCACATATGCAGTAGTACTCCGCAACAACAATAAACACAATGATGTGTAAAATCAGCAGAGTTCACAGCACACTGTGGATGGCAGTTTCATTATGTTATACCAGTACTTTTTGAACGAATACTACCTAACTCAGAGTTTACACAAATATATTCAGGAAAATACACCATGTGAGCACAATATTAACTGAAAGTTGATGTTGTATTTCAATGGTGCAAATTCCCCCCAAAATAGGCAAGTAATGAAATTACCAAACGGGACACTGAGGCAGCTTTGCCCAGTTATCCAGCCTTGCTATCCCATCATCTATTTTCTTTTCCTCCTTCTCACTGCTTCCTCCCTTCCTGCTGTTTTACCTTTTGTCTGTCATCCTTCCTTCCTGGTTAATTCCACAGGTCAGGTCAGTCAAGAGGTCTGTGCCATATTTGTCTCCCTGGTGTAATTGCTAACTATTTCTCTGTCACTAATAGGCCATTACTCAGGCAGTGCCAGCCAGCCAGCTTGTGAGGCTACACTGGGGGCAGCGAACACGAGGCCAGGGGCCCCTCGTTTTTTCAGTTTTTTAGTCCCCTGAGGAATTGAACCTACTCTTGGCTCCAGGCCGAGACAGGCGAGGCCCCTTTAATGTTTTTGCAGAGGTCCAAAGCACTTTGTTGCCTCAATAAAGTTCATTTATGGGATAATAAGGCTCTGGAGGACACATGGTGCTGATTTGAGTTGAATGGTTTCAGCATGGCTCACATTCCCAAAAGCGAGCTCTGTCTCTTCCATCTTTCTTTTTTCTTTTTCTTTCCCTACTTCTCACCTTTCTCTCGCGCCTCACCTCACATCCCCCTGTACTCTTTACTACTTTATCCACCGTCATTTATTATTCCTCTTTCTAACATTTTGGCAGTGTAACCGTCTGATCCTAGGTTGACCTGGGATTTGAACACCTGGGAATGAGTAGCAGCGAGGGGGCAGGAGGCCCTCTCATTTCCCAGGATTTATTCCAGAGCTTGGAGGGGAGAAGGTAGTGGGGGTAGATGAGGGAAGAGCGGCGATCAGAGGAATGAAAACCCTCAAGCCTCAAACCCTGGCAGGAGGATCGAGCTTTACATCCCAAGACTACACCAGAGCCGATTACATGCCTAGACTGTACCAGAGCCGAGTGTCCCGGACATTTGTACTTCAACATCTGTGTCAAAGGTGTGGAAGTACTTTGCACATGCATGGGATACATACGTTGAAACAGATTCCTATACTCTGAGGATGGTTTAAAACACACACGCACAGATGGATTAGAAACAGGCCCAACATCCCCTTCTTTATATCCTTTTGGTTATTGCACATGAGGCTTACGTGAGTGTTGGCCATCTTTCCCTGAAACCCAGTAAGGACATTGTACACCACCGTATGCTAAATGGTTTCATCTGAGTTCAATGTTTTTCTTTTTCCCCTCATTAGTATTGGGTTAACCACTAATGCTTAGTGTATCTGCTCAGCTTTTCTTCCTCCCTTCATTGACTTAGCAAGAAACAGATGGGGCCCAAACCGCCACATCTCCCTCTCCCTTCTGACTGTCATCCTTCCCACCACTTCTTTTACAATAATCTCTCGCTTTCAAACGGAAAATCGTCCCAGTTTTGCCTGCCTGCTCGTGGCGCAACACACCAGACAGTGTATGTGGTTTAATAGGATAAGGCTTTTGAGGTTGCCTGGTGCTTGGAAACATGGCTGAGGCCACCTCTGGCTGCTTCAATCATCTTAAAGTCATTGGGTTAGGCCTGAGGGTGTTAGCTTGAGCTTGTTAGTGTGGTTGGAAAGGGCTGTGTTTGATTCCATGATGAGGACTGGATGAAAAGCTATGAGTCTGAAGGACTGACGCTGATTTGATGTTGGCGTTTGGGAGCCGCTCCATTTTCAGTTGTGGTATCATGGGATGGCATGCTGGCTGGGTAGCCAATTCAGCCGAACCAGACCACTGACACGAAGGGTGGCTTAGTGATACAGTGAAACTGTTACATATTACTCAGGCTTAACATAGTAATGGAGAAGTGAGTGGTGTGGATATTTGACTTTCCGCATCAGTGCTCTATTTGGAAAAAAGTTCTTGCAGTATTTGAATGTGTCACTTCAACAACCTTTGGGCACTTCAAGTAGCAGAGACCCACCATTTGTGGCAGTTGAATATTTGGAAATGTGTGGAAATGTAACTCCCTTTAAAGCCATATTAGTTTGTGTATGAATTAAACACTATTTAGTAAGCTAGCAGTTTCTCCCTGTTTCCAGTCTGTATGTTAAGCTAAGCTAATCACCTCCTGCTCTTTACTAAACACACAAAACGTCTGTAGGATGAATATGAAGCTAATGCTAGCAGCCGGTTATCTTAGCTTACCATAAAGACAACATGGACACATGGAGAAACAGCTAGCCTGGCTCTGTCTAAAGGTAATATAACATCCACCTACCACAATATACAGTATATTGTTAGTTTAATCTGTAGACAAACCTAAAGGTAAAAATGTCATGTTGTGGTGTTACTACTAGGGTTATTTGTGTTGGACTGTGTCTTGGCGAACAACAACTGGGAGCCACGGCTAATCTAAGCTGAGCTAGGCTAATCACTTCCTGGCTCCAGCTTTGTACTAAACCCACAGGCATTAAAAGTGGAATCAATTTTCTCATCTAACTCTCGGGAAGAAAACACATGAGCATATTTCTCAGTGTCAAACTATTACTTTATTATTAGCAAAAAAAGCACAGTGGTGGTAATGAGTAGGTGCTTAAGATGTACCATGATAAAAACGTAGCCTATTGTTTGCCATTTTTTGCCAAATGCTCACAGGAAATGACACAGTCATGTATCACTGGATAATTAGATTGATTTGTGTTTGAAGAACGCACAAACAATATAGAAGTTCAGTGTTCTCGAACAGAGCAGTCACTGAATGTTTTAGTAGAAAACAGACTGAGACTAATTTAGAGCGTTGACTAATTTGCAGCCTCTTGCCCAACATAATTTGGTTTTAGCTGTGCTTTGTAGTGGCTTGATGATGATATAGTAGTTCAGGGGGTTCATTTCCTCGACAGAGCTGGGATTTCAGTAGCCAGGAGGTCAAAAGGTCAAGCACTCAAAGCCTCTCTCTCGTCTCAGCCGTGAGTTCGGTTGCTGAGTTATCGTCATGTTGGATCGTAGATATTAACTCAGTCTGACTTCAAATCAACTTTATAGGGCAGAGCCGGTGGTTCAGAGCTGAACGAGTTATACAAGGCTATATTGTCACACCATCTCATTAGACTTAAAAGGAAACTCTTTTCTTTGGGCAGGAGTTCACAAGATGTAAACAGGCTGTAAAAACAGGGACATCTGTATTCATTTTTTCCTTTCTTCCACATTTGGTAATATTTAGTCAACATGGCTTAGAATGAAGAACTATTCAGGGTACATTTAGCCAAATACATTACATATTTAAATCATCTGCTGTAAAGGTTCAAATGAAGCCATGTTTTGATTGGACTTGATCAAGTTGGAGGCATGTGCGTTAAAAAAAATAAGTTTTCATTTGTGCTACTTTAGTATGTGTTCTGTGTCAAAGTGCTTCGACATTTTCAGTGGTGTAAAGTATATAACTAACAACATTTATTTCAGGTACTTGGCCTTTACCTAAGTATTGCAATGATAGGTTACTTCATACTTGTATTCCACTACAGTTTTACTTCACTGCATTTATTGGACATGTTGTAATTACTTTGCAGATTAAGATTGTATTTTCAAATCATATAATGATCTTACAAAACATGATGCAATGTTATAGAATCAGCTGTCAATCAGGATATTAAGTAGTTCAAATTCACTCCGTCTACAATATCAAAATGCCGGGTGCCACTTGCTAATTGCGCTTACTACACGCTTCATGAGTTTAAAAGTTGTAACTGATGGCTTTATAAATATTTATTTTATAATATATAATATATATAATTAAGTAATAATGAGTACTTTTGATACACGTTCACTATACACTTTGTACACGTACATACTTTTGCTTGAAAGTATTTTTACACTGTGGTGTTGCTACTTTAGTAAAACATCTGTAACCCCCCCCCAAATTACAAACAAATGATTAGTTGTTATGTTATAAGAAATGTTATTTCATCATTAGTTGAGTGTAATATAAAGTAACTAGTCCACACATAGTTTATACTTTTTCAATGGTTAATAATTATTTTGTAAACCATCTATTTAACAAATACTTAATATTATATAAAAATGTTATGTTTGTAACAATTAACTGTTAAAATGATATAAATAATAGCATTACTTATAATTTCTATATTAATTATCATTTCATTGTTAACAGTAACATAACTTAACTAAGGTTAGAAAACTGTCATTGTACCCTTTCTTAGTGATGATTATTGTGTTTTTATAGTGTTTTTTGTTGGTGATTATGCACAGTTGACCAAATATAGTACAGGAGCATCAGCTTTTCTATGTGAAAAAAAAACTACATAAATAAATAAATAAATTATGAAATCCTAATTGGTTGTTGTGATGTTCAGTGGATGGCATCCTCTTTTAATCCCTTAGTCTAACCTTTTGATATTCAGGCAGAAAAAGAAGAGCCTCGCCACTTCCCCCGTCATAACGTCCATCCCCGCTGTGCAGTAGCCTAATTTAATTGCTGCCCCTTTTTTCTTCTCCTCATTACATTAAAAACACGTACAAATACAGTGTTGTCTTCAGACTGTGGGTGTGTCAAAGCGTTTGCCTTTCTGTGATCTCAGCCTTGTTGGGTGATGACTGCCTCTTTGTGTCTTTGATGCAAATTCACAATGATCGGAGGTTTCTGGCATTCCAGTATCTAATCTCATGGGAAATGCTCCTATTCTGTGTGTGTGTGTGTGTGTGTGTGTGTGTGTGTGTGTGTGTGTGTCTCACAGACCTGACTTTCATGGCCTCACTTCAGAGAGAGCTTTCCCTTGGCAAGATATCTTGCCCTTGGTGAGACCAAAGGGAAATATTTATAAATCATCTGCACAACAAATATTGAATTCGACCTGAAAGGTCAGAGCCATTCAGATGGACACCCTCGCCAGAAATGTGCAAACACACCTCTAAGTCCTCCTGCTGACCCACCAGAGCGTCCCTGGAACCACATCTCTGGCCTACTTCTATATCACACACACCATTCAGCCCTATTAATACCAACATGCTCCCTGTGGGATTGTTAACTGCTGCTTGCTGGAAGATCAAATGTAAACATCTGGTACTTCAGCGATAAAACTACTTCCAGCAGTCTTTCTTCACCATGCTGCATCTGCTTTTTGTTGTTGCTGTCTGACCCATTTGATGCGACTATCACTGCACTAATGTGAGTTCTACTTGAGATGGGCATGAAATTTAACTTTAACATGCCAGTTGTTACTTAATATTCCCCTAAATTTGTTGTGTTATGGCAGCCCATCAGTAACTTCAAAGAGTTTTCTGTGGTGTGGCAGGGTTGGATCAGTGGTAGAGTAGGCGCACATATACTGAGAGGTTTATGCCTCGACGCAGAGGTCCAGGGTTCGAATCCGACCTGTGACAAATTTCCTGTATGTCTTCCCCCTTTCTCACCTAGCTGTCCTGTCAAAAATTTAAGGCAGAAAAGCCCAAAAAATAATCTAAAAAAAGTATTTTTTTTCTAAATATACTGGAATTGAGAAGGGAGGTTGACAGAAGTTCTGGATTTCTTTAAGCTAGCAAGCATTAAATCAAGCAAACTAGAAAGATAGTACAAAAGATATGTTTGTACTCAAACAACAGGTTTTTTTTTTTTGAAGGATGTGTTAAGGTCAACCGCAGATTGGTTTTGAAATGTATTTGGGTTATCCATAGGAGATGGAAGAGATTTGAGTCTACTGTGTTTTGAAATATGAGGTGTTAAAAATACAGAATTGGTTGCTTTGTATTGAAGTCTTTTTACTCATTGAGTGTGTTTACATAGACATAAGTATCCTGTTTATGTGTATGAGCATGTAAACACCATATCCCGAATATGATCAACACAGGGATAAGCCTCATAACTGGGATACTAATGTCAATGTAAACACACATGATGGATTAAGATTGTATTTGCTGAATACTCTAAAAAGATGGTTGTAATATTATATGTTTCGCATATACATTTTTGTATCCACTGGCAGTAACTACAGCTGTATTTTTTAAAATGATGATCCGGCTGTAAAATTAATAGGAATAAATCTAATCTTCACTTATTGAACAACAGACATGTGACCTCAGCTATTAGTGGTACAATACCAACCCAAAGCAAAATTACATATTTGGGAATCATCATACACGCATCGCTACAGCGAGTGTTCCAGGACAACTATGAAACTATATTAAGTAGTGTTCAAAGGGATCTGGCCAATTGGTCTGCGCTGCTGGCATCACTACGGTCCAGGATTGCTGTTGTTAAAATGAACATAGCTCCCCGTGTCAATTTTTTAAGTTCAATGATCCCCTTACCCCCACCAATACATTTCTGGAAGAAACTTGATACTCTAACTCGGCAGTATATTTGGAACAATAAACAACCTAGGCTAAAATACTCTACCTTACAATGTACCACAAACACTGGAGGCCTGGCCCTCCCCAACTTTAAAATGTATCACAAGACCTTTCCACTACAGGCCCTCAGAGTGTGGATGGACCCCTCATCTACAGTTCCATGGAGAGAAATAGAACAAAACCTCACTGGAAGTCTAAGACTGCAAGACTTTGCCTTTGCAGGTGTTTGTCCAAAAAAGTGTATGCTAACCTATGGCCCCATTATCACCAACATATTGACCAACTTTAAACAGGTGGAGGAACACCTGCGCTACACCAATAAGTGGCACGTGAATACCCCAATATGGCACAATACACACTTAATGTCTGGTAACAAACCTTTTGCTTGTAAGCAGTGGAGGGACACGGGTATTTATACTCTAGACTAGAGGTCCCCAGGACATCCTTCTACTTTTATCTTCGCTTAAGATCAGCCCTAAAATGTTATGGAGTGCCATGGGGAAACAGTCTTGAGGCGCACCCAGTCATTAAATGGTTCTTTGATTTCCCTGTGAGAGGATTAGTGTCCAAGATTTATGCT
Source organism: Sander lucioperca (assembly GCF_008315115.2). NCBI lineage: Eukaryota > Metazoa > Chordata > Actinopteri > Perciformes > Percidae > Sander > Sander lucioperca. The sequence goes on along the minus strand of NC_050175.1, from coordinate 27,568,189 downwards.
AAACTGTTGCTAGTATCCATAGGAGAACTCCCAATAGTAAAGAAGTGGGAACGAGGGCTGAGCCCAGAGGGGAACGTAATTAATTGGGAGGCAGTTTGGGACAACATTTTCCACTGTTCCAAGAACCCAAATAACCAGTGTATCCACTTCAACATATGCCATAGGACATATTGGACTCCTCAGAAGAGATACGTCTCGAAAGTCATTCCCACTCCCTATTGTAAGTTCTGTCAACCTGAACAAACTGGAACTTTCCTGCATATGGTCTGGGAGTGTGAACAGGTGCATGAGTTCTGGAATAAAACAACATCAATAATATCTGATGTGATAGGATGTCGACTTCCTACTGACCCGATTGTTTTGTTACTTAATGACGACTCTAAATTACACCTGCTTGGGAGACAGAAGAAGATTTGGCTGGCCGGCTCTACTGCAACCAAGAAAATAATAGCTCAACGCGTATTTTCTAGACATAGTTATGCTTGAGCTCTCTACAGCAAGGATTAACAAAGCCAAATCATCAACTATCAGCCTATGGGAAAGAGCAGCAGCACAAATATCAGACCTAATGACCTCAACCCCACAAGAACTAGAGGAGAGTGAATAGGTAAGGTGTGATTTCTGTTTGTTTGTTTGTTTTGTTTTCCTCCAGACCGCAGTGGGTGGGGGGTGGGAGAGGGTCATTGTTCTTGTTCAATTTGTGTTTCTCTGTTCTGTGCACCATCTGATATTACCTGGCTCATATTGTGGAATTTGTTCTGTATGTCTGAATGATAATGGTGCTAATCACAATAAAAAATGTATCTAAAAAAAAAAACGATGATAAGGTTTCGATATATATATAAATAAACTGGAAACAACTTCAGACACCAGCTGAAAACGTTTTGGTGAGGGGAATAAAGATGCACCAGCACACAGTCTTACTTCTTTACCATATTGTTCCTCTTTGTGCAAGATAATAATAAGTACTGTATGCTAGTGATTTATAGAAACATGTACCCTAATGTGTTACAGACACAGTATATTTGCCACTTGACATGGCCGTGGACATGTGGAAGGAATTGGAATGCACTCGTGGGTGTATGGCTGTCCACGTGGACCTATTTGAGTTGTAATTTTATGCATTCAGTGCGTCAATATCTAAATAGTGAAGTAGATCTGTTCATAAATACAATATGTTTAATATATTCTTTCGATATTGTTGCACTTAATGCACCCAATTACAAGAGCACAAGTTCATAGAAAAGGACGATCAGCCCATGGTGTGAAATATGGCAAATTCAATGTCTGCAAAGCATGTTCTCAACACATTTTCATAACTAGCTTGAAGACTATTGTCAGTTAAAACCAACAAAATTACATTAACTGCCAACATAATAGAACTCATAAATGTGTCATAGAGTCTTGTAAGATGTTTTAAAAAAAACTATACATTACAGTTTATTATATAGGCTAGTTTAAATTCTACAATTTATCACAAAGTTTTGAAAGATGCTTAATACGTCAATACTCGTAATACGGTTGAATTATGAACAAATGTGTAAAAATGCAACCAATTGATGTTATGGTGCAACCACAAAAAATAATATATATATATATATATATATATACCATATGAAGTACAGAGTTGGCAGATAGAAAAAAATAGCTACTTGTGACTGTTTCTCCTAACTTTCAAACTGTTTAAAGGAACATTTAAGGGGCGAAAACAACTTTCAAGAGGTTAAGTGAAACATTACTTTTTTACCTGAGGTTTAGTGCTCAATATTTCAAAGCAGTAACTCCAAACTGGTGCAATTTATGAGCAACATGTGACATATATAATACCTTCAGTGAAGGTTGAGTAGGGTATTTTGATTTTGTCAGAGCTGAAGTTTACATTTTGAAATGGTAGAAACTCTTCAACTGTGAATTACCAGAAATGTGATTGTAGCAACCTTAAATGTTGAAATTGCATTTTTTTGGTTCCTAAAAATAATACAATGCAGGCAGTATATGAGGACAGATTTGTTTTGTATCTGTACTCTTGGATTTGAACGATGAGGAGAAAGTTGCAACTTTCAGCTCCAATTAAAGGGTCTCCACATCCACATTAGATGAACCATGTAGGAGACTATTAGTTGTAGTTTTTTTACGCTCCCATTGTAAAATGAGCTACAAATTCTTCAACTAAAATAGATGAAGAAGCACCCCTGAACACAATTCATGCTAAAAGTTAGCACATTTAAGATAATTCCCAAAGGGGGAAATTCAGTTGTTGCAGCACAGGACAGCAATAGTGAAAATAAATAGAGAAAGTAAAATAAGTAAATAATAAGGTATGATGAAGGTAACAATGAGGTATATAAAAAAACTAAAATAAGATGAATAAAAATAATAGAACAAATAGAAAACGATACAAATAGTTTAACTCTACATATGTGGGTTTAGTGTTATGTTTAGGTGAGTTTATTATTGAAGTTTTCAGTAGATATTGTATTATAGCTGCAGCATCGGTCTTAACCAGCAGATGACAGCGTATCCCCATCTGTTCAGTGCTTGATGGAGGTGAGATCCCTTTTAAAGCAATAGAATGAGTGGGTTTATTTCACTAAGTGCCACTCCCCTCAGAGAAGATTGTGTTTTAATGTGAGTGAGTCAAGATCAGGGGAACCAGCATCCATCAGTGCCGCTGTAGGCGCTAAACCCTTTCATTTATTTATTACATTTTCATACATTTCATCATTTTTGTGCAACATATCCTGCTTCTTGCATGCCTGCTGTTTCAAAATCTGTGACTTCTTGGTTTCATTTTTGAAAATCCTTTCGGATGACTGTTGTTTTTGACCTTTTATAGGCTTCAGACAAATACCAGACGGTGTCGGGATGAAACTGACATGCTTTGTGGGTGTACATAAGAAGGCCACCTCTGTGACAAATTCACTGAAAAATGTGATTTCTGGATACAGGAAGGAAAGGAGAGGGGCTGTGGGGAATATTAAAAGAGGTATTGAAGAAAATGAAAAGAGATTTCAAGAGTTCCCGTTTGCAGCTCTCGTGTAATTGCAGCCTGTCGGAGGACCTGACTGAACCCTGACCTCTCTGCCAGCATGAGGAAGTGGTTAGACAGACTCAAAACAAGACGTGGTGCAGCTGAGTACTGAGAAACCGAGGCTGAGGGGAGAGAGAAGTGTATGTTCCCTTTGAGGTAGTCCCTGTTTTTTTGGCACGGCACCTCCTGTCACCACCGTAGATTATCATATCAGATCAGGCAGCATGTTTTGTGTGTCAACCTAAACCACATCTGCTCTTTCTCAAAAAGCGAGTGGCCTTATTCTCTGTCTGAAAACCGTGCTCTCATGAGACAAAAAGGCCCTCAATCGCCCTCATCTCTTTTACTCAACTGCTGTCCGCAAGTAGGTGAAGTGTGGATGGATAAACCAGGCTGCTGCTCCATTGCACTCGGGGCAGTTTCACGCTCATAAACGCAGTCAGGGCTCAGCGAAAGCACACTCATTGTTGAACTCCCGCCCTTCCAATCCCTTCATGTTGTTGTACCAAATTCTCTCTTTTCGCTCTGTGTGTGACACACACTCAGCAGTCTGGAGGGGGCATGCCAGATGTCAGTGCTTCATCTTGGAGCAATTAAACCGGTTGTTATGATGAAAGAATGTATTTGCCATTTGTTTCTCCTGCTCTAGTCTAATTGAGTGATTGAGATCTTAATTAGATTGGCTCTCTTTTTTCACCTCCATTGTTTCGCAGCCTCTTTAATCCCCCATTTGTATTTTAACTTTTAACTGTGGAAGTTATACCTCTGTGTTTAAAGGCTTCTGTGCAGAGCTGGAAAGCAGCAAATTACTGCAAAACCACTGCAGTTCCAGGAGCAGTGAATCCTTTTTTAATTTTTTAAACGTCTGGGTGTTACTCTGTACTTTTGTACCAATTAGAGTTAGACCATCTGCACTTTGCACATTTTACTTTTTAAATTCTTATTAAAGCAGCAGCAATCCATTTTTGAATTAACAATGGATCACATGAGTGTATGTGAAAGGGGTCACTGGTAGTGACAAACCCCCAGAGAATTATCACCAGACTCTCAGTTCCTCTCAGCTCTATGGAGCATCTTGCACCTCACTGTTTTGGTTTTCCGGCCTGTGACTTTACTGTCTTGGATCAGTTTCACTGTTCTAAACCTTTTCTCGGCTGCTAATAAACCTACTGTATGCTGCCCTGCACCAAATGACAAGGCAGACAAAGTTAGCGATTAGCTGGAGAACATAGTGGAGCATTTAGATGTTTGCTTCAGGAGTTGGTGGAGTCAAAACAAAACTAAAAGGTGAGTAAATATTGGACTTATATTCATCATGTGGACAGAAACATGACTTCAAATGTATGCTAATGATGCTCCATATCGGATGGATGTGAAAACAAGCAACTGTTTGCTAACAAGTTCACCATATCAACTTAAAGGACCTGTGTGTAGGATTTTGTGGCATGTAGCCGTGAGGCTGCAGATTGCAACCATCTGAATATCCCCTCCCCTTGACCCTCCCTTTCCAAGCGTGTGGTAGAACGTAGGCCTCTAGGTAATGTAAAAACTCAAAAAGCCCTCTCTAGAGCCAGTGTTTGGTTTGTCCGTTCTGGGCTACTGTAGAAACATGGCATAACCTGCTCCCTGTTGATATGAAGGGCTCATTCTAAGATAATCACAACACAGTGATTCTTAGTTTCAGGTGATTATACACTAATGAAAACATAATCATTATTATTATTTTCAATTTATGCCAATAGATCCCCTTAAATCCTACACACTGGCACTTTAAAAGGTGATATACAGTATATCAGTGTTGTGTTTGCACTGCCCCCAAGTGGCAAAAAAAAGTTATTGCAGGTTTAAGCAAGTAAGAACTTAGGAAGTTATTTATATAGTTTGTTTCATATACACACATACAAGTACCTGTGAGTAAGTACATTATACTTCATTTATTGAGACACTTGCAGTGATTAAATGTTATGTGCAGTAGAACACAATGATTTTTAATTAGAAAGTGATATCACCATCTGTGACAATGATATTGTTAGATAATGCATAAAATCCTGATGAATTTGCTCTTTAGAAATTGATGTCATGCTACATTACCCTAAATTGATTATTGTTAAAAGTTAACTCATGGAAGAGTTGAATATGAAAGTTTATGCTAGACCTTGGAAACAGTAGTTTGACCATCTGTGAAAAGGCAGGGACCCTGGACAAGAGACTGAATCCACACTGGAAACATCAGTCCAAAGCAAGACAGGGAAGGGGGTCAAAGGGCACCAAACAGGAGTCATTGAAAGGCCAGCTACACCAGTATTTTTCATTTCGTCAAACATCTACATATCATTTCTAGAAAAACTAATCAGCTCTGTTTCTACAACTGCGTACACCTTATCTCCACGCAAATATTTGTAGAATTTAGTGCCACATACTAATCATCGTTTTGGATTGTAGGTGACTGATGATTCATCAGCACAGTGTTGCATCAGTCTTGGCAAAGGAGAAGGAATCATGTCCGCAATGCCTCAGTTTCCTGTCCCATAACATCTGCTCAATTGATTGTGAAAGCTACTCAGCATGGTGCCTTGTGGTTAGAGCATCCATATGTGGAAGTAAACACTGTTTGTGAGATGATGTTGCCCTTCCTGAAATGGCCATCAGGAAGTCTTTCCAGTTCAAGATTAAAAAAAAAAAATGTGATAATGATACAGTCTTTCCCTCACCATGGCAGATGATTAAAATTGTCCCGGTGCAAAATTGTTTTGCAATTGTTTTCTCGCTCTTGTAGTCCGTAAACAGCTCTCTGTTCCAGAACCTTGCAGAGACTAGCCAAGTTGTTTTGCATTTGTGTTCTTGGCAGCACTTGGGTAAAAGCTATAAATTATTTATCCATTGGTTGTTAGCAGAGATACTGTGGATGCTAATAAACTCCTGCGATGTTTGATCTCCTTGGTACCTTCGTGCTGAAAATAGTTGATTGTGACTGTACTGTGCTGTAGCTGCATTTCAAAGGAGCTCCTTCATTTTCTGCCTATTTGTTGATGTGTATAGGCAACTGGTGCATGTTTGCTTTGTTGGAAAGTTAATAAAGCCTTCAGATACAAGCGATGAATGAGTAAAGCTTTGGGATATATATGGGTCTGACAACATGTGCGTGTTTGATTTCTAGTAGTTACCAGGTTTTTACAAAAGACTTACTTATTATCAAACCAATCATAGATAAAAAGACAAAGGGAGAGAGGCGATGTTACTAAAAATCTGTTCTGAACTACATGTTGTCTGCTCCTGCAGACGCAAGCTTAGTCTCACATAATGTTGCACGTGTGTGTAGGTTAATCAATGTTTTTAAAGTGGGGAATGAGGTTTGAAACTATCATTGACTTTAGTATTGTCAAGTATGTTGTAAGGGTGGCAGTAGCTCAGTCCTAGGGAGTTGGGTTAGGAACTGGAGGGTTGCTGGTTCAAGTACCTGTATGGACTGAAGTAAGGAGTGTGGACTGGTAGCTGGAGAGGTGCCAGTTCACCCCCTGGGCACTGCCAAGGTGCTCTTGAGCAAGGTACCACATCTGTGTCTTTAGCATGTATAGGTCCTGAGCATGTTTGTAATTCAGGCCTGTGTTCAATGTGTGTGTAACTGTACTAACAGATTGTGAATTTCCCCTTGCGGGATAAATAAAGGCACTCTTCTTCTAAGTATTATCTAAATGCTGCATAAATATTTGGTGTGTATTACATTATTGACAATGCAATCAGTTATATCAGGAATAGCCGAGACATCATGGCCATCTCTTTTCCATTGTTACTTTTAAATAGGTAAAAGCAGCCGGTAACGTAAACGTAAGCTAGCTGCGTTAGCTTTCTCAGTGCTAGCAGTAATACAAGGTGGAGCCGTGGAGGAGATTGAGTTTTGATGAACATACAACTTCACAAAATGACAGTAAACTATTCATATGATCTGACGCGACGTAACTACTCCGAAACCGGACTTTTGACAGCTCAGAAGAAGACGAGGGAGCACAGGTGAACAGAGGTGATTTAGCTAGTTAGCCACTTAGCCAATATCGAGCTAATCCTAACCTGTGGATGACAAGAAGTCCAGCGGGAAAAAAAGCTAACGTTACACGACAATGGTTACCGGGTTTTCTACCATGAGGGACGACCGTCTTCACCTTCAAAAATCTGTGGTAACGTTACTTGTTGGATTTTCTACCCTTGTCTTGCTTTTAAGCTGCTCTGTATAACGAATTAGCTTTGTAAGGTGATGTTGCAATGATGCAACGTTAAATTACATGATACATATGACTGCATCAATAATTATAATCCAATAACATACATTATTCAGACGAAATTGGCAATTCTGCATAATGAGTACTTTTACTTTTTGTACTTTGGTATACTTTTTTTACTTTTACTTAAGTACAATTTGAATGCCTGACTTGTAATCCATATGCAATGGTATTGATATGAACAGGTGGTTTGTGCTGGCTTGGTTGGTGATAGCTTGTTTTAGGCTTACTTAGCTAGTAGGCCTATCCTAAAATGTAAAGCTTCCAGTACTGTGGTACACCCAGCGCAGAGCGATAGAGAAAGATGGCTCTGACCCAGCGTAAACTAGTGCTTTCTAATATACCAACCCTACAATAAAATCCTACCTCCATGAAGGTTATGATATTACGTTTTTGTGGATTCGACTTTATGGCCATTTTAAAGGCTACAGTTGCTGTTGAAATGTGTTACAGTAAGATGTTGTGGTTGATATTCATTGTGCATTATGATGCTTTCATGCTGTTGATTATATATTGGTGACATTTGAATACTCTTGTTTGAGGATTCAGGCTTAGGTAGGCTATGTAAACATTACTGTTATGTTGTGGTTGATATTCATTGTGCATTATGATGCTTTCATGCTGTTGATTATATATTGGTGACATTTGAATACTCTTGTTTGAGGATTCAGGCTTAGGTAGGCTATGTAAACATTACTGTTATCTTGCACATAGATCAGATAGGTAGTCAAATTCACATTTTTACAACAAACTGCATATTTAGACAAGCTGTATTGGGTTTGTGCAGCTAGCTGTTACCTTATTTTTTATACAATAACTACTTAAAGGGGAACTATGCAGGTTTTTTTAGCTTAATTAACTGAACAGCTTCGGAGTCATTGGAATGGTTATATGACTTTTTTTTCGAGTAGTTGAATGGTGGTTGTCTCGCTTCCCCCTAGCGCCTGTGAGCTGAAAAACCACTCTTACAACTTTTGGCCGGCGAGCCACTAGCCTCAGTGTCAGGAAGTATCGCATAATATGAGGTCTCGCGATGTAACAAATTGCTTCACGGCACTGCACACATACGCCCATTCAGGAACCGGCTAACAAGGTAGCGATGGAGTTTTTCACACTATCATCATGGCTGAGCCGGCTAAAAAGAAGCAGAAAGCTAGGAAAGCATAGTCAGAGAACAGAGAAAGACGAAACGGCGGACTGACAGAGCGAGGAGTCAGACACGAGTAAACATAGGAGCTGCCAAATATCTATTCCGAAGCTGTAGGGGGAGCTCTATAGAGAAACCTGTGAGCAAAAAGCCAGAAAACAGCGAAGAAATGGCCAAAACTGCACAGCGCCTCTTTAACTAATGAGGTCTTGTTCCATGCCTTATGTGGCGGCACACTCAGTCTAAACCTATATGCATCTACTGATGATTATCTGATAATCGTGCACCATAACATTTCATGAGTTTGAGATTTTCAATGTGTAAGTGAATAATTATTAGAGCTGCAGCGAATAGTCCACAGACTGTCAGTTACGTTGTTTTTCAAGCAAAACGGCAAAACATTTTTCTTAACAGTTTTCTCAAAAGTGAGAATTTGCATCTTTTCCTTGTCTTCTCACATTGTAGTTAATGTATTTAATATGTTTTTTTGTGGGAAAGTTTTGCAGTAATTGTCACTCCCCAATCTCTGCTGTGCTCAGTGTTAGGTTGCAGTGAGTGCTGAGTGTTAAGGTTAAGACTACATTTACACGTGGGTGGCTATTTTCATAAACGGACATTTAGAACCTCTATGTTTTCAGAAAAGTGTTCGTTTACATGTACCCGTGTATATATATGCTGTCAATGCTGTGAAGAGCATGCCACACCTGTAGGTGGCAGTGTAACGAGAAGCTCAAGCCCACGTTAGCCAATCAGAATCCCGAAAATAGCAACAACAGCAACGACTCACTTCCTCTTTCTCTCTCTCGGCTGCCTAAACCTCCGTTTGTCTCAGTTTACATGCAAACGTGCAAACGAAGTTTTCCAAAATCTCCACTTTGGCCGGAGTTTTTAGAAATAATCGTTTTCTGTGATAAAAACGGGGTTTTCGTGTAAATGAGAGGCCAAACCGCAGGAAAATATCTGCGTCTTCCCTTCGTGTAAACTGGGCATAATATCATTGCCATCAGCAGCCAACAAGCAAAAACAGCTGAAGCAAAAGTAACCTCAGCTTAATGGATGAGAGGGTACTTCTATCACACTCATCTCCCTTTCTGAGCATGAAGTTAGGGGGGGGTTTTAAGCATGTGAATACCAAGGCTGCATCTCATAGCCCTTATTTGATAGCTCCCCGACTCCTCGGTCCTCGGCTGAACCGGAAGTTGTTCTGTCCCTGCTTGGTGAAGGTCGTCTCAAAGCTCTTATTTCTGCCCCGAGGAGCAAGCATCGAGGAGCTGTAGGCGAGGACACACAAGAGCCGCCCTTCCGGAAGCCATGCAGCTGAAGGAGTTGCTAACTCCGCCCAAACAGCTGACAAATTCATGTGACGCTTGAGAGGAAAGGACGTCTCAGTAGTCTCATCGTTTTTTTTACCACTAGATTTTAAATGGAAAATAGAAATGAACAGAGTTTAGTACACTCACTCAATACTTACTCAAAAAAACAGCATTACATTGGGAAGGAATGCTAAGTATTGTCAGCATCTAGTGGATTGTTATTGTATTCACGTCAACACATTAACACCGGCCTACGCACAAACATGCACTCCCACCACTTGCATCCTCCACCCTCCTCTCAAAATCTAACAAACATTCCTTTTCAGTCCAGTCAGATTGGCTTAATACATCCAACAACTCCAGGGGGAAATTACTCGCAAGTTATTTTTTTTCAGCTGAATATTGGTAGACCTCCATGAGTAGTGTTTTCCCCTTAAAGACGTATTACTTATGAATCAAAGGGGGAAAAAAGGGGGGGGGGGGGGGGGAACCACTGTTATTCGAAAGACTTAAAGTTATTAGAAAAAGTAGAAGTGAACCATTACCGCTGTGAAGGGGTGCTAAGAGACGTATAAAAACTATTGAGCTTTCTCACCAAGGCCAAAGGTTTTTAACAGCAGAACTTGGACAGTAGCACAGGCTGTGCCACCTCCACTATACTACATCACTTTGCTACGTGTTAACACCTCTGCAAACACATGACAGAACACAATATAATTTCTGTGTAGGTTCTGTGTTGTGTCAGAGTTTCATGAGGTGTGGCAAGGTTTCTGCTTCCTGCGCTGAAAATGATCCAAAAGCACTAAAGGCCTCCGAGGCCCCCAAGAACATTATTACAAGTAGTGGGTATAGTGGTTGGTAGGGCTGTTGGAACAAATTCTGAAAGGTGAATATAATTTGAATAGTAAAAAAAAAAAAAAAAAAAAATATCAGTGCTAAACGAATAGTGAAATTTCTATTCAAATGTTTATATATTTTTTGAATATGAAAATGAAATGCTTTTGTCACGTCACACCTGATGAACAATAAACTTAGCGGGAGTGAGAAACACAAGGCATTGTGAGATCTCACAGTAGAATATTGGACAGCTAATGTTAATGTTAGCTGCCCTTCAGCTGTCAGAGTCCGCTTCCGCGTCCACTTCATATATTAAACATACAATATGTAGTTTTCTGCCACTAGCGGCCTCTCAATTGAAACAATGGATGTAAACATGGACTTTTGATGACATCAGGAGGTTGCGTGGGATCATGGGAGTTGTTGTCTTCATTATTTTGCTGAACATAAAATAGGCGGTACCCTACCCTGACTGTTGAGGTCGGGAAGAAGTTACCGGATACGCCAGACCAGCAATATATATCTTGGGGCAATCTAAATTTGCCTACTTTCAGAGATTTTGGCAGACTGTTTATACTGTGGTAGCTATCTCTTGAGTGGACAAGACAATTGTGGAAAAATGTTGGAAAACAATTAACAAGGCTGTTTTATGGAAATATTAGCCTGACGTCGTCATACTCAGATTCTAGTCAGAATATGAGTCTGATACTGCTCCATTGGGCTGTGATTATGGGCCGAACCGAACCAGGAAAGAAAATGCCTCTGCACTCAATTGGATAGACCTCCAACCAATCAGAACAACGGAGTATGTCACGTGTGTCGTAAGAAGGACGGCAAAAACATCTTTCCAATCGACAAATTCCTTGATCGCGGTTCTCTGTTTCCTCCTCTTTTAGAAATGAATACGCTGTCGATATCTTCTATAACAGACGCGATATGGCGCAATCTACACATCTCAATTCTCCAGCGGCAACCATCTTTGTTATAAACAAATTCAACCCAAGCGCTCTTTGGTGACGTGGTTGATTACGTTACTGTTGATCATCTGTCCATCATCGTATAAAGCCCGACCTGACAATTTGATTGGTCCAAACAGCTCTGGTTCGAGCATAGTTGCTCCACAACGGATCAAGTCCAGACCGAACTTCCCGACCTCAAATGTTGTGGGCGGGGCTAAGTTCGGCTGGCGTCCAGGCTATGGAGATATTGGATTTTTATATGATATTTGCATCAATGTGATAAAGTGCTTTGATTTGTTAAGGTATTTGATTTACTGGGTTAGCCAAAAACATTCATGTTGGCTATTTAATCCTTTAGCAGTTTCTCAAATAATTTACAAAACAATCTCAACACTAACACCAACTTGTTACTATCCCTACAGCAAAGCCCTAAAAAACAGTGTGCTAAAACATCTTCTCTTGCTTGTCTGCAACTGTCGACAGTATATGACATACGTTCTGTAATACTTAATCTTGCTCTGTCTCTCTGTTTGTGTCTGTAGTGAATTTGCATGCCAAGTATAGCCTGGGGAAGCCGCTGTCTAAACTTGACCTGACCCCTGTTGTGACCCACAAGTAAATTACAGATGCAAAACTATTTCTGGCAAAAAAAACTGGAAAAAAACAGGACGTGGGAGGGTTTTAGTCTCTCAACATATCCTCTCAATTATGAGGGAAAGTACTGTAGTAATATAGAAGTGATTTATTGCCTTTGAACGTATCATGCAAGGTGCAATAACTACGCATTTTCTAATCCGCTCAATGCAAACTTGTATATTGGCATTAGGGATGTAAGCATGACTATGTACCTGTAATTTTGGCTTGATCTTTGTGTTAAGCATTTTCTCTAATAAATCAAAAATCTAGCCAGATGTGACCAAAAAAGATTTTTTCGCATACTCCTTTCATGGCATTTTAACTCAGAAGTCAGGAATTCCCAGTGTGCAATATGTTTAGTTTCTCATGAACAAACATCAACAAAATAAGGCGGATGTTTGCAGCGTTTCTTCTTTCATCTTGGCTAATGTTGCAGCAATAATTACAAAGTATTAAGTTTTGGCAACAGTATGTGCAGCTTTCACAATTCAACCCTTTTTCATGTGGGTTAAACTTAAAGGTAATGAAGTGCTGAGAGGCTCAAACAGAACACTATTTAAAAGATTAGAAGCATGTAATGCTTAGCAGTGTCTACATTTTAATCGTGGCAACGTAGACCGATACTGGCAGGTTTTCATCTTAGTAATTTGACTTAAATGGCTGTTTTGGCTTCGGACCACGTAGGAAGTTGGACATCTGAATAAGATCTGATGATGAGTTGATATAGCCTGAAGTGATTTTTTTTACTACCTGCCAACTCTTTGTTTGATTAAAAGACTTGAGTTTGATTAAAGTCAGGAAGCCTGAGCAGCATGAGCCATGGGAGTCTGAGCCGCAGGCAGCTGGAGAGGTTGGTTTATGCTCGTGTTATGGATTTGTATAAACTCTGATATGTTACTCCTCTTTTACCTCAGGGGGGGCATTTTGTTTATGACCCAAGCCGAACAGACCACCATGTCTGTATTCGTAAGCTCTTTTCACTATTAGAGCTGTAGCAGGCCAGAGAGGTTTCTGTCGTGTGTTGAGCCCCAGACAGAAAACGGCACTCTGGGGACCCACAGACATCCATAAATATTCAAGCCCAGAGAAGTTTATAGAGTTTGTCGTTAAGGATTTATGGTGGGCTGCAGAAGTGGTCATGGGAGGGGGTGGGGGCTTATGAACCGCGTGTCAGACCCTACTTGAGGGAGGGCGTGCCCTAGACTCCTCAAAGGGCCAGTGCTGGTGTTGAGAAACGGAAATAATTGTTAAGATTCCCTGATGCAAACATAACACCCCCCACCAGTGTGAAAGTAATTAAGTTTAGTGTTTGGAGGGCTTCATATTTGTGTCGAGTTGTTGCGTCATGTTGTTGGCCAATTTCACTGTGCTACATTGCTTTCTCTCTTTTTGAGCAAAACCATTTTGTGGATTGCCATCTGTTAGTGGTTTAAGGGGTTTTGGAGGAAAACCCCAGGACAATGGGTTGTCATGTCTATCCAGTCAACTTTATATTGATGCATTTGGGCTTCATGATTTAACATCTGTTCACTTTAAATTATGCAACGCCAAACACATTACATTAACTCCAAAATATAAGAAGTAATGCTTTTTAGCTGAGTTAAATGTAAGAGGAATACACATGCATTGAGAGAAGAACAACAATTAACAGATGCAGCACATACACATTGTTTTGTATGATTGTTAAAAAAGGAACATGAGTTAGTCAACTTGAATTTTCAGCTCTTGCTTCAGTATGTTTTTTTTTTTTTTGTGTGAACATGAAACCGCTCCTAACTTTTGCGGAACATCGTGGGTTTAGGTCAGCATATTTGTCTTTCATAACCTGCTTTCCATACAGCTGGACGGATGCCTGTCTGTACTCACCACAACCACATGAAGTTTTAACCAATACCAACATAATGACTACTTCATGTTGCATTTCACACCTTTTTTTTCCACATCTTTCTACTTCCCCTTTCTCATTTCTCTTTTTGTCCCCTTCAACTTTTTCCTCTAATTCATTTAGTTAATCGCTCTCCCCCACTCTCTCTTTCCGTACTCCTCCATACTCCTCCGTACTCCATATTTCTCTTTTATTCACGCTGACCTTTCAGTTTTTTTCCAGAGGTCTCTGTGCAACCTCAGCTTCCCTCATTTTCTTTTTCTCTCCACTTGCCCGCTGCTGTATCATTTTAGTACAACTCTGAGCTACCTAACCAACCTTTGTTGCGACAGCACCATTTCCCTTGAAAACCCATGTGTCATTGGTGTCTCCACACCACACCAAGATAATAGCAATTTCAAAATAAAGGTCACTGAGATGGCGTACTCTCCAAAAACATTTTCTCTATTCTCATAGTTCTGAAGGCTTTCAGGAAACCCTTTTTGCAGCAGCTGAATGCTGAGTGTTGCCTGGCAATTCTGGTGTCACAATGTGCAATATGAGTGGTCTTACAATCTCAGTGAATGGCAGGCAGTTTAGAAAATTAACTCCAAAGACCCTGAAGCTAGCTTTTAATGACCTGGCTTGTCAGCCTGCCTCTAGGCAGTCAAGTTCAGTCTGATCTGAGCCACTTCCCTGAGGCTGTATTGACTGCAAGTATGTACCATATTCTGTTTGTGTGTGTATTAATGTTTGCTAATTATATGTATACATGTGTACAATCTATGGCTGCTGCTATCGATTATTTTAGTATTTTATTCCATTGATTTAAAGAGCAATAGTAAATAGTGGTTTGTTCAGCTGAACATATAATAGGCTGTGCCAGGCGCTGCAAGAAAGAGGCTAGGAGAATCATTAAAGATCCAAACTACCTTTTCTCCCCGTTGACGTCAGGAAGAAGGTACCGGATACACCAGGCCAGCACTGAGAGGCTCAGGAGGAGCTTCTACCCTCAGGCCACTAGGATCCTTAATGAGGACACTGGCTAAGAGTGCAACTCGCCATTAGTGCTGCCACTAACAACTAATTTTCTAACGATTAATCTTTCGACAAATTTTTCGATTAGTCGACTAATCTTAACGACTAATTTTAAAAAAAAAAGTGTTTGTTATTTCGTCCGTTTTATTTTGAAATCAACTGAAGGGCCAAAACATAAAATGTCACTTGTGCCATAAACAATATAAATAACTAAAATGTTACCAAATAAAAAAATGACATAAATGCAGATATAAATGTAATTTAAAAAAAATAATAAATAATTATGATTTTCAAATATTGCACCTGTCAATACAGAACAAAATATTCTGTAGCCTGTTTTGCCGACAATATACTGCCGACGTTGTCTTTGCTGTAATCAAATCAGTATATATTTATGTTTAACATGAAGTATACTACTGCTTGAGTGTAGTAAATCAATAGGAAACATACATGTGTACAGACAAGGCTAGCAGCAGCACCGCGTCAGACACGTTTCTGGTGTGCAAAGACATAGAAAAATCCACGCAGCTGACACGCAACAGAAACACCACGCTCACACCACGCAGGCCGTGTGTAGCTGCTCGCGTTTACACTTGTGTGCATGGCGGGGTTTAAAACATTACTGCCGAAGTCTAAGTAGCCTGTTTAACATCCAAAGACAGTCATTGTACTTGTCAAGAGTTAATAAACAGTACATACTTGCTTGCCGTTTCATTAATAATCATATACTTGCGTTCAGAGGCGGAGTCGGGACTTTTCCCGGTGGGCCGGTAGTGTTTTGAGGCCGTGAAAACACGTTGAGCTGCATTTCCTTTCCCTGCCCTCCTCCGTCTCTCTGTCACTTGTGTCTCACAAATTGTGTCTCTTTACAAATTATAAAAGTAACTAGTTACTTCAGAAAGTAACTATTGCGTTACTTTCAAGTACATTTTTAAATGCTCAAATGTGACCCCACCTCCACCCCTCTTTAACGGAACTTAAGATAGATGTGCATGTTCAATTATTTATGATAAATCTGAATATTATAATGAAATGGACACTTAATACAATACATTATTAACAGAAACAATGTACACAAATCTAAACTATTTAAATGTTTGCTGTGGGACAAAGTGAGACTAGCCTCCAATCAAATGCCATGCCATGTATGTAGATATTATGTTTATATAATGGATCGATACAAATAACACAATAGATGTTTTGGAACTTGGGCAAACTGGGCAAAATTATTAGGGTTTTGGCCAACCTGACATGCTTGGTCGGAGGGCGGGCAGTCGGACGTGCTAACCCGGAAATGGCGACCGGGATGAGCGCGGCGAACAGCCTCTCAAAATCTGACCAAAATCTTTTAAACTTTGTCGATCTGAAACGAAGGCAGATTCAGCAACTGCATGGCCTATTTCTCGCTTAAAATGTTTTCAGAAACACGTTTCCGTGAACTATCTTAGTAAAATATGAGATCGTATTCTGAATGAGCAGCCGTTAATGCCCGTTTGTAACATCCAGGAGCAGCCAGACCCACGTGACGCGTTCGTCCAATCAGCTGCAACTATGCGTGCTTTCGAACACCCGCTCAACTCTACCTCTGATTGGCTTACCATGAAATTTTAATCAACCTCAGCCAATCGTCAGCATTTATGCACTTGTCTCGTGCACTGCCCACTAACCAAGGAAGAACAGTAAAAAAAGTCTTTGCCTCTCGGCTCAGAGATCTAGTTGGTCTGATGAAAAAAACAGCTTCAATTATAGTAACGCGCCGCATTTTTTGGCAGTAACGGTAACGGCGTTATTAAGATGGGAAGAGTAATCAATTAGATTACCCGTTACTGGAAAAAGTAACGCCGTTATTTATAACGTCGTTATTCCCATCACTGGTGGTGAGGTAGACAGGCTGCTTTCTGCTGACCCGGCCACACAAAAAGTGTATAAGTGCATCAGGCGGTGCTTTATACTCCAGCAGGGGGCGTAATAAAAATGCACTCTCCGTCCAACCCTTCACGTACCCTCACGTATACGTAAAATAGGGTATTAATGTTTTCCTCACCAATGCAAAATGGAGAAAACTAGCGTCCCGTGCTCGGACAAGCAATGTGTGGTAATGTGTGTAGACATTTTGGATTTGACATCACAGATGGAAAAATTGTGAATAAAGGCAAGCCTGTTTGCAGACTTTGTGAAATTCAACTGGCTTATAGTAACGTGAGCTTGTCACTGAGGCAGAGGAGGCGTCATGAATGAACAAAACTGTGTTGATTCTACAAAGCATGTACATGTTCTTTTTCGTTCAGGCTTAAGGAAAAGTGACAGCGTTGTTGTGCATGTACGGTTAACAAGCATGTCTAAGAGAGTGCAGTCTGAAGAAACCAACAGGGTTTACTTCTTCTTCCCACAAGCCACACATCCCTGTCAGTGTCATGTGATCCCACCAGCATCCCAATAAAAAACAGGAAGCTTCATTTCCTCTACTGCCAACAAATTGCTCATCCGTCCTCCCCTATCTACACAAGCACTCAGATGTAGATAAAAGAAGACACTGAAACAAGGCAGGGAGTGTTACAAGAGAGTAAACAAGGCTGCCATGTGAAGAATCCAGCTGCAGTTTTGCAATATAAAAAAGAGGAATTGTTGATGTCTATCTCTCTGTGACAGATGGGGTTACAATAAAAGCAGGGCCAAAGTAGATGGGGTGGTGTGATATCAGCAAAGAAATAAGTGAACTATTTGAGAATGTGACAGGCATGAGCTGCTCATACATAAATACACTATATTTTGGGAGATGGAGATGATGCCTCCATTGTTGTTAAACCATTTTAACATAATATCATCCACCAATTATCAATACATCCTTTCCTGCTGGAGCTATTAAGTAGGGGTGGGGAAAGAAATCGATTCGGGCATAGGATCGCAATATTTTCCGTGGCAATACTGTATCGATACACTACGCCAAGTATTGGCGTTATTATGTATGTGTTGGTCAGTTTGTCTGCTTGACAATCCCACTTTGCAGCAATAAACTTAAAGTGAGCTGAACAAACTGAGAAATGTATCTTTTTTGATAAAACAAAGTTTCCTTTTGGGGACATAATTTGAAATTGGGAAAAATTTGAAGTTTGAAAACAGGTAATACATTGCAATATAATCGCAGAATATTGCAATATGTTGAAAATCGCAACAATATTGTATCGTGACATAAGTATCGTGATGATATCGTATCGTGAGGCCTCTGGTGAGTCCCACCCCTACTATTAAGAGGAGTCATGTTTGTGCACGTGTGGAAGCATGTTTGTTAGTTTTTGTGCCTGTGCATTCTTGCGTTAAATCAATTAATCCACTTGAGTGTGTGTTTTGATTGGTTAAAGGGAGCGTCGGTTTTAGATAATCCAGTATTTATCACACAAGACAGGGAACCAACTGTAGACTTGTAATGGGTGAGCTTTATGCACAGCAAAATGGCCCTTAGCACCCTGAGCTAAAGAGATTTTCGACTGCTGTGTGAAGGGTCTCAACGTTTATTATTAGTAATGCTAATAGGACTAACTAGAGGGCTGTTTTCTCATCTGTGTCATTAGCTCCTCTTACATCAGCCCTTGGTGTCTACATGCAGAAATACTGAAAGTAGGCCTTTTCTGCTTTCCTCTTATTATTTATTTTTTCTCATCTGGCAGCCCACCAGTGAAAATAACATATTTGATGTTGTTTTGCTGTCTGTCTTTTTCCTGCACCCACTCCGCCGTCACTTTTTTCACACTCTTGCATCTCAATCATGCATGTATACAAATGTGCACCCACACACTTTTTCAGACACACACACACACACACACACACAGAGGGAAAAATCAGGCAAACTGCCCTCATGAATTCTTATTAAAGTGAGATTGAAATGGCAGTCCTTGCTTTTCGATGTCAATCATTGCACATTATGCAAGTTAAAGCATTTATTTTCCATCTGGCTCAAGGTAATATTACTCCTGCGGTTTACTGTGCACACAGCGGTGAAATCCAGGTTCTCTGACCAATCTGGTCAACAACATGTTGACAACATCCTGTCTATCAGGATTAATATGAAGTGTAAATTAGGCCTTGCTGGTGTTTGACAGGTATCTCAGACTGATAAGGCTGCTACTTTCGGAAATCCTGTGCTACTGAAAGGATATGCATTTCTCCAAAGATGCACTCACGTTTTCCTGTGTGTATTTGTACACCTCGAACCCCCTAATTAAAGTTCCAATATGTAATATATTTACTGTAATAAATCCAAAAATGACCCCAATGTGTCATCAGATATTAAGGAAACATGCTACGTTGAAATACTATCTTTTCTGACAACAATGCTAATGCCAGTATTTTCTCCTTTTGAAATTTCCGTTCCGTGACGGAATTTCTATTTGTGCTTTGGCCTGTTTGTTGTTATCAACTGCCCAGTTTGACAGCCAGGCCGGGTTGCCAGATATACCTGTAAATACGTAAACCCAGCGCGCTACAGCTTTAAGGTTAGTACAGCCATGAAAACAGCAAACAAACAAACAGGATCAACGGAGATTGATTTTACCCGACAAAAAAAACGGCATGTTTCTAACGGTTGCGTGACCAGAGACGTAACAAACCCGTCTGGGTAAATATTGGAGATGTATTTGAAAGATGGAGACAGCTTAGAGCCCAAAAGGACGCAGAGTTGGCTAATTCCCTCCTGAACAGGTAAGCATTAGCTTCAGGCTAATTTATCACAGCTACAAGGGACGGGCATTTTATGTCATTTCAACATTTGTGTAGCTACTTATGGCGTTATATATGTGTCACATTCCTGAGCGAGTAATTGTATGTTTTGAGCATAGAGAACTATATTTTGCAAGCGCATTACATTGCATTTTGAACAGAAATGTACACTCGCAAAAAACAATTCAGTTTGAGTAAACAAAAACCTATTTCGTGCACAATAAATGTATTTGCATGTCTTTCTCTGCTCGCAGGTAGACGCTGCTGCGCTCCGGTCATGTCTCCCTCGCTCTCAACCTCTTCTCTCTACGCGCTCAACTCTAGACACGCTCGCTCAGATTTTCACAGCGTTACAAGTGTGCCACAAAACCAACCAATCGCAGAATCAAAAGGTCAATTCTGATTGGCTGTTCGTCTCCAATTAGATCGCAAGTAGCAGGAAACAAAAATCTAGGAGGAACAGTCTTTTTCAGTTTACACCTATTGGTACAGCAAATACTGACTACAGTGGAGCTGTTCGACTAATGTTACTGGATTAAAACACATTTCGGTCAGTATTTTGTATTATTGACTTATATCACAGAAATGTCTTAATATTTGTGTGTACTATAATGCCGTTGTTTTCTTTGACTTATATCTCCTTGTGTGTTTAACGTTAGTTTGACTCATCCTTCACAAGCAATCTAGCTAGCTCACACACTGCAGCCATAGACTGTATATAAGAGACTGCAGCCGACATGTCATCTGAACAGGCCTCACAGCACTGTAACTAGCTAAGTTAGCTAGGTCTCGCAATGCGAGACTGAACAGCAGTAGACCTGTCACACTATAGCCACATGTAGCTAAGTAGTTTTTAATACTTTGGTTACATTACCGTATTTTATTAACCTGAATTATGTTGCTATATTAGTTTGCGAAGGAGCTATCCGTTGCTAACGCTAATTTATCTTAAAAAGCAGAAACGTTAGCTAACTACTGCCAAGATATGATTTCACTAGAGACCAGAGAGGTGTTGTAAGACTCGTCAAGTGTTGTCATGTGTTTACGCTGTCTTACAATGAAACCATATCTTGGCAGTAACATTAGTTAGCTACTGCTTTTTGACATAAATTAGCTAGCTAACGTTAGCGTTAGCATCGGATAGCTACTTTGCAAGCCAATAAAATATATAGCCTTGGCAAACAGAATTAAGGTTAATAAAACACGATAACTATGTAACCAGTATTACAAACTTCTTACAAGTGGCTGGATTGTGACATTTTAGGTGTGTTCAGATGAATACGTTGGATGCATAGTTGGACTTTATCCATGCTGGGCTAATGTTAGATTGCTTGTGAAGGATGACATTAGTCACACACGGAGATATGTTATTCAAACAACGGTATTGTGATTAACACAACTATTAAGGCATGTCTGTAATATACCGGTCGGTCAATAATATAAAATACTGTAGATCAGTGCTTTCCAACCCTTCTGGTCTGAGGCTCCCCCACAGCCCTGTCATATAAACTCACATACCCCGCCCTATCAATTCCCAATGTATTCACACTATTTATCATATTAAAGTGAATATTCTTACATTTTCATGCAATTGAACTGTAAACATTTAGGTTGGTTTGGTCAGAAATTCTACTAGCTAGCTAGGCCTTTTACTTGAAGTGTGGTTAATGTTTCAAAATTCAAATTCATCATTACTTTTAGCTAATCATTTCAACTGTTAGTTAAGTCAGTAGGCCACTTTTAGCTGTTTATTTCTACCATTGATTACTTTGCTATATGTTTAAACATGTGTTGAGCTGTTTTAGCTGATATATTGTTTTAAATCAATCATAATTCAATTATTTTAATTAGTTAAGCTGCTCCACAATCTTTCCAAGTACCCACTGACTACAGCAGAGATACCCCTTGCTGGGGCATCACGGCAGGTGTTGCGTCAAAGACTGTTTCCCTGTAGATGTCTTTCCTGCTACTTGCGATCTAATTGGAGATGAACAGCCAATCAGAATTGACCTTTTGATTCTGCGATTGGTTGGTTTTGTGGCACACTTGTAACGCTGTGAAAATCTGAGCGAGAGTGTCTAGAGTTGAGCGCGTAGAGAGAAGAGGTTGAGAGCGAGGGAGACATGACCGGAGCGCAGCAGCGTCTACCTGCGAGCAGAGAAAGACATGCAAATACATTTATTGTGCACGAAATAGGTTTTTGTTTACTCAAACTGAATTGTTTTTTGCGAGTGTACATTTCTGTTTCAAAATGCAATGTAATGCGCTTGCAAAATATAGTTCTCTGTGCTCAAAACATACAATTACTCGCTCAGGAATGTGACACATATATAACGCCATAGCTACACACATTGAATTGTATAGCTAGAGTACCCGAGTTGGTTACTCGCAAAAACAATTGAGACACAGCCAGTGAAGTGATCCCGACTGGTCCTGGCTCCCGCCATGCTAACCCTGCTAACTGCTAACGTTACCAGGACCAGGCAAGCAATCCATGGCTGTTTACAACGTGTAAGCGGCTGTAGCTGACAACGGTGAGTTATTTGAAGCCAAGAGAGGGGGGCTGTAAATGGAAAGAGAGGACCTTGAGTTTGCAGTGTGTTTAGCGATTATTGGCTTAGAATTACGGCAACAAAGTGTGTTCAGTCGGGTGGAAAAGGATGGCAAGGTAGTGTTATATTTAGCGGTTCCTATCGTTATTCTTAGCCGAGGAAGTGTGTCTGTCTGGAGTGTGGAGAGGATGGCGAGGTTGTGGGATTTTTAGCAGTTCCTACGGTAATTCTAAGCCGAAAAACTGTGTCTGTCAGTTGGGTACAGAGCTCCACGTGAGCACGGGCTTTTATGACTGTCAATATAGCCAGCATCTAACGTTAGCTACTCCGCTGTGCTGTGGAGTAATGTCTGGCTATGTGAGACAAGCGTCTAGCAACATTGTTGTGGATGCTCCGGTATCAGCCTGGCAACCAACATGGACTTCGAGTCTGGGGAGGAGGGGGCGGGGGAGACGACTCTCTCCAGTATTTTGAATTTGTACTGCAGTAACTATTTTAAACACTAGTTGTCAGTATTACATATTGCATCTTTAATACTTAGGACCCAAACATATTCAAAACATATTTTTGGGGTCTCTGAAAAAAACAAGTTGATTCATTTCTGTTTTGTAATTTAGTCGATATTGGGGAGTTTATTTGCAGGTAGACATGTTAAAAAGTAAAAACGGCACTGAAAATGTGGCTGATGGTGAACAGGCTACTAATGTAGGCCTATATTGATGCCGCAGCTCCTGGCATGCATACTGGCGTTGGTTATAGTTTTGCAAACTACATAGTAAATAGGCAGTTCTGCGATTCAATTATAGACCCTTCTCCATATTTGAAAAGCCTTAGGCTATATGTCTTTAAAGTTGAGTACACATACATGAGTCTAAAGTAAAATAGCAGTCCTTATTTATCAATGAAGCATAACTGGCATTTAAGATAGGTTGATCTTTTTAAATTTGGAAAATCAGAAAAAGACACGGTCTGTGTGCAACCTTCAGTCTGTGTAAAACTTCAGTCTGGCATCCTCTATCTCTCTGCATGTCCATCAATAAGTCAACATTACATCTGTTAGTGTGTCTCTCTGCTGATATATTTATAGGGATTTCCTGAGGCTTTCTTTCTACATGTAGATGTTTCCTTACTGTCAGGTGCTGCCTTTAGTATTACTGGGTGACATCTGGCTGAGCATAATGTAACAACTGAATTATCTGTTGTGACTGTGGACTGTCTGATGACATTTTGTCAGTATTTACTCTTGTAGGTGAACAAAGACTTCTCTTCCCGACCGTGACTCAGTGTTGACAAGGTTGCAGAAAGTTCACCTTGTGTTTGTTGGGAGCATGGCCGGGGCCCAGTCAGACATGTATGGACTGTGGCAGGTTGTCTTTGTTTAGGCTTGGCTGATAACGGGTTATTTCCCTGTGGATGTCAAAGGACAACCTCCCAGACGTGTTCAGGTGAAGTTGAATTCTTTATGTTCTTCCTCTGTCCTTCTCATTTCCCCTCTTTTATCCCTGCTTTTTTTTTCCCTGCGTTTGTACATTATCTAATATTTATTACAGCTTAGTGGTTTTGACTTGAGGAAATTCCTTACAGAGATAAGAATCAGGGAACCAATACCTATAACTCTGAAATGCATTCTTATTGGTTTAGTAATCAAGTTCTGGCCTGATTTAGCAAGTTATAAAATATGAAAGTAGGAAGAATTTAGAAAGTGTCTGTTGGCTCAGGAGATCTTAAGTTAAACGTAAGATATGAAGTTTCTGTTATAAGGCTCAGATGCGTGTCGTGTTTCTTCTCCAATATATTTAGTCTCCTTTTTAGCTCTGTTTTGCTCTACACAAACTCTTTAGGGAAATATCTGGCTCTTTAGCTGCTCTGTGCTCCACTCTGTTCGCCAACTAGTCGCTAACTTTGTCTGTCTGCTGTTTGGAACAGGGCAGGTAGCGTGAAGTGAGTGTTTTTGAAAACGGCTGAGACGATGCTAAGAGAGCGGTGTGGTTGAACCAGGTGCAGGGCCCAAGAATTGAACCAATGAGCTGAAAGATGCTAAAATGCTCTGTAGAGCTGCAGAGTTGCATGATAGTTCTCTGTGGGTTTGTCTTTATGAGCAACACCTTTCACTCTACACACGGTCGTTAAATCCATTTTTAAGTTAACAATGTTGATTAGTGCCACTTTAACAGCCCAGACCTGAAGTGTATCCACCTTTTTATTTTGTACTTTATTACACATCGGTCCACATCTACCAGCCAAATCTGGACAGCATAGTGAGCAAGTAGCACTTTACAAACTTCCAATGTCGGATAAAAGCTCACCAAGGGCAAATGAAATAAATGTGATTTTATTATTGACTTGGTTTAATGAATTCAGTAATTTGATAGCACCTTGACACTAAAACCTCAGACATACCTGCTAGCCATTACTAACTCTCTGCCCTAACTAGCCAGACTAACCAGCCATAACTACCTATGTCAGTTCAGTTCCTATAACTAGAATCATTTATAAAAAAAAAAAGAAGAAATGGTAG
Organism: Sander lucioperca; assembly: GCF_008315115.2. Classification (NCBI taxonomy): domain Eukaryota; kingdom Metazoa; phylum Chordata; class Actinopteri; order Perciformes; family Percidae; genus Sander; species Sander lucioperca. Next base: position 27,543,307 of record NC_050175.1, on the reverse strand, counting down.
GGTATAAATGACTAATTTGCACACAGAAAAATGTCCGCTTGATCCCTGAAGGTCTCCGTAGTACACAGCAATTGGCTTTTTTTTTGTTTTTGTAATAACACAAAATCTCCCAGCTTCAGATATCCCTTTTGTCACAACATTTAATCATAATGCCTGGTCTGTCAGCAGTCTGTGACCCTGAATCTGGTCACATGTTCATGGTTATGCAGCTGTCTGACAGCAGACAAGCAGAAAGATCTGTCAGTGCCAATAGTTGTGTGTTATAGGTTTTAATAAAATTCAACCTCAGTGATAAAAGACTAATATGTGATGAAAAGTGCAGGCTTCCTAACAGTACCAGCAATGATAATTTCTCAGTTTCTGACGGTCCACTTGTTGGCTGAGGTAACTTGGCACCCCTCCCTGCCTGCACCAGGTTCCCTGCAAATTCTCATTATCCTTTTTATCTCAACATTTATCTGTCAAGAGAGCAGCGAGGGAGCATCCAGGGCAACTTTAAAGATTAATAAAAGGCAGTAAAAAAGAGAAAAGAAATCTGTGGAAAAAAAGAAGGGCAATTCTGTTTAATGTCTGCATGTGATAGGGTTGACAGAATTATTAATCAGGAACTAAAGAAAATTCAGACCTTTGCTCTTCGCTGCCTCACTTAGAGTCTTTAGTTACCACCATTACATAGCAACTGCAGGTCGGGAGGTCTGCCACTAATTGGTTCTACAGGGTTTTGAATAACAATGAGCAGAGCCCAATTATAAAATCACTATGAGACACCACAGAGGAGTACAGTGAGAGAGAAAGAGAGAGAGAGTGAGAAACAGAGGGAGCATAAAAGAGTGAGAGAGTAACGAGGGACCTGCTGGACCAGCGATGGGAAAGCGGGACCGTGTAGAAGAAAGACAGGAGTGAAGCTGTTTCATCACTTTTGCTGCTCTTTCCTCAGCAGCGAGCTATTAATAAAATTTATAAATCAGCGGTGGCATACATTTTAATACAGGGCTGTGGAAAAACAGCCAAGGTCTCTGAAGATAGCTCCTCCTCATTTGAAATTCCATTTGCATAAAAGATTCACTTTACACAGGCAGATTTGAAGGGAGTCTTTTCTTTTTTTATGGTATGTTCATTTATTAGTAATAGAACCCTTTTTACATGGCAGGATTTGACACGAGCACTTTGGAATATAAATCACTGTCGATTTAGAACAAGTCTGTCTTCTTTTTCTTGTGTGGCTTTTTTCGCTCCACGTGTGGCGTGCGTTGCGTGTGTGTTTATGTCTGTGTCTGTGCGTGCAAGTACAAGAATGTATCTGTGATGGCAAAAGCTTTGCATTGGTAGGGGTGTGTGTTAGTGCAGATGCTCTAGTGCGTCCATGCTGTGTTGTGTTTTGTATGACAAGACAGAAAGGTTCAGCGGCCACCTGGTGGCTCTGTTCCTCTGAGAAACAAAAGGTACAACCGCTCCCCAAATTAGCGTTTTTGTCAGGGGGGCGGAGGAGCCGTGTCAGGTGGAACAACATCCCCTCCCCTTCTACTGGCTTACACACACACACACACACACACACACACACACACACACACACACACACATCACTGGGTATGAACTGACATGCTTACCAGTTTATCAGGCACGAAGCTCTCGCTCAACTGCTTTGGTTTATGCAGTGTGGGATTTAACAACAAAAAAAAGTGTCTGCTTTGAATAGAAGGAGACTAACAGGTTGTGGCTGATCAACAGTTTGGAAATTACACTGAAAAAAGATGGCAGCTTCCTGTTTTCTGGGAGCAGAATAATATCCCCTGCCACCGTCTTTGATCGTTATTTGATCGATTACTGTGGATTAAATTGGGCAAGAAACGGTGACTCTCTTGTGTTTGTCCACTGAGACTTTTAGAGTCTGTCTTGGATTATAGTCGGCCTTTAATCAACCTGGAGCAGAGGCCACGTCCTGCTGCCTCACCTCATACCTTTATCCATGATTGTATCGGCAGTATTGACCCAGATTATCAAACAAAAGGTCCATGCACACGCCCAGGCCATTACATTATTTGATCTTCGCTGACCTCAAAGCAGTAAATCAGAATCAATAGATTGAGTTTACACTAAAGAAACAAATGTGTTCATGGCCCGAGTCTTTGGGATTCCATTTACAGGTTAAGCAACCAGTCCTTCGAACCATACGACGATAACGGTCGTTTATTCCTATTCTGAAATACGACCCACAGGAGCGTTTTCTGTCCTCGTATCTAATCCAGAGAACGGAACAGTCGCGGTTTTAAACACTTTTTTGCAGTCGTCGTATTTTGTTTTGTCAAACGATTAAAATATTTAATTGCGATTAATCCCAATTAATCGCACATTTTTATCTATTCTAAATCCTTGATTTCTTTTTGTCCCATTATTTTTTTTCTCATTTTAATGCTCTTATCAACATGAAAAAGTGGCTCGGCTTGCTTTGTGCAAATGTTTTAAGTTTGTTCTTAGTTGTGGTATCCATGTGCTTCTGTCTGAAGTCATCCATTGTCGCCTGGCTTTGACGAGGGGGCGGAGAATTCGCATCAGCTGTGTGCTTGGCCATCAAGTGGTATTTCAGACTGGACGTGCTGCGATGATAGCTCAGTTCACAACGACAAAACACACAGATCACTTTGGTCTTGTCAATGAAACCATTTGGCAACTTTTTAAAAGTAAACTTTCCATTCAGAATCTTTTTGGCATCCATTTCGGCGTCTCACACTCACCATCCACTCAAAACGTGACGTTAGCCTACTACTCTTTGGCCGGCTCACAAGCCCAAACAAGTGTGTGCGGCGTGCCTGTTGTTTTGTTTCCGGCGTGATGTTGTAGTTTTTCTAACGTTACTAGTTGTTGCAACAGCATGTGAAAAAAAACTACAAAGTTTGCTAGGCCAAAAATCTAGTGATAAAAAAGCGCTAAAAAAATTTCCGCCGTTAAAATGGGTTTGCGTTAACGCCGTTAATAACGCATTTAACTGACAGCACTAGTTTAGGCAAAAAAAACTACATGGTTATGTTTAGGCACCAAAACTACTTAGTTCATGGTTTTGGTTAAAGGGGCGCTGTGCAGTTTTGGCCATTTCTTCGCTGTTTTCTGGCTTTTTGCTCGCAGGTTTCTCTATAGAGCTCCCCCTACAGCTTCGGAATAGATATTTGGCAGCTCCTATGTTTACTTGTGTCTGACTCCTCGCTCTGTCAGTCCGCCGTTTCCTCTTTCTCTGTTCTCTGACTATGCTTTCCTAGCTTTCTGCTTCTTTTTTGCCGGCTCAGCCATAATGATAGTGTGAAAAACTCCATCGCTACCTTGTTAGCCGGTTCCTGAATGGGCGTATGTGTGCAGTGCCGTGAAGCAATCCGTTAAATCACGAGACCTGATATCACGTTATACTTCCTGACGCTGAGGCCGAAAGTTGCAAGAGTGGTTTTTCCACTCACAGGCGCTAGGGGGAAGCGAGACAACCACCATTCAACTCGAAAAAATCATATAACCATTCCAATGACTCCGAAGCTGTTCAATTAAAGGACAATTCCGGCGCAAAACGAACCTAGGGGTTATTAACAGATGTGTCGCTCTCTGGGACATGTTTTCATGCTAATCGAATGTTACACGGAGTGGGACCTGTTGTGTCGCGACGCCCAAGAGACGCAGTGTTTTGTACAGTCTGAAGATTTCCCCTCTCTGATAAACAGGGCTGTACTTGAAACTTTTTTCCACGTCCCGAAAATAAATTGGAGACGGCGACCCAGACCAGAGGGACCAGATGGACAGTTATCCACTGAGTAAGTACACTAGACAAGTTATGTTTTACATCGGTGCGATTATTTAAGATATATTGAGCAAATTGCTTTTGATTTTAGTTTGCATCGCCAGCTGTAAGTCATGATTGGTTTTCAAGACGGCGGCCACATGTAAACATGAACGCGAGTCTCTTTATAATCTATCTTTTCAATAAACTGTCTGTACACTTACAAAGTTCTCAACGCTTCAGTTAACATTTAGGGACCCTCATTATGCTACTGTTGAAGTTTGGTGATATTTTGAGCCTTTTTAGTGGTACAAAATAGTGATTTGTTTTTACTTTCCCTGTGCCCCGAATACTAGCATTGTTAGCTAATCAGCGGTCCGCGCTAGCTTGTTTCAAGCTACAAACACATTCGATTAGCATGAAAACATGTCCCAGAGAGCGACAGAGTGGGTACATATCTGTTATTAACCCCTAGGTTCGTTTTGCGCCAGAATTGTCCTTTAAGGTAAATTAACCCTTGTGTTGTCTTCCTGTCAACCTTGAAAAAAAAAAGGTTTTTTTTCACAGTTTGTTTTTTCCAACGTTTTAAATTGTTAAATTTTTCTTCTACACATTTTCAGCGCTTATTTCTACGTCCCAGATTTTCTGATATAAAACAAAAATTGAAAACGAAGTCAACACAAGGGTTAAGCTACAGAAACTGCATAGTTCCCCTTTTAAAATCAGAAGTTACTTCACTTCCGGTTACCCATGTGATGCTGAACTTGACTGAGCTCTGTTTGTTCTGTAACGTTGACTTTAATTTAAATGACCTGTGTTTCAACCACCACCCCAAACCCTGGCTTTTTTTTGACAATCTGTTTATTGGTTCAGTCATTTTTCAGAACCCCCCCCCCCCCCACCCCCACCCCCACCCCCCCACCCTCCCAGTATTCTCTGGTTCTAGCTTCTCAAATATGAGGATATGCTGCTTTCCTGTTTGTTGGATTTTTATTGTAAATTTAATATGTTTATGTTTTTAAATGTTGGTGTGGCCATAAAAGTAATTTGAGGACGTGAACTGAAGCTCTGAGAAATTAAGATGTGTATTTTATCCCTCTATGCTTTAACATTTCTTAGACCACATGATTATTCAGTATATTGAGGAAATAGTCTCAGAATAATTGATAATGAAAATAATCAGTAGTTGCTGACCTGTGTCAGATTAACTCTTCTGTACTTTTTTTGTTGCTATTTTAGAGTCAGAAATAGAGAACTAGTCATACACATCCAAATACAGTATATCAGAAACATGTCAGTATTTGTTCAACCATGACATGCACTTGTTGTTCATGTACCTGTAAGATAACCAGAGCCAGTTTAAAATTATGCACAGCTGCTCACAGTGACTGCTTCCTCTTTGTCAAAATAATTAAGCTAATTAAGCAATTAATGTCTGCCATTTTGATTGTTTGCTTTTTGCCTTAGTGTCGCCATAATGGTGCTCTATTTGTCTGTTTGTGGGAGGGAAGCATTGTGCTGAATAATGCATGGCTCGTCACTGCAGCAAACAGCATTGCCATTTCAATTACGATCACATCGGCTGAGACGCTAACTCGCTCTGACTAGCTTGAGGTGAAAAGAGAGAAAAAGGCAGAAAATAAGTCTCATCCTGAGCTTTTGCTGCTTAACCTTTTATTGAATGCGATGGATGAGAGGAAGAGTGGACATCTTGGCTACTTTCATGTGTCTTGTTAAAACCCTCTGAAACCTAAAGCGCAGCCTGAGGATCGTGCTGCTTTCAGAGCGCCTCATTTAGCGCATAAATGTGTCCAATTTGTAGATGAAATGGGCTTTTTCTCTTCTGAAATTCTGCTGGATTTATTTGGGCTTTTTTGGCCTTTAATTGATAGGATAGCTAAAAGACAGGAAAGGGCACGACATGCAGCAAAGGGCCACAGGTCGGACTCAAACCCAGGCAACAGCGGTAAGGACTGAGCCTTAGTATGTGGGGCGCACGCTCAACCAGGTGAGCTACCATGGCGCCCCACAAAACACATTATTTAATCTTAACCTGTCAATGGACAAAAATAGAAAATTAGCAATAGCAAATTCTGCACTCTTTCAAACAAACTTTTAGCCATGCTAGCGGCATGGCTCCAGGGATGGCAATGTCACATTGTTGATTGGTCAGTCAGTCCACCAATTTGGTCTAGACTGAAATATCTCGACAACTATTGGATGGATTGCCATTAGGGGAACAGAAGGCTTGTAATAGATTTGGTGATCCATTTAGCGTTTCATCCGGCGCTATCATCAGGTCTTGTTTTAATACCATTGCTTAGGAGAAAACACTTGAAAAATGAATGACATTCTCATCAGCCTTAGCTGTACTCTTGGTATAATTAGTTATAATTAGCGATTGTTGGCATGTTATCACGGTAAACTAAGATGACGATGATCAGCATGTTAGCTTTGTCATTGTAAGCATGTAAACATGTTGATGTTAGCATTTAGCTCAAAGCACTTCTTTGCCTAAGTACACACAGAGCTGCGAGTGTGGGTGTAGAAGAGACTTGAATAAAAATGGTATATTCAAATTTCATTGACATATACAAATAGAGATGAAGTTTATAAGATAAGATGGTGTTTGATCTGTGGGACTCGTGTGTGTGTGTGTGTGCTTTGTGCTGAAGAGAGTGTGAGAGAGTCATCGGAAAGTGCTTTAGGGGCGAATTGGGCATACAACAGTCTGTCACCTTGAAGAGAGGCAGGATGTGCAGTTCAAATCTGCAGGGAACAGATCTGTCATGAGAGAAGTGTGGGCATCTTTCCCTTGGGAGATGGAGGGGGAGACGAGAGGGGGCTGTGGGTGAGAGACAGGTGAGAATGGCACTGAAAGAGAGAAGTAGTGAAAAGGATTGTTTATAAAAGAATAATTTGGAAATGTGTATGTGCCTGTGCCAAAATCCAGAGAACTGCCTCTGACAACGTATTAGCACATTAAAGTGAAAAAGGGGAAACAAAACAAAAACGCACCGTAGCTGGTGCAGCTTTTAAGGACACTTTGGCCTTTTTTCTGCAGCGATGCACATCTTAAGCTATGCAAATCAGCCTCAGTATTTGCCTAGCTTGAAAAAGCAACTCTATTATTATTATTAACAGCAAAAGACAAAAGTCTGGCTGGGGGTTATTTTACCTCTCCCAGTGGGAAGTCTGCAAATTAACAAAAAGAAAATGCTATTCCTTCTGTACTTTCCGTCTCTTTTTCCCCACATACGAATGCTACATCCTCTGAATTAATCAACTCTGAATGTCTTAATGATATTTATACTTTTTAGTGTAATTGTCTAATTGTGCTTTTCCAAAGAAATGTATGCAGTATGTTTTAGAAGACAAGTTGTTTGCAAGGGAGAGAATATTTCAGCTTATTAAGGATTTTTTTTTTGTGATGTTCAGCACATCATTACGTCCGCTCCTATTGTGATTGTGCCTAACCAGCCTCCTCTCTCCTTCTCACTGCTGTCTCTCTCTCTCTCTCTAGGGATACATTCTGCACCAAGCTGTTGGTCAATTAGTCAGTGTGTGTAATTCAAAGGCTGAGAAACGACCAGGGGGAAATGGAGACTTTGTGTTTTCTGCTCTGTGTTTGTATGAGTGAGGATAGTTGTGGTAAAGGGGCAGCAAATAGAAAAAGATTGGAATTAATGGATGCTTGACTTTGAAGGTATTCATCTGGCCTCTTGAAATATGAAGCATTTCTGACATCATTGATATCATATATCAGGGGTGGCGAACCTGTGGCTCTTGAGCCGTATGCGGCTCTTTGCCTGCTCCTGTGAGGCTCCTACTGTGTAGCTGGGGGCTGTGTCATTGGTTGATTGTTGTTTTTAACTTTTCTGAAACATACAGTATTTCAGATAAGTAAAAAAAACAAACATTTGAATGCATCTGCCAATACATTTGCCAATTATTTTAAAATGGAAAATAATGCAGCAGAGTTTTGAGGACAGATTCTGCAACCTGAGGAAAAACAGCGGCCACAGATCACCTTCCTCGTTAACCCTTTCACTGCTGAATCAGATTGTTTGAAAGACCTTCTAGTGACAAATGAGTGAGAGAGTTGCTTTGAGTGGCCACAACCGAGTTCTAGCAAGACCTGAAAAGGATTGTGGATAACAAAGACTGTCAGGTTTCCCACTGAGTCAGTCTAAGTGAGGAAAAAAACTATGAAAACTGCTATGTATTATAACTGTCATCAGATCTGGAAGACACTGTTGCTGTTGTAGTGTGGACGTGCATGTGTTGTGTGGCTTTTTGCTATGGTGCGTTTCTTTTTGTGGCTCTTTATACCTAACTGGTTGGCCACCCCTGTCATATATCAACCTGAACAAAATATCCACACGCAGCAATATTACCAGAATATGACTATTACTATCCACTACGTATCTGTTAGAGGATTTTCTGTACATTTATATGACAAAATAACATTAAGTTATATGTGGGTGGAATACTGAAGATGGATGGACGGCTGATGACATTTGTCTTTTGCAATTTATAAACATCCTGTACAAGTAAATGCTTCTCGACTACTGTTTATTTATAATATGCAATTTCAGCCAAGTGTGGATGTTCTGTTTCCTGTCCTAACATGTACTTAGTCTGGAGATCTACACACCTTAAAAAAGATGCACACTTTCAAGTGATGAAGAATGTAATGTAGGGCTGGGCGATATGGAGAAAATCAAATATCACGATATTTTTGACCAAATACCTCGATATCGATACCGCAACGATATTGTAGTGTTGACTATTGGTACTTTCACAAAATATTTACACGATGATATTTTAGATAAATAATCATCACTAATCTAGATATAATGACTAAGTAGGTAAAGGCAAATAATAGAACAGTTACAACAGTCTGGTAAGTTCAGAAAATGACATCACTTTACTGTAATGCTAACCCCTAATTTCCACCAGGCGCGTCTGCACTGTGTTCCGGGCGTGTCGTGTGCCCTGCGAGCAATCGTGGCCATTCACGTCAATGTCTGATAATCCACCAGCTGCGCCACAGCGCGTACCGGAAGCGTGCATGAAGCGTCTTTCCGCTCCACTCTGCTAAAGATACGCCGCCAGGTCTATTTTCACGCGAGTCGCGGGGCGTTTGGACCAAGGGGGTAAGCCTCTCCTCGGACCGCGAACCTCCTATGGCGCCATTTTAATGCTACAAAGCGATCACCCCCCGTTAGCATTCCAGTGAGTGACATTCATTTTGGCGCCACTTTGACAGCGAATAACTTTACATCTGAAGCGTTTAAAGACTTTATTTGTCCATTGTTTATTTCTAAAGAAACACGACAATGTATAAAAGGCTCCATTACCTTGTACCTCACGTTATGGCTCCGTAGCAGACGTTTTTGTAAAAATAGGCTAACGATTGTGTCATAACCACGCGACTTACTGTCGCATAATAGAGAAATTACCATATAGTACAGGAGAAGCGCGCAGGCAGTTTCGTCTCACATTAGCTGTTTAAATGTAATTACTAATGTTAACTAGCATTTTAGTTAGCAATAATTAGCCTGTGCCTATGTTATCTCCTTACATATACCTAGGCTCTCCGTCTCTGCAAGATTGGGAATGATTGAGATTTCTCTTGGCACAGCTACCAGAAGACTTACAACTTTCAGACACGTTGCTCATGGCACATTTACGTCGTCTCTCTCAGTTGGAGGCTGCGCAGTAACGCTCAGCGCTCACCGGAAAAGTGCTTCTAACGGCCTTCACTGGTCTCCGTCCAGAGCAACGGGATCTATTGGTCCATTCTTATATACTGTCTATGGTTCGGACAGCCGGGCAGGAAGTGAAACAGCGAGAGCATCCAGTCAATTCACAAAAAGACACCGCCAATATTGTTTATGTCTCCTCTACAACACCACCAGTATCTTTCATTGTCTCCCCAAAAATGAAATTTAGGTTGATTCATTGTTCTATGTTTGAACAAGGTAACCCAGTCAAATTGTTTTGTAATGGGATTATAATTGAATTGTTAGCATGCATGTAAACACAGAATAACTTCAAATGACACTAGGCTGTTTGTCATTGAATCTCTCCATTATGTGGCTTCTGAATACCCTTGTGTGATCTGATCCTGGGTGTTGTGAGCTCTGACTCTGGTCTACTCGTGAGGGCTTTTGGTGAAGCAAACAGATGCTAGTCAAAGAAAGTTTGGTCTTGGTTCAACAATAGCAGCTCTTTCAATAACATGCCCTGCATTCACTCTCGTATAAAGGAAATCCTGCCTTCGCTTGCAGGCCTCACCTGTCTGTTTTATCTCTGCACCATAGATTAATATTGCAATGCCTATAGCTCCTACCCTCATCCTCTTTCTTCTTTCTCTTGTTATCTCTGCGTGCCATCACTCTCAAACACATTCACTTCTTCACCTCCCCCACTGCCTACCTCTCCAGTTGTGGATATTGCTTTTCTTCTCTACGTCACTCTTGTTTTCTCCACTGCTCCATCTCAATCAAGAATGCAGCAAGTTTTATGAATTCATCACGATGATCATGGACAGTCCAGGGAGGCATGCAGGGATGCAACAAGGCGAGACGATGGCTGGATGGTTGGAACAGATGGAGGGAAGAGGAAAAATGAGAGAGGGAGGGGAAAGAAGAGCAAAGCAAAAGGGGGTGTTGCTGTACTGTTGAATTTTAATGAGTACCACTGGGAATTTCTTCTTCACATTTTTTTTCGTGCTCCCTTTCCTCCCCGGGATGCATCTCCTACATTGCTTGAAATCACTGTCACACAAATGAGCTTTAACACAGTCTGTCTCTTGCCTGGACATCAGCGCGTCACAGAATGAATCCATCGGCTACGCACCGAGAAAACAGCGACCCAGAAGTCCTAATTGAACTGCCAATTTGTCATGTTCATCTATACTGTCTTCCACCGGCCACCTAAACCACACATGCGGCACCCACCACGTCCTCGGAAACCAGTGCATACAAGCAGTGTTTCTTTCCATGACAGATCTGTTCCTCATTAGTGAATTATTCATTCTTTTCATTAGTCTTCCAGATAGCATCGCAAGCGTCCACACACTATTTCTATTCTTTATCTTATTCTCCCACTTTCTTTCTTTCTCATCAACCTTCTCCCCTATCTTTCCTTCAGTAAGCCCTTATGGCCTATGGCTTTTCTACACTATCTACGCCTTGTCTTTTTCTCCCTCTCTCTGTGTCTCTTTCTCTCTTGGGAAGACTTTATTATGCTTTGCTCCGATAGCAAAGTACACAGATAAAAGATAATTGCCTGGCTTGACTCCTCCATTGATATGAAAATAGGATTTAAATTATTCACAGTGGTTTAAAGGTTAGTTGAAGGTTGCTTCTACTGCCAGATAGAAGTAGAAAGGGACAGGGTAAGACAATAAAAAAAAAAACCCCAAAAAGAACAACCTTGTGTGTTACTTGCAAGCTGTGGCCAGAAGGTGAGGTGCCTTTCTGAAAGGCTAATTTGCAGTGCAGGCAGCAGAGACATCTTGCAAACAAACCACAAAAGCCTCTCAGGGGGATTTGAACATGGTGGTGGAAGTCAGTTATTAAGCAGCAAATTAAGGCTGGCTTCTCCACTGAAAAACATTGTCAGTTGTAAATAAGGCTGTATCCGATCCTTGCGCGTGCTCTAATCCTTTTCCTTCGTCTCCTGTCTAGCCTTGCATAGCATTCCCTCCTTCGTGCCGAGCCATCAGTGCATGTTAGGTAATAAACGGGAGCCTTTCTACAGAGGATAGAAAAGGTTGATGTGTTGGGTTTAAATCAGGGTCAATTCTGTTGAGACACTGGCTTGTTTTGCACTGTGGACGTGATGTACTCTGGAGGGGGTGAGGGAGAATTACCTGCTCTGTTGTTGCTGGCGTCCCTGAGGACACATTCACTGATCACAGCCAGGGGTTTGCGGGATAAATAGGAGAGGGAAGAGGTTATGAGGATTCCTGTTTCTGCTCCCATCGTATTACCTCGGCACTGGCTTGTGTGTCTGAGGGGCTTTGTTATGCCTGCAGACAAGATTCAGACATTTCTGACATGGGAGGGTTGCAGTAGGTGGTCTGTAAACACATTAAACACGTAAAAAACATTCTTGTCATCATCCACAGGTTTAGCTGCCAAAACTGTTTACTTCCATCTCACAGCTATTAGACTATTAGACATATTGAATTTTTAGTTTTATGAATAGCTGTGGGAAATATATCAAATAATGGAAGAACTGTTTTGAGGTGCCTGATTTAACTTTGTAATTAGCCTGTTGTGGTGACCTACCAGTCCTTCCAGAAAAATGCGGAGTTTTTTTGTGATTGTTGCGGGCAAAAATCCTTGATTTTGCGTCACGTTTTCTTAAAAAATGCGATGGAATATGCGGGATATTTATGCGATGAAATTGCGGGAACTTGCAAAAACCGCGGTTTCATCATGGCTTCATCGCGGGGTTTGCAGCTTTTCGATGATGTTCACGTCGTGTAATTATGTCACTGCATAACGTTCCCATGGCAACGGGGGAAATGGCTGCTCTTGTGTGAAGTAAACGCAAAATCTTTCGACTTTCTGCTAAGATATATGCGACTTTTTTGCAACGAAAATGCGGAGATTATGAAATCATGCAAGCCCCCCATATTTTGCGCGGAAATCGGCAATTTATGCAGCGAAAGTGCGGCGTATTTGAAAAAATGTGGCCCCCGCATAAATATGCAGACTTTGGCTGATTATGCATTGAATTATGCGATCGCATAATCACGTTTTTCTGGAGGGACTGACCTACTCAGCCTGCTGGAGACACTATTAAGTTATTTTTAAGGCCACTTGGGGGCAGTGGTAGAAAACACAACATTTACATTTTAAGTCATTATTTAGTTAATATGGAAAACTCTTTCCACATCCGGCAGACACAGAACAACATTATCATTAATTTAGGCAGTGGTGGCCTAAAGGAGGTTGTTGGTTCAATCCCCAGACCGACAGGAGAAAATCTGGGAGGGGAAAATGAAAGAGCAGCGCTTGTCCCTCCCTCATTACCACCACTGAGGTGCCCTTGAGCAAGGCCCTTAACCTCCAACCGCTCCAGTGGAGCTGCTCAGTGGCCAGCAGATCAGATTGTGGTTGTACTGGGCAGCTTCCAGGTACAAATGTGGAACTGTGTGAATGTGACAGGTCATTGTTGCAAATGAGAATTTGTTCTCAATCGACTTACCTGGATAAATAAAGGTTTAAAGTCCTGTTTCAGGCCACCTGATGAATGTAAGTCCATTATGTAATCTCCTTTTTAAGCTCTGTTTTTGGTTTCCACCAACTCCTGAGAAAAAGATCACTGCTCTGCTAAATGCTGTACTATCTTCATCAGGTAGTTGCTAACTTTGTCTGTCTGTCGTTTGGTGCTGAGCAGGTAGTGTACAGTGGGTTTACCTAAGCCTTTTAACTGAAAACAGCTGCCTGCTACATCTGGAAACAAAGCTGATGAGAGCGGTAAGAGTTAACAGCTAGATAACAGTTGTTGCTGGCCAGAAAACCAAAAAAAACTTAAAGCTTAAACATACAAAAAGGTTAAAGAGAGCCAGGCGATGATCATCTGTGGGTTTGTCACTACGAGCAACAACTTTCACAATACCATTTTATCCATTGGTAGTATACAAAATATTGATCAGTGCAGCTTTAAGTATTGTTAATATTGGCTGTTGGCATGAAAGATAAGCTCAGAGATGATGTGCATTAACTTGTTGATTACATAAGAAAAAATTGACAAAACTTCAAGAATGTTGTTTTTAAGATTGAATGCCATTTCATTTATGAAGTAAACAAGCCTAGCCTTTTTTTTAAATGTACGTTGCCGTGCTCATGCCATATTTCATACTCCCCAGTATTTAATTTCATTCAGTGTGAAGCAAATTTATTTTTTATTCAAAAGTGAGGGTCCCATCCCGCAGCCTCTCCCACCCAGGGAGCCTATTGATTACCTGAAGCCAATCATTTGACAGCAGCATATCCTCAGAGAGCAGCCAAGCACAGTTTTCCCTCTTATACTTTAATTAGCGAGACAACCTGTGGGCACTAATCTATGCGCCCCCTCTCTGATATTCCTCAGATGTTCCCCGCTTTGATTTCTCTGACCCAACAAGGAGTGTTGGGATTGGTGTGCGCTGCAGGAATGCTAATATGTTCCTAGAAAGGGAGACGCTGTCAGCCTGTTGGCACAAAAAGAAGATCAAGTAAGAGTTTCTTCTCTCCATATTCACACCTGTACACATCATCCCTTTCAAATAGATTCTGATTGATTGCTGGCCCTGAAAAGGCTGAATATAATATCCAAATGTGGCAGGTGAAGAGGCAGGCATACAGAAGCAGAACCAAATTCATGTCCTTGAAAGTCTTCTTGAAATATTTTAACCGAATGAGGAGGGAAAAGTGAGAAATACCCCACAAGCTGCCTGGATTTGAAGGATGTGGTGCATTCATTTCATGCTGCATTATATCTGGAATGTATGCCAGCAAAATAAAATTACTGACTGGTTGATCATTTTATTTCTGCTTTATGTGCCTTGCTTAAAGATACTTTGGCAGTTGTTATTCAGGGAGGGAAGGGTGTTTCTCATTGACTTCCCTCACACCGATTCCTTTAGCTGTGATTTGAAACAGCACTCCCTCCGCCACAATCTTGCTGTCTCTTTGAGAGACCTCAGTAATCAACTGTGGAGTAGCTCCTGAATGAATGAATCACTGATGTACGACTAAAGCGAAGGTTAGGCTGCCTGGGCATCCCTTTGATGAGGCCAGATTTGTGTATCAGTCACAAGCCAGCGCCACTACCTAGCACACTTCAAACAGGCTTAGTGCTAAGCCAATTAGCATGACTTTGCACGGTGTTGATCTGCCTGGGACATGGTGCAGACTGGGCTTGATTGCATATTGCTGCACTGGCTAATACTAATTTAGTAGCCTCCAGGAAAGCTGAGCCCTGAGGTAAACAACAGGGCTAATGTGTTGTTAGTGCTGTGTCCATGCACCGACGGAACTACTGCTACCCTGCTTACAGTGAGCAGCACAGAATGATTTTCTCTCAGTGGTGGCCTAGAGGTTAAAAAAGCGAGCTTGTGACCTGGAGGTGGCCGGTTCAATCCCCAGACCGACAGGATAAAATCTGGGTGGGGAAAGTGAAAGAGCAGCGCTTGTCCCTCCCTCATCACCACCACTGAGGTGCCCTTGAGCAAGGCCCTTAACCCCAACCGCTCCAGTGGAGCTGCTCAGCGGCCAGCAGATCAGACTGTGGTTGTACTGGGCAGCTTCCAGGTATGAATGTGGAACTGTGTGAATGTGACAGGTCGTCGTTGCAAATGAGAATTTGTTCTCAATCGACTTACCTGGATAAAAAAACGTTAAAAAAAAGAATGTACATCTGTCACTGTTACTGAACAGCTACAGTATCTGGTTAGATCTGAATTACTCAGTGAGGATTGAAGTGGATGAAAAGTGAATAAATGACTCAGATGACATTTAAGAATGTTGTCTTACTCAACAAGGAAGAATTTGGTCGTTGTGAAAACTGATGTCATTTAACACCCGTGGGAGACGCAGGCTGCCAGCACCTCCTGTAAGGAAATCAATCCTTAAAAAGGGTATCCCGGGTAAAAAAAATATTTAAATTTTTATATAATTTTAGTCTTATAGATCACTTTGTTCTACTGATGTTCATTCATCTTGTTCTAGTGCATTTGTTAGTGTATTTGTTTGTTGTTAGTCTCTTTGCCCTAACACACACACGCAGGTTTTTAAGTCTTAATATCTTAATATGTTTTGTAATCCACGTTGAACATATGGAATTTCAAATGATTTTTTGACTTTGACTTTAATGTGCTTTATTCATTAAACACAGACGTAAATTAACAATTATTTGTATTCTCAGTTAATCTGTCAATTATTTTCATGAATAATAATTTGTTATATAATTTCCCCTCACAGTCTTGTCTGTTGTGTCTAACCAACAGTCTAAAATCCAAAGATATTCAGTTTAATATAAAATAAGACAAAGAGGACAAGGTCATATTTGGTACTTTTGCTTGAAAAATTATTAAAACGATTTCTGGATCATCAAAAAAGTCTCTAAATTAATCTTATGTCAGTTGACTAATCGTTTGATCAAGTAATGATTTCAGCTCTCAAACAGAGTGACTTTACTTTTGTAATCAGTACATTGTGTCTCCCTAATACCCAGAGAGTCTTTTTTATGATTAATAGTTCTGCTTACAGATAAGTTATATAACCTTTACACAGTAAGTACAAAGTACAAAGACTGAACATCATCCTGATTCTAAGTAGAAAAAGGTGATGACCTCTGTTTTTATGTCTTAGGCTGTACCTACTATCACAGGTGAAGAGAAGGTCGGGGCATTTGAACTGCAACAAGTTTGTAAAAAAACAAGTTATTGAGGTTATCAGCAATTTTAAAACCACATACTTTAAAGATCTTTCCAACATGGACATTTCTTTCTTTAAAAAGGAATTGTAATGCATTGGCTGAACCATTAACTCAACCTGATCAACACCTCCATGACTGGTGGAAAGTTCCCAGAAATATGGAAACAAGCAAGAGTCATTCCAATTTTAAAATCTAGGGCAGCAGATCAGGTGGGCAGTTATCGGCCAATAAGTGTCCTTCCTGTTTTTTTGTGGCAATACAACTAACGAATCACCTAGAAATAAATAACTATCTGCACCCTTTACAATTTGGGTTCAGATCTATATTCTCCACAGAAAGTGCAAATTGTTATTTACTGGAAAAAAAATCAAATGGATGTGTCTTGTATATGTATGTGATTTATGTATCTTCATGTGGCAATGTTTAATGTTTGTTTTTAGGAAAAGGAATTGTAAATTAGCAATAGCTATAAATGCCGTGATGCTGTACATTGGAGATTTGTTGCACAAATGTCTATGTTGTAGCCTCTGTCCCTATTCAAATAAACATGAAGAAAAACAAATACTATACAATACTACTACTATATATAAATACTGCGGCTAAGTGGTGAAACAATTATCTTTCTATATTAGGGATGCTAATGTATATATATATTTTTTTCCTGACCAATAGCTGTTGGATTAGAGCCCTGTGACTGATGTAACACTGCACCTACTGAAAGCATCGTGTTTGTTGCTTCAGGATAGGAAGTCAGGAACTAGTTAATTAACAACTGTGTAAAGATGCACAGTTACAGAATATATTTACTTTTAATACGGAATCATTCAGGGATTAACATATCGGTACAGACAAACATACATGAAGTGCACTAACTTTTTCTCTGAAAGATCAGTATAAGAAATAAGGGATTGAAGGTGTGATACTTGACATGAAAGCTACCTAAGTGAGTGAGAGAATGTGTTTGTGCATGTGTATGTGAATATGTATGGTGGGTGCAGCGAGGGCAGCCTAGTCTCAGATCTGAGGAGGCCTGCAGGGATGTTCCCTGCCTTTGAAGAGTCTGCCGTCTGCGCTCAACAAATATCAGGTCCAGAATGAAGGGAATGTGGCTACACAAGGCTCTATTTTATTGAGGGATCCCGTTCGCTCTCTCATCCTGCTGCCTCTGTTGTTGTGAGGGGGATGAAGAGGGCACATACATACTGATGAGGTGAGCTGGACTCCAGGATGAAGCTCAAAGAGACATTCTCCTTCAGTCTAAACACAAAAACCAGGCCGAGTGTGGTTTTTGGGTGGAATGCTAGTTTTATACCATTAAAATGTACGTTTTTATTGGTATTGTTTGTTTAAAGATTGTAAACAACCTATCTTTTTCTGGTAAGCAACCTGTTGTGCTCGTGCTAGCAATAATTGCAATTCAGCAATTCAGTAGCTAATGAGGAAGCAGTGATAGTACAGCAAAACCTCTTTGGGAAAAGGTCTCATAAATTGGAGCTTGTGTCTCATCCTCTTTCAGCAGAAGGTGTTTCTTTTAACCATGATCAAGTGGTTTGGGTGCTTAAACTTAAAGCTGCTCTCATCAATATGTCTATATTAATGATGAGTCACTATGTGCCTAGTTTCCAGATGCAGCATGCAGGTGTTTTTGGCGATAAAGCTCTGATAAACCAACTGCACACTAGTACCTACCTAGCACCGCACAGCAGACAAAGTAAGCTACTGGCCTCGGAACAATGGAGAATTTAAAGAACTAAAGGGTGACATACATAGATATAGAACAATGGTGACATATTTCCCTCAGGAGTTGGTGGAGACCAGACCAGAGCTAAAAGGAGAGTGAATATTGGACTTACATTTGGCAGGTGGCCAGAAACCCGTCTTTTGTGTCTCTACTGTGTGTGTGTAAATAGTGAACTGTTTTATGAGGTGATAATGGGCCCTATCTTGCACCCAGCGCAATTGACTTTGTATCATTCCTATTTTGCACCCGACGCACAGCAGACTTTTCCCTCCACAGACTCACGTCAGGAAATTTGGGAATGAACTTGCGCTCCCGGTGGCGGTTCAGCAAAAAGAGGTGGCGTGTTCCGGCGCAAACGTTCCCTAGTGCTATTTTGCAGTTTCAGAAAACAATTCTGCCATAGACCAGGAAAAACCTAGTCTAAAATCAGTGGCGCGTTATTCATATGCTATTTTAAGGGCGCATGCATGGCCGAAATGTATAGTGTGCACACCGCGCATACACTTTGCTTCTCTCATCTCACGGACCCAGCACTTCCCATTTTTGCAAATCATACATAAATACAAGGAAAAATATGACCTTGTTTTACACAACATTTCCATGAATAATGGATGTGTTGATGACATAAATGAGGAAATATTAGAGGACTTAAGGAGATGTGATGTTGAACTGCATGTGCCGATGCCACTTAACCCAAATGCCCCCCAGCAGCAGCACAAGAGAGGAGAGACAGAAGAGCTGCATCGTCTATAGTGAGGTAATTAGGGCCCTATGAAATCCGTTTTTAATTTTTTTCAAATTCCGTTTTATTTTTTTTCAAATTCTGTGTTTTCGGATTTATTTTTAGCCCTTTCGGATTTTTCGGATTTGCTTGTTTTCTTTTCACTTCTAAGCAGTATTGACCTTTAAAAACTCAGTGACACAAACTCACAATTCAGCTTTTTTATTATATTCAGCAAAGCACATTCAAAATTACCTAAATAAAAGCTTTGAATGCTCACCTATAACAATGTTGAGGACAATGCGATCTCGGTTGTCAGAGGTTTAGTCGACAACAACGAAGATTTTCTTCCACGGATCTCTTGCAGCACTTTTTGCATGTGCTGGTCAAAGACCCGCGGCAGGTGGGTCTGCCTGAGGCTGCTGGCGTTTTCTGGGAGTGCTGCTTGCAATGTTTAACAAGAAACGGACGTATCCTCTTCATTTTCTCTAGCGGTATGTCAGCTTCAGCACACACTGCAACAAAATCTTCCACAAACTCACGCCCTGCATCTATTGATTTTGTCGTTGCCTCATTGGTAACCTGGAGGGATTTTCCCGCTGTAGATTTAACTTTGTTCTTGAGATGAGCTTTTGATTTCAAATGGTCGTTATATGTGTCTTTGCGGGTCCGTTCAACAGTATGTTGACAAAACTTACAAAACAGTCGTCGTCCAGATTCATAGTAGTCGTTGGGGTATTGTTCAGCCCGGTATTTAGCAGTCAATTCAGAGTTTCTTAATTTTTTTGCCACCGTTGTCTTATCGGGAGGCGCCACTCGCTTCGTCGTTTTTTCCCTCGCAACAAACTCAACGTGATGACGTGTGGTTACTAGGCAACAGGCTGTGCCATTTGGCCACGGTTTAGGTAGAGACCTGTCTCTGCTTTATTTAATGTCAACAAAATATATGCAAATTCCGTGCGATTCCGCGTGTATAACAGAATTCCATTTTCATGTGTCGATTCTGCGATTCCGTCCGTATTTTCCGCATCGCGGAAATCATAGGGCCCTAGGTAACCTCGGTCTAATGTTAGACTACATTGCAAAAATATCACCATGCGTTCATAACCTCGTGATTCAGTGAGAGTGAGCCCAAAACATCGGAAAGTATGTTTTTATGACATTTCTTTATTTACATTTTGTCAAAAAAAAAAAAATCAATAGCAAACGTCGGTCTCCTCGGCTGTGAACCGCTCCTGGCGTGCGCTCATGGATGTATAAAGAGCGTGCGCCTAGCAAATCCGCCATTATAATAGCAATCCGCCATGGAACAAGCGCGCCTGCTTTTAAAGGGAATGTGAGATAACGCTCTGATTGGTTTATTGCACGTTACGCCCAAACCACACCTATAAGTAATGTAGCTACTTCAGACCAACCCATTTTACAGTAGATTTGTGTCGGGCGCAAGAGTCATTTATCTCGCCGTTATAATAGCAACAGCGCCCGAGATCCGCCCACGAAGCTACTTGCGTTTGAAACTTGCTTTTCAGATCGTTACAATAGGGCCCAATATGTCATTGTTGTGTTTACAGCTTGTTTGCTGCCCCAAAGTGGCCCAAAAAAAGAATTCATGCAAGGTATAGCATTGTTTTAGCGTTGTTGTGAAAGGGGCTGACAAACGACCTATTTTGTCATTTAAATACAAAGACTTGTTTGAAACTATTCAGATTCTTTGTGGCTCCAAAACTAAAATTCATTTTTATAGAGGCTCTTATGGGTTAAACTAGTGCTGGAGATACAGGTGGGAAAAAAAATAATCTATTTTCTGGGATTTCAGTACAGATGAGTAGAGGCTAATTGCTCCCGTCTCACAGTGCACTTCCAAAATCCCAGGCAACCTTAAGACACAGAATAAGTACTTCTTTAAAATACCATAACAAAAAAAATCATGCAGGAGTGATTGTGCACGCCCTCCCGTCAAGAAAGACTGGATTGTATTTTTCCCCCGCATCCCTTCATCCCTCCCCTCCTCCATCCCTCCATCTTTCCCTCCAGCACTGCATTACTTACTTCTGACTCCTGACTCAGCGTCTCACCAGCCCAGACACCAATATTGAGTGCTTTTTATCGTAGCCGCACTTTTTCCTCGTTTGAAACAATATAGCTCGACTGTTGCTATTGATTTTAGTGGATTGTGCTCTGGTAAGCACTCCTTCAAGCCCCTGCTGCTATATTAAGCAATCGTTTCCCACAAAAGATGACACTCTTTCCCTGCTTCCCGCAGCAATTTGGTTGGCTCTAATGGGCCTGGCAGTACTCAAACTCCACATTGATTGCGCTGTAGAGGATTTTAAAGGGAGAGGTCGAAGTTTCCGTCAATGTGGCTGTCACAAATGAGGCTGTTTTTAGATACATTGGGAATTCTTCCTGTGGACTCGTTCAGTCTGACAGTTCAAGGTACTCGTGCCATTAAATGATGTTCGAACACGCTGTGATGTAGACGTGAGGGCTGTGCAGAATGAAACTCAATAGCACACTATGAAGTATCTTGGACTCGAAATGAAACCTTGAAACAGTGATGTGCCTGGATTGATTCCACTGGCCCAGCATTTATTTGCATGTCTTTGGTTCTAATGTGATGTGACTACATTTCCCTGCCAGGCACCGAGGCCCTCTGAAGTATGTCTCTTTAAATCACTGGGGCCTTGGGAGTGCAACTGCAAATGATTTCAGACGCTGGGCTGCTTTTCACATCAGTTGTGGTGCATTGGATTCCCGTTACACTATTTGCTATCTCCATCCCATGTCACTGAGCGTCAATAAATCAGTTCGCTCTACAAGCAGCCCAGGGAACATGTGGGGAGAATAACATGCCCTGTAGTCACAGATATTTAAATATACAAGGGCTCCATGTTGCTGCTGATTGGGCCACACATCACTGCCCAACGCACCCAAGACAGTGGAAAAAATGGCTGCCGTTCGGGAACACTTAAGTGGTGAAGCCATTTAGTGTGTGACTCACAGACATGATCTAATTGGCTGCACACTACATACATGAGAGCTGTGTGTGTGTGTGTGTGTGTGTGTGTGTGTGTGTGTGTGTGTGTGAGAAAGTGTTTTTCTTTCACAGATCATTGTGTGAAATTTAGGAACGAAAGAATTTCACACTGTACAGTAAGTCTGTGTATGTGTGTGCAAAGTGATCAGTAGCCGGTGAGTGTAATGCAGCCATTTTATTACATATTTGATTTACCGTTGTATAAGACAAAGAAAAAATGTATATCTGAGAAGCACGAACCACAGAATGTTTGTTTGGCGTTTTCAACTTCAAATTGCTAAATAATTCATTATCCTATGCTGATTAATTAATGCAGATAATTTGTTTGTTGATCAACTAATCAAATGTTTGTGTGTGCAACCAACATTCCCAAACCAAAAGATATTAGGTGTAAGATAATAAGACTTAGAAATATGACAAATATTCACATTTGAGAAGCTAGAATGAATTTTTTTTTGGGCATTTTTACTGTATGAAATCTTAAACATTATCGTTAAATAAAAAAATAAAAATAGCTGGCACTTAATATCTGTTGATTGACTATTTGATTAATCAATTAATCATCTAATTGTACTCTATTCATATATTCTAGCTGAAACACCAGCTGCTTCTGGGCTAATTGTTGCTAGTGTTCTCCATTTTTATTTGTTAGCTTAGTTTACTGAAAGGTCAATAGGTCAAGCTGATAGTGAATTTTAAGAATCCCCTCTGCTGGGCCACAAGGCAAACTTCTTCAAACTGTGCTGTAACTGTAAATTTAGAATTTAGAAAAGGTCACTACAGTTTTTTTTCCCATTAAAATGAAAGTATAGTAGTAATACATTTCAAATAAAAAGGGACAGTATTTTCTAGTAAGAGTTTTGAGCTTGAGCATATTTTTACTTATCTCTGTAGCACTAAAAGCTAATATATGTGAAGGTTTTTGCTCATCAGTTTGTCTTTGGTTCTTAGATGCACAGTCAACAGTCTCCTGATGTATTCAAGGTAAACAGAAAGACTACTGACGTTGGGGTGGGGGTTGGTGTTGTGGATCTTACAGTTCGTGCTACGTGGCGTGCATCCATGTAAAAGGCTTCGGCGGCCCACCCAGCTGTCTGTCAACATCTCTGAGGGGACAACTGTCAGATTAAGAGCCCTAGCTTAATGTCAATAGATCACAATCTGCCTCCTGGCCTCAATTATATTGCCTCTCGTCCTCCAACCTCCCCCTGGTTTGGAGAGGAGTATTAGCTGTGAGCCTCATCACGTATTCAGAGTTGTAATGGCTTTTCCGCGCCTGCACTGCATAGATTAGCACCAAGGGCCGAAGGGAAGCTACATGTTGGCACAGGCTTTATGAACATTGCCATGATGGATGTCGGGGCCCGAGTGTCATTAGTGCTGTTGTGCTGTGAATTCAGCAGTAGATTGCCAGAAAATCCTCTCAGCATGGCTTGATATCCTGTTAGTGTAGCCATGGCAGGGGACATGTGCACATGTGCAGTGAAGACTAATTTGCTAATGTGTGTATTTGTGTGAGTTACCACTTTTAGGTATTTTGTTTTTTAGCTGGTCCTGTCATTTTCCAAATATCTATCTTGGGTGTAATATATGCTGCTGATGTGAGCATGTGGAGAGATCTCATTCAGTGCGTATTAGTACTAGACACACACACAC
This sequence comes from Sander lucioperca, assembly GCF_008315115.2. Classification (NCBI taxonomy): domain Eukaryota; kingdom Metazoa; phylum Chordata; class Actinopteri; order Perciformes; family Percidae; genus Sander; species Sander lucioperca. The sequence goes on along the minus strand of NC_050175.1, from coordinate 27,519,951 downwards.
ACACACACACACACACACACACACACACACACATATACACACTCAAACACACACACACTTTTTCCATATATTGCTTTTACTCCCCCACTCTTTCACACACATGGCCAGTCCCTCTGGGCCCACCTCTGCTAGCCAAGGTTTATTATCTATTTGACAGAAGGGCTGGCGGAAGGCATTTGAACACCCCATAAATTGTCATGCAGGCTGCAGCGCGATGCCTACCAGTTTCAAACCCCCGGCAGCCGGGCATATAACCTCAGTGCCAGCCCATCACACTGCCATTTGCCGATCCAAGTTGAAACAGTGCAGTGCAATTAACAGCCTAGATCATTTACATAGTGGCAGAGCTCATTTTCATAATGTTTCCTTTATTATCTGAGGAAGAAATTAACCCAGGAATATATTTACATACCAGCCGCCAATGGTAACAGCTTGCTAATTGCCTGTTAGATGATTAATAAGCTTACAGCAGATGCTAATGAGTCAAGCACTCATTGTTTCAAAGGTGCTCATGTGGCATGGCTTGCGTTTTTTTGCAGCTTAATTACAGCCATAATTATGTACTTGTTGCATCTGCTTTGAAGCAAATACAATCAAATAATGGAAATGATATATATATCTGGGTGGATGGATGGCTAATTGTGGTGGAGTGTCACTTGTTTGAATTATTAACCAAAGACACATGCCCTGCTATCACTGTAATTGAGGCTGCTTTCTGAAGACCTGGAATATTAATGCAGATTAACACAGATTTCTGTACACAACAGAGCAAGAACTTCTTAATAAGTAGGTGTCACCAATAATTGGTTATTTGACCTTCTGTATCACCCTGATTAAATTCTCTTTTTTATTTTATTTTTTTTTTATCTACAAAAGAAGGTCCCTGCAGAAAAGGGTTTGGGAACCACTGTCATAGACTATCCTACTGGCTTTGGTTATACCTTGACTTTTTTGTAGCGCCACCATGAGGTGGACATTTGTGGTTTTGAGTGAAATCTTTCATCAACTATTTGATCACCTCATGAATTGTAATAACTTTAGAGATTCCCTGACATTTTCTCTAGCGCCGTCATCAGGTAAAAACTTGAATTAGTCCAATTCTTTGGGTTAGGAACAAATACCTGCAAACCTAATGGCATTCCTGTCAGCCTTAGCTGTACTTCGTGTTTAGTGCTAATTAGCAAGTGTTTGCATGCTAACATGCTAAGCTAAGATAGTTAACAATGGTACCGTTATACCTGCTTTACATTAGCATGTTAGCATTGTCATTGGAGCATATTAGCATACCATTTTAGCATTTTACAACAACTTGGTATTCCATCACATTACAGTTAATAGTTGTGTCGATTAGTAGCTAATCACCAATTTTCTCTGCTGTAATGCAATTTTGGAGCACTGTGCACATTATGCTCCATTCAAAAGAGGTCATCTAGCCTTAATCATATCGCAAATGATAAGCTGCGTTCCATTTTATCATGCTTGCTCCTAGTTTGCTGCATGCAGAATATGTATGCCTCCAGAGAAACATTCAAACATGACACCCACCTAGATGCGTGTGTGCGTGCGTCCAATCCTATCTATTCTTTGGTACAGTATTATCATACCCATTCCGAACAGACAGATACGCTTTGGTTTATGGAATAAAGGCTGACTCACCAGTTGTGATGCAGAACCGAATAAATCCCTTTTCAAATCTGCTGTTTTGAATTAGTTATTATTTCAAATATCCCTTGTGCTGTTTTAAAGTCTTGAGCTTTAGAAGTGCCTCCATTACACACACACACACACACACACACACACACACACACACACAAAATATATTTTGCCATTTTACAGTGAAGCATGTTCAGTGCCAATATTACACATTACGAAAGAAAATATTTCCCTAATCCTCATCTCTTTCTTTCCAGGCTTTAATAAATGGCTGTGATTTAATTGTACTACAGCACACTGCTCTCAGTGCAGCGAGTGATTAGCACGACAGTATCTTCTAAAGCCCTGTGCTGCTGTTTATTTAATTGTCCCTATGATGCCGCTGCTATGCTCTATTTATTTTGCTGCTTAACTAAAACAAAAGGCAGGGTTCAACTTTAGTGGAGGCTCATGCAATATTGAGCAGAGTGGAAGACTGCACTGCACTCTAGAGATGTGTCTCCCAAACACGGGGCACAAAGTGTGTATTGTATCGCAAATGTGTGAGCGTTCAGTCAGGGTCGTTAAGTGTTTGTGCCAAGCCTGCGAATAACACAACTTTCAGTCTATGAATAATTTTCTGTGTTTATGCTTTCTTTGCCCCCTGAGTTGCTATATTTCCCTCCTGGCTTTCTTCCATTTCTAATGCAGATTTCTCTCCTCCATCTTTTCACTTTTGTCTCCCTTTTACCTCGATGATCACTCGTAATCATTACTGAAACATTTGAATATATTTTTTTCTCCAAAAATAGTTTTTGCTCTTTGCCATAACAACATTCTTGAGTTGGTCATATGCAAGAAACAACCCTTGGATGCACTGGGACGCATCCTCAGTGATGTGAAATGGGGTCATCAAGTGTTTCGGGTCTCGCAACATCAGACACCCTCTCCCATGCGACCTAGGGCTTTGACTCCGAACTTCGATATTCGAATATAATTCAAATATTAAAAAAAATATTGATATTCGAACGAATATTAGGCAGCCCTTAATATTCGAATTTCGAACCTGTTATGGGCATTATTTTTTTGTAAATGTGTTTGCTTGTAAACCTTGTTTTCAATTCAGATTCCGAGGCTTTTTCACGCATTTCAAAAGGTAACTACACGTCGCTCGGCCGTGGCTTGGTAGCGCATTTCCCCCGACTCATTTCCTGGTTCTCTTTCTCCATAAACAACATGAAATCATGGAGAGGGTTAACTTTTCCTGCTACAGATTTCCCACCGTGGTCAGAAAGAACAGAGGAGACACTTTGTTTCTCTCACTAAGACTATAGAGTCGCTACTCGCTCTGAAGCTACCGGTAATCACCGTCACTCTCTCACTCTAACACACACTCCACACACCCACACACACACGCGGCTCGACGCACACACCAGCGCAAAAGTATGAACATCAGACCACTTACGTAGGCTACGGTGAAATATCCGACCTTCCTGTTGAAAGCATATTGTTTGTGTTTAATCCAGGGTCTGACTTTTAATTTAAAAAAAAAAACAGTGGTGGCAGTGTGTTTTTCTTCTAACTACATCATTGCACGCCTACTGACTGATACACTGCCCTCTGGTGGACAGAACATATACAAAGTTTGATACCAATATAAGCCTTACTGAATGCATTTAATGGTCAAAATATTATTAATAAATATTTGAATATATTCGAATATTAACATTCATAAACAAACGAACTTCGAATATGATTTTTGGGCAAAAGTCAAAGCCCTAATGCGACCCAGCCGGGGTTGATCAGGCCCTGACTTGCGTCCTAGCAGCAACCCACGGATCCGCCCTTTTCAACCAAAGCCACCTTGTGGCTTTCTCTGCGGCATCACTTGCGGACTTAATGGCCCTTTTCTTGGCCGCTCCTGTAAAGCCCAACCGGTTGAGGACTTTGCATAGTGAGCGCCCTGCAAAGCCTCTACAGCCGACTTCTGTAGGCTCATAGAAAGTCTTCCAGCCACACCAGCTCTTACTTTGTACGTACTTTGCGCGTTTCCTCCTGTTGGCTTCGTCTATACGCTGTTCCCAGGGCACTGTGAGTTCCAGTATGATGAGTTGTTTTGAAGCCTCGGAGTTGATGTTGTTGTGATGTGTTGTGGAAACTTTAGCTGCTTTCTCAGGTCAGCCTGCTGCTGCCAGTCAGAGGCTGTGTAGAGGAGACCTGCTGATGAAGTGCTTGGTCTTGGCCGGGTTTTCTCTCCGGCTTTGACCAAGGAGATTCCCTTCTTTGGAGCGTGGTGGTGTTTGCTGGTGCTGATGGCTGCTGCTACACTCTCAGCGACTGCTTTTAGCACCTGGTCGTGGCGCCAACGATAGTGGCCATCTGCAAGGGCCTTTGGGCAGCTACTGAGGAGATGTTCTAGAGAGCCTCTTCCAGAGCAAAGTAGGCAGGAAGGTGTTTCACTTTTCCCCCAGGTGTGGAGGTAAGCTGGGCTTGGTAGGGCATCGTAGACTGCTTGTACAACCAACCGTATGCGTTGGAAGTCTGCCTGCATGATGTTTGCCCAGGGGGTGTTACAGCCTTTGACTCTTCCTGCTATTGTATTAAGTTGCTGTGAGCTGGCAGAACATAACGTAATCTCGGAGATTATTCCTTCACAGCTCTGTGCAATGCGAGAAAATCTCAGAGTTGAACCGGGCAGACACATCAGTTTTCATCAGACTCACCTGGGTTAATTAAGTCTACTGCTAACTTACAACACTATTAACATTACCGTCGCCAAAATACCCACGCAAATCAAATCCATACTTCAAATTCATTAACGTTCATACGACACGAGACGGGTCTGTCTCTCTCTCTCTCTCTCTCTCTCTCTCTCTCTCTCTCTCTCTCTCTCTCTCTCTCTCTCTCTCTCTCTCTCTCTGCGTGCACACACACACACACACGGTCCGGTTCTGGTGGTTGATTAACGCAGATATGTGCTGATTAGCTCTCATAACATAACGGGCCGGGTGGGTAGCGCACTGCCATGAGTCCATGAGGCTAATGTCTGATTACTCCACATTTTCATTGTGATATTTTGTGATTACATTCTGAATCTGCAGTGTTCTCTGTCAGGTAAATATAGTAGTACAATGTCTTCAATTCAATTTTATTTATTGTATCAAATCATAATAAAAGTTATCTCAGGACACTTTACAGATAGAGTAGGTCTAGACCATACTCTATAATTTACAAAGACCCAACAATTCCAGTGATTCCCCCAAGAGCGTAAATGCGACAGTGGCAAGGAAAAACTCCCTTTAGGAAGAAACCTTGGACAGACCCAGGCTCTTGGTAGGCGGTGTCTGACGGTGCCGGTTGGGGGTGTGATGGACAATGGCAATAATAGTCACAATAAAGATAATGACTAGAAATAGTAGTTGTAGTAGTTCATGGTGTTGCAGGGCGTGACAGGACGTAGCAAGTCGTAGCTGGGCATTGCAGAGCGTAGCAGGGTGTAATAGGGCACAGCAGGGCGTAGAGCAGGACCACGGCGACAGCTGCCACCATGATTTAGGTGAAGCTCAGTGTCAAAGGAGGTACCCCGGCAGTCTAAAACTATAACCGCATAACTAAGGGAGGCTGCGCCGTGACTGTGGCTACACACCCTCCCCCGCCGGTCTAGGCGAACGCTGCGACTCTTTACTCCCTAAATATACGTAAGCTTTCTATGGGGAGAATCAGAGATAGGGTGGGGGTGCGCCATGACTGTGGCTACACACCCACCGCTGCCGGTCTAGGAAAACGATGCAACTCCTCACTCCCTAACTATAAGCTTTATCGAAGAGGAGAGTTTTAAGTTTTCTCTTAAAAGTGGTGACGGTGTCTGCCCCCCGAACCCAGATTGGGAGCTGGTTCCACAGGAGAGCCTGATAGCTGAAATAGCTGAAATGATAGCTGAAAGCTATCAGGCAATGATGTAGAAGTAGCCTACACTGTCAATAGTAGACTATACAGTGGAGTTGCCTATTAAGTGGTTTGGGGTCCTTCTGTAAGTAATTTTGGGGTACAATTTGGTTTTGGAGAATTCTACAACCAGCAATACCACAGGCCAAGCAATCACCCATTCCAAACAGGCACATTTTCAATGGGCACTGTACTAATATAAAAACAAAGAAACTTTAGTAAGTGTTGTTAGTGAATAGGCAGAGAATTTGAAAAAAGAACTACATGTGCCAGTGAAAGGCGAAAATCCACACAATTCACACTGCAATCAGAAATTAATTTGATCATCAGTCTGATTCAAGTAATGTCAGCCATATTTAACTGCAATCCATACACTGTTTACATTTATGACATGGTGCCTGCCCTTGGGGTAGAAATCTCATTGTGCGAGTTCAAATCACTGCACCTCCCGCTGGAAAGTTGATCCTTGGTGCAGTAAAGGAAAAGTACATGTTGTACAGTAACCTCTGAACTTTGTAACCTTTGAATGTCACCTCGTAATGCCACGTACATGCTGATTGTTTTTGATAAAAGACAGACTTATCTATTCTTTCTGTGAAAAACAAGACCCAGTCATGAGGTAGTAAGACTGCAGACTACAAGAATGCATATCAGGTGTAAGTTAACTTCAGGGGCATGACTGAATTGTCTATTATCTTGTTATCAATGACATTTTAGCAGTTATGATAAGATTGTACTCACATACGTAGTTGCTGAGAACTCGGATCATGGGTAAAAATGGATTTTACAGGGCAACAAACAAGAGCAGTCATTTGATAAGACGGGTTGTAAAACAAGCAAACAGTTTAGCCAGATTAGCATTCACTTCATTCTGTGGTAAAACCAAAAGTGAGTGTACGCATAATGTCGCTAATGGTCTCTGTGAGTATGTACAGCTATTGCAAGTACAGTAGGTCAATGTTGAAACAGAAAATCAGGCTGTAAACTGTAATGGATGTTAAAGTGCTCATATTATGCTCATTTTCAGGTTCATAATTGTATTTAGAGGTTATATTAGAATAGGTTTACATGGTTTAATTTTCAAAAAACAGCATATTTTTGTTGTACTGCACATTACTGCAGCTCCTCTTTTCACCCTGTGTGTGCGCAGTAGCTATTTAAGCACTACCAGCCAGTCAGAAGCAGAGTATGAGGGCGTGACACTCTAGCAGCTAGGCGAGCATTATAACGTGTGTTACAAAGTGACGCACGTTCATCACGAAAGTAAAGGCTGGACTGCAATAGAGCAGTTTGTGAACAGTGTTTTCTGTTGGAGATGGTAAGTCCCTTTTGGACTTTGGGCTTTTTCACTTTGGAAGCCTATTACATGCACAAAAAAGATATATAACACAATAAAGGAAAGGGAAAACGCCAAAAAGCATAATATGAGCACTTTGACAACAGACCGTTTTGGTTGTAATTCTAATCCGTTTTGCTTTCAGTTTCTCTTCCAAAAGAGTTTGACTGACCTGAGAGTTTGTTTATAACCTGATCGCCTGACCTTGTTGCCCTATTGGATCTGTTTTTAGTGAGTTGCCAAGTTCCAAGAGCTCATCAACTACTTAGGAAAGTAGACTGTTATCATAACAGATAGAAGCAATGGGCAAAGCTACGAACATACTACCCAAGTTGTAATAAACCAAAGTTTTCCATTATCTTTACCAAATAAAAATGAGGCCTTTCTTATCACACAATTTAAATTTTGACTCCCCCCTTCACCTTTCAGCTATACTTGTAGCCACCCAGGGAACTTCTTCCACCTGTGACTGTTGACCTTATAAAATTGAGAGTAAGTGAGGAGGTTAAGAAGAGTTTTAGAGTAGCAGGATAGCATGTTCCCAAAACATCCTACTGTATACATGAGTTTTAACATACAAAACGCAGTGTTTGTCACCATTCTGAACATGCTGCACAAGGCTGGCTAAATTCTGCTCTCACCACAATCATATTAGATTTATGTTTTGATTTCATCCCAAACTCTTGAATGACTTACCTGCTGAGATTAGGCCGGCTAAATTTATCACTGCTTTTAAATCTCTTTTAAAAAAATTTGAAAGCGCTTTCATCTCTCTGTGAATCTTATTTTTTTTTCTTTATTGTATTCATTTATGCTGTATTCTGTTATTTTATTGTATTTCGTCTTGATGTGCAGCACTTTGTAACTTTGTTTAGAAAAGTGCTATATAAATAAAGTTTATTATTATTATTAGTGTTGTTTTTGTTTTTTTAATGCTGGTTTCTTAACTTGGTCTGTATTAAATGGACAAATCCAATCTGTGTCAGAGGAACCCCCCTTAGATTGTCAAGAAACAATCACTGAATGTAATCTAACCTAACATGGTGTTTTTTTTTCATAAACCCTCTCCAGATGACGCATGTTTTATCTGAGGTTGTCAGGAAATTGATAATTGGCTCATGATGTTGGTAATTTTAGAAGTAACACTAAATGGCTTTATTGTTACCAGGAGGTGCCCGGAGTTGAGCTTACCACATATCTGACGACAGCTCCATGCGTTGACAGGCACCTTCACCTTTTGATTCTTACAGATTATTGATCAAAGAAACCTGAAATGGCAGATTGCAGTGGTGCAGATGGTGGATAACCTGAAACAATGGGTTGCCTCATATTGTGTGTTTGCAGAAAATCTCTATAGAAAAATATAATTACGCCTTAAGTTCTAAACTGCTATTGATCACTGTGGAGTGGTGAAACCTACTAGAATGGTGCCCAGGATTGAGGTAACATAAATCACAATGGAGCCTGAATATAATTGTAGTAATAGAAGACACTTGTCTATTTTGGCTGGGGTTTTATTTTACGGTTTAAGAAAATCCTGGCATGCTCGGTTTGGACGAAACCTACCTTCCAGAATCATATTAATGTTTTAGTGGATACACAAAGAAAGAATCTATCTCTGACAGAATCTTTCTCTTAATCCCTTTTAATGATTTGAGTGATCTACTCTGTCCCTAGTCCCTAGTCAGCTGCCTATTACCCACTTCAAGCCAGTGAATCTGGTCTTTTCCAGTTTTGAGAGAGGACAGGCATACATAATACATAATATGAATCCCCTGTTTCTGTCACCAGGGCAGCATGAACTTGCCTTTCATTGATCTTGTAAAACTATCTGACTTTAAATATTTCTCTCTGTGCAATGTGCAGATAAGGGAACAGCTGAGTAGGGCTGGGCAGTACATTGATATTATATCGGTATCGTGATAGGAGACTAGATATCGTCTTAGATTTTGGATATCGTAACATGGTAATATGGCATAAGGTGTTGTCTTCTGTTTTTAAGGCACTTTGTAGGAAAGTGATGTCCTTACCTGAATGTTCTGGCTGTTCTATTATTTGCCGTTAGCCTCTTAGTTTTTAAATACACATTATTGATGATTATTTATCACAAATCTCTTTGTGTGAATATTTTGTTAAAGCACCAAATGTCAACCCTAGAATATCGCCGCAATATCGATATCGAGGTATTGGGACAAAAAATCGTCATATTTGATTTTCTCCATATCGCCCATCCCTACAGCTGAGTGAGTTTATTCAAGGACTGCTTGAAAAAAACATGAAATATAATGAAAATAGACAAACACATACTGAGATTATCCACCCAAACTATACTCGCATGATATACAGGTCATACTAGTGATGCATACTGCAGTAGTACATTAGCTGTGAATGCTGGCAGGGGATCTGGGGAACCTCATTTCAGCTCATTTATTTCCAAAAAATTGGCCAGAGTCTTGCTTATAAAATATTAATATCAACAAATCTTTAAGGGATATGTAAGAATATATTGTAGAGGGACCAATTAGGCAGAGTGCCTGAAGATTTTTAACAGTTTATTCCGTTCAGTGGAAATCTGCACTGAGGTTTACATTTGCGTACATGTTCAACACTTACAGAGAAAATTGTGGTTTGTGGATCAACACATTCTACTAAGACGTGCTCTCTATCTGAAATGCAAATTCCTTATTAAATTGAATCTCTATAGCTTCGCATATAAGATTGACACGCACATATGCACACATACACACTGAGCCGATCTTAAGAAGTGTGTCCTTGCCTGTATGAGCACATACTGCATTTGTCTGTGTGTGCTTTTTAACTCGTGCATTATTCATCTATTTATTCAAGCAACTACTTATTCATCTGCACTCCTTTCTCCATTAAAGGGAACTGAGCAGTTATTTGAAAAAATAAAAATAAAAATAAAACAACCTCAAGTAGTCCAATAGTTTTACTGAGCATATCTAAATGTAATGTAGGAAGTTTGTAATTCTTTTTTTGGGGGCATTTTGGCCCTTAATTGATAGGACAGTTGTAGACATGAAAGGGGGGGGGGAAGACATGCAGCAAAAGGTTGCAGGATGGAACCGAACCCTGGGCCGCCGCCGTAAGGACTGAGCCCCGGCACATGGGGTGCACGCTCCACCAGGCGAGCTACCAGGGCGCTTCGGAAGTTTGTAATTCTATTAAAAGCATGTTTCAAAGGAAGCGGTGCTTGATTGATCAAGTAAGTGTTGTCCACTATGAATAGTTTATACCAGTGATATATTTGGTCCTGTTTGGGTTTTATCTGGTATTTGGTATTCCTATCACAGTCATCACCTTATAAATAACGTTCTTTTGATGTTACTTTGAGTAATGCTTCCCATATTTTTGTAAATATACAACGAAACAAAAAATGACACTAACCTGCTCAAGGTAGTTGCATAGTTATGATCATTATGTATATTATTGGACATTTTATTTCACCCGGCGGAGGTGGCTTGTGTTTTGATTAGTCTTCATGTGTATCCAGGCCTGACAACCACCTGTGGTATTCTGCTTTAGTCTTTGACAAGGTCAAGTAAACCGCAGCAAGGAAGACCACCAGAGACGGTCAGCTGAATCCCCTTTCCAGAGACATCCCAAACAGACCTTGAACACACTTTCTTTCAGAGAAAGATGCGGGTTGAAGTCAGGTCGGGCTTTGTTGGTACCAAACTCCATGCACTAATAGACCTTATTCACGGCAGACATTTTGACTTGTAATAGCAGGTAAATTAAACATGCAACTAATAACATTATTGATGGCTTTTCTTCATTTAATTTGCCCCAGTAAGCCAGCTTGCTCTAAACTAGAGCCCTGCAACAAGGAGACCTAAATGGACGACAGCAATTAGTCATATTATTTACACGGGTTTTCCTGCTATGACATGTCTATGTATTTGCCTTGTAAAGGGTCTATAAAGCGACGGTCACACCATAAAGTGACATTTGCTGGTCCATGTTAACTAGGTGGGGCCAGAAGCTTGGGGACATAGTGATGGGCGAAGTGGTGAACTGCTGTAGCTGGCAAACTAATAGATAGTCAGAGGTAGTGGTATTTGTTCAACAATGCACACCATTTCATTTAATAAAAAGTTATTGCGGCCAGTTAGGTTGTTAACTAACATCCAACTTAATAACAACTTGTAACATCCATAAGTAACATGCATTTCCAGGTAGAGCTGTCACCTGAAAGTCAATGAGTCGAATCATCTGTCAGTGACCTCTCAGGCGACTTAAAATACTCCAAGTCGAGCCGTCGCTTTTTTAAAAAATGTATATTCTAGCAGGGTGAGCGCTGAACAGTGTTTTCGAAATCATGACTGTAACTCATGGCAATAGATTTTCTGATTGCCAAATAGCGTAAATGTCGGGTACAGCCCTATTTCCAGGAAACATCGAGTTAGCTCCCCAAAATCTTCCTTCATACATTGCAAACTCTCTTTTCTTTTCTTTTATCTAATTGAAAAAGAAACAAGCATCAAATCCTTTGTCACAGCTTAATGTAATAATCAAAATTAGGTTATGCAGATCCGTGACTAAATCCCATAACAATAACATTTTAAGAGAACACTTGGAAACATGGGTGGCTTTATTAGTTAATTATTGTTCTTCCAAAGTTAGCGTACTTTGTAGACAAAGAAAGGGCAGTTGAAGTGAACAGAAGGACTTACTATACTATAAGAAAACTACAACTTGGAGAGAACAGCTCTTTTTAACGTCCATTTTCTACACCTAATTTCCTGGCTCATGACTGCTAATGTTTGCGTAAAGCAACATTTGACATAAATTTGCCTCCTAATCGCAAACATCTGCCATTGGAGTACGCTAAGTGATACTAAACGGCTAAATCTGTTAAACAAACAAAAGTCGCTGACAAAACTATTTCGTCAGCTCAGTAAAACACACTCCGCTTAAAAGCCATAACATCATCAGCTCTGCGTTTGGCCACGTCTTCAGTCACAGTGATTTGTCTGCCTCAATCCTAATTGCTTGCCAGAGGGAGCCAAGCTCAGGGTTAATTCTCCACTGGCACCTCATCGTAATTATAGATATTGCTTTGGCAACATTGCTAATTCATTCAGCATTTTCTTTCTCTTATCCGATGAGCGCTTGTTTCATAGGAAGCTAATGGGAGAGTTGTATGTGCTCTCAACAACTGCTGGTTTGTATTTCCATGAAATGTTGTACATTATATCTATGGAGCCCAGAAAATGAATCCTAATGACTTTGAATATACACTGACTTTTCCTCTAGCTCCACCAGCAAGTTTTAACTTGTCCAGCAAAATATCTTAACAGCTATAAGATGCATTCATGACTCCTAGATGATGTATCCTACCAACTTTGAGGGTTAGCACTTGTGGTTGTGGATGGATTGCCATAACATTTGTCACAGACACATTCATGTCCCCCTCTTTTACAAATTACAATAACATTGGTGATCACCTGACTTTTCCTCTAGCACCATCATCAGGCCAAATTGTGTCAAATACTTTGGTTTATGACCGCATGCCTGCAGAACTAATGACATTCCCATCAGCTTTACTTTGTGTTTAGCGCTAATTAGCAAATGTTAGCATGCTAACATGCTACACTAATATTGTGAACGTGGTAAACATCCTACTTTCTAAATGACAATTTTTGCATTGTCAGTGTGAGCATGTTAGCTCTAAGCACCACTGTACTAGTAGTTGAGGTGTATGGTGGAAAGTGGATGATTTTCTGTTGCGCTGAAGAGCATAAATTTGGGGTTTTATTGGACGCTACAGCTATGTCCCAATTCGGGGGCTGCAGCCTCCGAAGGATGCAACCCCTGAATTTGGACACAGCTTATAACAAAATCTGAAAAAGTAGATTTTTAAAGGTTGATTGCCAGGATTAGGAAATGCTTCACTGTCATGATGTTTGGGCTTCCATGGTGCGATCTAGTACTGTTATTCTTGGGACTTTGGATAGTTAAGTATCCACTAGGGATGAACTAGTATCACCAAGGTTAGACTGCCAAGTGGAAAACAAACCCTCTCTGCAGACTCTCACTGTGACCCTGGCTCTCCTGACCTCATCTGTGACAGCCAAGAAAATGTGTGTGTGTGTGTGGAAGCTATTTGTCTTGCAGTTCAAGTGAACAGCTTCAGTCATACAGAGTTGAACCCATGTTTTTATTAACTTTTTGCCACTGGCAACCATATTGAGTGACTTAATGAGATCTCTCCTGCTGTCACATTTCACTTGGAACATTTTGGTTTAAACAAACACACATCATCCTATTCTGTTCTTCCATGTTCCCCATTTTGAATGATGTTAAATCTTGGCCAGTCATGGTATTTCAGATTCTTACATCTCTGTAATTGATTATACCAATTTATAAAGTCCACAACTTTCGACAATGTGGACTCCGCCTAACTTGTAACCCTCTTTCAGACATTCAAGCCCTTTGCTTGGCCTCATCAATTCAGACGTCTCATAGATGTTACTGGACACAGTGCAATCATCTGTAAACTACTGTTCAATTGACCACAAATTTGGAAACTTCCAACACTCTTGAGGCCCGTTGAGTCGTAAACACTGTCATGTCACTTAGGGAATTGGTGCACTTACCCAGATGTCAGATGTGCACACTGTCTCCATTAAGCAGCAGAGGGGGGAACAATTATGTCAGCTATCCAGCAGAGGACACAGGCTGCAGCTGTAAACCCATTACTTTGATTTGTTCATGTCTCTGGGGAGAGGGAGTGAATAGGAGAGAAGAGGTAAAGGAGCAGGTTACATTAGATGCCTATCAGAGAGTCAAAGTGGCAGGTGCCAACTTCTTGCTCCCTTGCAAATGTGAGTGTTTGTTGATGCAGTTGGCTTTTCTCCAGGCCCTTCTGCCCTTGGCTGATGACAAACTAGGAAGGTGGGTAGGTAATAGCTTTCCAGCACCTGCTTATTCATCCAAAATCCTTCACTTAAAGGACGAAGGAGATTAAGTCCCGCTCAGGTGTCCCACTTCACCGAAACCTGCTGACCTTTGCTGATTAACTCGTCAATACTGAGCCAATTTGCTGCTTTAGGAGTCAAACTACCCTGCACAGCAGAACAGAGTGGCTCACCTTTGACAAATGAAGACAAATGTCTTTTGGAAGGCAGCCCTTTTTTTTTTCTTTTTTTTCAGGAAATGTTTTTTTTTTTTTTTCTTCTATTCTTCCCCTCCTGTTAATCACTCTGACCAACAAGGATTCCACTGTCTCTATGTGATTGTTGATTGCTAAGTGGGAGCAAATGTGCTGTGACAACAGCTTTTTGGAAAGGGAAAGGAGATTTTATATGATATTTGTGATGTGGGGGGGGGGTTCTGTTAAATGTGTGAAAGTCTCTTTTTGGCTCATTGGGGATTCTGGTTGTTGGCTTGCATAAAGCTTATTACCACAGCTGGCGCCAACATTTTAGGATGATAGACTGACTGCGTGTCCAGCAGGATGCCTGTGTTGCAGTGGGGTTAACAAAGCAAAAAACACAGCAAAGGACAGAGTACAGAGATGCAAAGTAAATTTCATAACCAAATGAAACAAGAAATTACACTCGTTTTTGGTGAACCACATGACTGTGTGTCCCTTTATTTGTATTCATTTTTCATATATAGTATGTAAAATGTTTGCTGCTTCAATAAAACATTTTTTTAAACATACTTTCAGTTTAAAGGCAACCTGGTAGCTCACCTGGTTGAGTGTGCACCCCATATACTAAGGCCCAGTCCTTACCGCAGTGGCCTGGGTTGGAGTCTGACCTCCGTCCCTTTGCTGCCCCTTTGCTCTCTCTTCCGTTCCAGTCTTCTGCTTTCCTATCAAATAAAGGCCAAAAAAGTCCAAAAATAATCACAAAAAAAAGAGAAAAGGATAATAGCAAACATAAAGTTGCTGTTGCTTGCACACACGCAATCACATTGGTCTGAGTGGGATAATATCATCTTGTCCTTGGGAGCCCCTGACTACAGCGAACAATGTTAGACCCGCGCTCTCTCTAGCATCCTCTGCAGTCCCTTGACAGCAGCTGAACCAAACAAGCCGTCTGTAAGGCAGTGAAAGAAAGAGAGACATCCTCATTGCAAAGTCTGGGCACAAGCAAACAAGGAAATAGCTTGGCTGTGGTCGAACCTGAAAATAATGGAAAAAGCGCACTTTCAATTTAGCCATTCCTAAGGTTTTTTTTTCCCCTTTTTTGGGGAGGAGGGAGAGGTATATATTTGGCCCGAGGCAAAGCAAGGTGGATAGCTTGGAAGTCGACTGACAAAATACCACTGAAAAATGGAAGCAAGCTATAAATAAACAAGCAGCAATATCCTGTGTTATGAATATATAATTTCTGTCTTTAATAACTATTGAGGCCTGAGGGATAGTCTACAAACGGCTCAGCGAGCACTGATATTGTGATTGCAAATAGAACTCCTATTGAATTATTAAGTCACCTGCAGACTGGTATCTCTCTAGTCAGGTGATCAGCTCTGCTGTCCACTGACACCTGTTCTGGACCCTGGGGTTACATTTAAATGTCTTTTTTCACCGCAGGGAAATTAAGAGCCAGGAGGTTCAACTACAAAAAAAAAATTTACAAAGAAAAAAAAGAATGACACTGACTTCTGAATTTGAATAGTGGACATGGGGTGAAAAAGCAGCAATTTTGATTATCTATTATTTGTTTAAGACATTCTTCAAGCAAAAATGACACAGTCTGGTTCCAGCATCTCAACTGTGAAGACTTTTTCTGTTTGAATTATATATCCTAAAATGCCCCCAAACACAATTTTTAAAAATGCAATTCTGTCATGTTTGGCCAACCCTAGTCTCGCATTGCCAGACCTTTTTGCCCCCAACGGCTCTTTCCAGGCAGCGCTGCCTGGAAGGCACTAGGATTAGGCACTGGTTATGGTTATGGTTAAGGTTAGGGTTAGGTGCCTTGGAGGCAGCGGTCGCAGCGCTGCCTGGAAGGAGCAGTTGGGGGCAAAAAACACCATCGAGCTTCCAGGATGGGAGAGAAACGTTCTGTGGTTGATTGGCATTTCTTTAATCCAATCACAATCGTCTTTGGCGCAGCCAAGCGACGGATGGAGCATCGGCGCTTCTGCAAAATAGCCTCGGGAAGGAACTTGTTTTGGTGGAACGTGTACGTTCAAAGGTTGTTTTAGTCGTCCAACAGAAAACTAAGATTGGACAGATAGTCTAGCTAGCTGTCTGGATTTACCCTGCAGAGATCTGAGGAGCAGTTAACCATAGTCCTCATAAATCCACCGGAGTTTAAAATTCCAACACAAAGAAAGCGTAAGGTGACGGACATCTGGCCGAATTTCCGGCGGCACCCGAACAATCCCGGAAGTGAAACGTCGTCGATATAGACTAGGCCAACTCTAAACGCAGGGTGATGTGATGATTTGAACCGTGAAGCAATAGAGATTTTCATCATGTTTTTAATCGTTGGTGGTAAATATTACCCTAGTAGATGTGGTCATGTTGCAGTGCGGTCTGAACAGGACTTGAAATAAAGATCTAAATAAAAAGTCTTTCCCGTGGCGCTTCCTGTGCTTCCCACAGGAAAAGACTGACGCAGTATGTCTGTTTGATTCTCTTAGTTGCCTACGTTATTAAAAATCTGTGTGAAATCAAAAGTCTTTTTCCCACCGTGATAAGCATGACAATGAAGTTGATAGCAGAAACTAAACTTTATGGCATACTTGTTTCAACCTTTCTGGAGCCACACACCATGACATTATCCTATTATACAGACCAGTGAAAAAAAACATTAAATCGGCATATTATTTCCATTTGTACCTCCATTCCCTTCTTATCCAGTGGCAGCAGTAAGTTCCAGTTTAGCAACAGTGCTCAAAGTCTCCCTGCCTGCTGATTTACATTTCATCAGGAATAACCTTTTCTTCACTTGACGTAAAAAACAGTGTAATGAGACAGAACCACATTCATGGTCGGCAGATTTAAATTCATTAACAACCCAACATTAACACATCACTTTCTGTGACAGCGCAGAAATGCATGTGTTATTATAATAGTTAATGGTAGAGTAACAAAGCTATAAAAGAGTCTGATGGGAGGCAGTAGTCATAGAGACCAACTATGGAGCAGCCCATTGATTTTCTCAGATGCTCTATTGATCCGGCATGTTTTCTTTCCACTGCAGCCTGCTAATCGCTGGCTTATTAGGGAGATGGGTTCAAGCACTACTGTAAATCTCTGGGCACTCATATGAGTAGGTGCTTAGGCTGCGATGATTGATCATTACATGTTTCTTAAGATTTTATTGGTTACTCCTAACTCTCTTCTGTGTTGAGTGTTCAACATAAGAAAGCTAGCATGTAATGAAGTGCAGCAGAAAACTGAACTGAGGTGGAAAATCAGTCGCACAACCTGGTGCAACAGTTATTTGTACTGTAACGTTATTTAGAGAGTCAAAGGACTAGGGAGAGATTGCATTGAGTTACAGAAGCTAATGGCACTAGCTTCTGTAACTCAATGCAATCTCTCATTGAGCATTACTTTCGTTTGTCTTTTTGAAAAAGAAAAACCTGTTGTGTTCCTGGGGTTTACTACTATACAATATACAGTGTGTGTGTGTGTGTGTGTGTGTGTGTGTGTGTGTATATATATATATATATATATATATATATATATATATATTAGAGGTGTGAATCTTCACTGATCTTTTGATTCGATTATAATTATCAGGTCTTCGATTCGATGCATCACGATGCGTCAAATACATTTTTACTATTAAAGCCATATAGGATATTTAATTCATAGCTTTTCAAGCTTCAAAAACAAAACATTCTGCAGTGCTCTAATAATAAGTAATTTGGATACATAAAACTACAGCACTGAGCACATGGCACTTCCTGAATGTGCAAAACATAACAGAATATGTAAACAGAAAGATTGTTAGGCATACATTAAATTGTAAACAGAAATAATCGATTATGGCTTGGCCGATTATCGATGCAGCATCATCCATGTCCACGATTCGATGCATCGATTATTTGATTAATTTCAACACCTCTAATATATATATATGGGCTGTCAAACGATTAATTTTTTTTAATCGCGATTAATCGCCAAATTTCTATAGTTAATCATGATTAATCGCATGTTTTATCACATGATTAAAATTGTATTATTTTGCATTTCAGAACTGTTTTTAAGTACATATTAACAATGGAAAGCCATTCTTACCAGTGTATCTTGATATCTCTGGAATCAAATGAATGCAAAGAAGGGTTACTTTATGAACTTGACTTTAAGATTTGTAATTGTTTATTATTTATTTACTGTAAACAAAAGAAAAATGTGTGAATCTGTCATTATTGCACAATTCCTACAAGTACCTAACCTAACTAAGATGTAACACTAACACTTTGCTTATACAGTACAAACAAAAGGTCCAAAAACCGGATGCCACAGCAGGACGTTTGTAACCTTTACATTTTTCTAATAAGGAATGTAACAATTCTCCTGGACAGAAAAGGGGGTGGACAATGTCCCAAATGACAAAAACAGTCAAAAAAACAATACAAACAACACAGTCCTAAAACCGTATGCTGCTATACATAGTCAATATAGTGTTTAGTAACTCCTAAATAATTTTGATTACTCACTGACGTCCAGTGATCACTGGTTAATGAGACAGCGTTTGCAGCACTTTGCATCAGTTCCCGTTGGGCTGCTTTCTCCGTGTCGTACAGGCTGTGTATGCGTGAAACTACTGTCCCCCTCGACAACTTTTTAAAAGTAAACTTTCCATTTAGAATCTTATTGGCATCCATTTCGGCGTCTCACGCTCACCATCCACTCAAAACGTAACGTTAGCCTACTACTCTTTGGCCGGCTCGCAAGCCCAAACAAGTGTGTGCGCAATGCGCGTGGTGTGCGGCGTGCCTGTTGTTTTGTTTGTTTTGTTTCCGGTCTAGCTAGATCCGGTGTGGTGTTGTAGTTTTTCTAACGTTACTAGTTGTTGCAACAGCATGTGAAAAAAAACTACAAAGTTGCTAGGCCAAAAAGAACGTTAATCTCACAGTAAAAAAATTGACGCCGTTAAAATGGCAGCACTAATATATATATATATATATATATATATATATATATGTGTGTGTGTGTGTGTGTGTGTGTATATATGTGTGTGTGTGTATATATGTGTGTGTATATATATATATATATATATATATATATATATAGAGGAAGGCAGATTTTTATTTTTAAAGGCCAGTTATTTCATGGATCCAGGATACTATGCATCCTGATAAAGTTCCCTTGGCCTTTGGAATTAAAGTAGCCCCACATCATCACATACCCTTCACCATACCTAGAGATTGGCATGGTTTTATTTCAGTTAGCCTAATAGCTAACTGAGATAAGATCCATATCAATGCAAATCAAACCAGCTATTAGGCTAACTGAAATAAAACCATGCCAATCTCTAGTTATGGTGAAGGGCATGTAATGATGTGAGGCTACTTTAATTCCAAAGACCAAGGGAACTTTATCAGGATGCATAGTATCCTGGATCCATGAAATAACTGGCCTTTAAAAATAAAAATCTGCCTTCCTCTATGGGAATTTAACATAGGGGTATGTATAATTATGGCCCCTGTATTTTAAGGAAGAACATTTATTTATTTACGATACATTATTAATTCACAAAAAAAATTGGTGTCCTTAAAAGGTCGGATTTTTCCTCATTTTTTTTAATTAAGGCATTAAGATCAATTTCCAAAAGATGATTTTTTTATTCCTCTTTTTAGTCAACTTGACCATGGGTATGAATACTTATGAGCAGCACTGTATATATATCATACAAAACCCTGCAATACTACAGCTCCCAATCAAGTTGTTGCAATGTCAGGAGAATTGAAAGAACAGGAGAACCTCACATTAACATTTTTGCACGGTTTACTCTGTTCAGCTCTCTCGGCCCTTATGATAACAGTAATTACAGCCATGTCTGATCTAGCCACGGCCACGTGACAGACAGACCTTTTCCGTTGAGCCAGTGACGTTGAACCTGCTATGGTCTCAGACTTATGGGAAATTGTGTTCATTAAAGGGCACTATAAACAAAAAATATTACTTAATCTGTGATTTTGCATCTTTTTCTAAAAACAAACAAACAAAAAACCAATAGCATCACTGATTAGACTAGACAAGTTGAGATTTTGTATTTTTGCCTTTTGCCTTTATATGACTGTTTTAGATAGTTACAGACAGGAAAAGATTGGGAGCGAGAGGAGGGTACGACATGCAACAAAAGTCTACAGGTATGGCAGGAATCGAACAGAGGACATTGCACGTATGTACAGTAGTATGAGTCTTTATCTTTATTAAAGTATGAAGTAAATTTCTCAGCTAACGACGAATCAGACAGTTACAAATATGAATATAAAAATATATGTTCATTTTACTTTTGAAGCTTATCTTTAGGTTGCCATATTTTTGAATGTATCGCCATCAAAAAAAGGAATTATCTGTGAACAAAATGTGTAAATTAGCAATCATTTCACTGAAAATACATCCATTTACAAGAGAACACTTCAACAGAGGACCATTAACATACTGCTGCATTCCACGCCTTGCTTCAGTTCACAGTGGGTCATTTTTTATAATAAATTGCCAAATTATCAGGAGCTTTTTCTTGTCAAATAGGAAACGGTAATGATGATGCCAAAGAACAACAACAGCATAAAACAAGTTGTATCTTGCCCTGCAGCCAACAGCAGTGAAGTGTTTTCTCTCTCTCTCTCTCTCACACATCCAGATACACACACACACACACACACACACACACACACACACACACTTCTCAAGCTGATAATCAGGCATTTATTCCATAAACAATGCTGGAACTGACATGGGATTTGCCTAACAATGTCTCATTACTAGTGTATGAGCTTCTTTTTTTTCCTTGAGATAATGCAATTCGTCAAGGAGAGCAGATGAGGGAGGGAGCGAGAGTGTGAGAGAACGATGGGCGTGGGTGGAGCGAGGGGAGGAGGACAAAAACACGTATTAATTTGCACGAAATGGAATTAGCAGCAGGGAGTTAGAAGCAGCGGAGTTTCTAATTTTACCCTTGCCCTCGTGCGCCGATGGTAAATGGAGATTTGTCACACTCCACTTGGCTGGCTGGCTCCCCAGCTTGATGAGCTGTCTCTCTTGCAGGAGCCCTGCTCAGTCTCTAGCATTAGCCACAATGCCACAGTGCTTACATCACTGCCACAGCCCCACAGAGTCGTCAGAGGGTGGGTGGAAGTGTCATCAGTTGCCACATTTCACTGGTGACACTGAATAAAAAGGAGGATGTAAGAGCCAAGGGATACAACTTGTGAGCTCTTTGTCTTCTCATCTCTTCTATGACTAGATGATGGATAGATAGATACATAGATTGATAGACAGAAGGGCTGGGCGATATAAACGATATATATATACTGATTGCGATAGATTTCCTAAGGTATACTGTCAATACATTACATTGCTTGACAATGTACTAACAAGCAATCACATCACAGACAACATCACAACAAAGCAAAGTCTAAGTAATTAGTTTATTAGTTTATAATGTCATGGACAGTCCCCTCTAATTAACTGTACAGTAAAAGGAGCAGCTTTAGCCTCTACGGCTAATTTCCAGCTGTAGTCCCCAGCCAGTTGTCAATAGGCATCGTAAAATACAATGTTTAAAAAATTAAAATAACAAATGACATTACATCTATAATTACAGCAGGCAGAAGCAAAAGGGAGTAAGACATACAAACGTGGCACACAATTGGAGCAAGCACAAACAAGCAAGCACAGATGATGGCAAAGGCATCAAAGCAGTTCATGCAATTATATGGCAGTCCTTTAGGACCGGGCACAGCAAGGTGGGTTGAGTTAGCTGAACACACTGCGTACTATTGTTATGCTATTACAAATGATGCTAATTTAAACAGCTCAACAGTCAAACCGTAAACGTACAGAACTTTTGTGGATTAACAAGGTAACAAGATCTTGATGGTGTGGCACTACTTTTAGAGTTGAATCAGTCGATCAGCAGAAAAATAATCTACAGCTATTTTGATAATCGATTAATCGTCATTTTTTTAAGTAATAATGCCAAATATTCCCTTGTCCCTGCCTCTCAAGTGTGAGAATTTGCTATGTTTCTTTGTCTTATATGGCCATATGGCCCATCCCTAATGGATGGATGGATGGATGGATAGATAGATAGACAGACAGATTGATATTCATACGCACATGGCCAAATTCCAATAATGCAATCTGCTGGCGCCCACAGAGCAGGGAGCATGATAAACAACATGCTGTTAAATAGAAGCACCAATCAATAACACACACACACACACACACACACACCCTGGTAAGAGCATTCAGGAGAAAATAACCTGCTAACCCTGTCGCCCACCCTGTAGCCTGCACCTTGTGGGACTACTTTTCACAAAGTTCAAAAGGCACAGTCAAACAA
Organism: Sander lucioperca; assembly: GCF_008315115.2. Taxonomy (NCBI): domain Eukaryota; kingdom Metazoa; phylum Chordata; class Actinopteri; order Perciformes; family Percidae; genus Sander; species Sander lucioperca. Next base: position 27,497,523 of record NC_050175.1, on the reverse strand, counting down.
ACACAACCAGAGCATCTGCGTTAGTCCTGGCTGTTCAGCTTCTTCCTTACAGCAGATAAAGAGCGGAATTATCCTAGCCGTGCTCAGATGAAGTGCTGCCTCCCTCCCCTGCTGCCCCGGTTCCTTTGATACATTGATCAATATATCTGTGATGCTGTGATCAACTGTTGGCAACCCGAGGTGCAGTTTTGGAGCTGTTATTGCTGTTCAAATCCCTCCTTCCATCTCCAGCAGATCTGTGTATAAAATGTGTTTATTGATCATGGTGTGCAGTCAGATATTCAGCTTTTGTTACTGCACTCCTTCCCATCTGCACCCGCCCTGAAAGAAAAGAGAGAGTGAAAGGAGGAGGAGGGCTAACATTGTCATACAGCACTTTAATTGGAAGCATCAAAAGCACAAAGAGGGAGGGAGGGTGTTTATCTTCGGGATATATTCTTCATTTTGCATGGAGATGGTTTGTTTATCCATTTGCCAAAGTTCCTCAAAGCGTGAGTCAGGTCATTCTGGCTGCAAGGCCACAGACATCCCTCACTGATTAGAAGGAAGCAACTGACACACACACACACACACACACACACACACACACACACACACACACACACAGCGCCTGCAGCTCTTTCATGGCGATAAGGATCCCAATGTGTCTGACAGCGAGGATGACTGCAGAGTGTGAGGGAATTAGAGGGATTAGGGGGTTATAGAGTAGCGTGATAGCCTCTGGGATGACGGAGGGATTAGCCTGATTATCTCTCTCTCTCTCTCCCAGCTGAAAGCTGCCAGATGTGGCACCTACAGAGAGAGAGAGAGAGAGAGAGAGAGAGAGAGAGAGAGAGAGAGAGAAGTGATGAGTAGGAGGAGAAAAATGGCTGGGGGGGGGGGACAAATTGGGGGAGATGCAGACGTAAAGTGAGGGGAAAGGACGTAGACTGTTAGTGAGTAGGGAAAGGTTAGAAAAAAAAAAAGGGGGGGGGGGAGATCAGGGAGAGAAATGGGAGGAAATTGCGTGGGGAGTGACAGACAAGGAAATGATAGTGGAGAAAGAGACGGAAGGGGGACGAGATAGGAGGCTTGGCTTCACTCTCATTCCCTCCAGTGGACATTGACTCACTGCTCAGCTTAACATGGGATTTCATCAAGGTGGTGCTTAGACCAGCTTTACATTTTAATTTGCTGATTCTGTTGGCAGTTTTAGTCCATACCGGGGGGCACTATACAGTACGGCATCTACTGTTGGTGATTTCTGATCAGAAGGAATATGATTCTTGGCCACAATTTGTGCTACTTTCAACTTATTCTTCCGAAATTGCCTTTTCTAGTTATCCACTGTTTTGCAAATGGTAATTGTTTGGTGACATTTATGTACAAAGCAACTTAATCTCCCATGACTGCATGTTGTGCACATTCAGAACAGTGTGTGTTCAAACAGTGTGAACCAAAAGAATCATGAGGCAGAATGTATGTCCACATTCATTCAATACTCACTTCATATCAGATGAAGTAATGTCTCAGCTCAAGGACATAAAGTATTTATAGTAAACCTTGATCTAAAGCGTGGAACCCTGATGTGAATCAGATCTTTAAAGTCCACCCGCTGGGGAGGATGTTTCTGGGAAACAACCACCGAAGACACAGAAGCGCTGTTTTCCATCTTCAGAGTGAGTTGTCATATGTGACTAATTGTTGTGTGGTCCTGTCTTGTGCTGTGTTCTGTGGTGGAATTTTATGAGTTGGACAATTTGGAGTGGATTCAGTGTGAAAGCATTGCATTGTTAAAGATATGTGGTACGCCAGTCACAAGAGCTGAGCTGAACTGAGCAGAACGAATGACTGACGCCTTTAGTTTGGTACCAGTCATTGGGACAGCACTAAATTCAAGTGAAACCACATGTTGCACATTGTATAAACACTCTGTGTTATCTATATAGCTACACATTTGCGTCATTGAATGATATGATACATTTATAATACTGTTAACCTATAATACTGTTAACCCTTTTACACTGTAGGAATTTGACCAAATGTTGTCTATATCCACGAAGTTCCAATTCTGGCATTGCTCCGTTGCTGCCAGAAATTCCGCCAGATTTCACTCTTTTTGGCCGGATGTCCGGTACCTTAAACTTTGTTTGTGTTGGAAGTTTAAACTCCGGTGGATTTATGAGGACTATGGTTAACTGCTCCTCAGATCTCTGCAGGGTAAATCCAGACAGCTAGCTAGACTATCTGTCCAATCTGAGTTTTCTGTTGCACGACTAAAACAACTTTTGAACGTACACGTTCTCTCCAAAACAAGTTCCTTCCCGAGGCTATTTTGCAGCGGTTCTGCTCGGCGCTTAGCACCGCCCAAGACGATTGTGATTGGTTTAAAGATATGCCAATAAACCAGAGCACATTTTTCTCCCATCCCAGATTGCTGTGTGGACTAGCCAGACCCTCCTCCGCAGCGCTGTGGAGGAAGGTCTGGCAATACAAGACTAAACCACATGTAACCAGTCCTTCCAGAAAAATGCTGAGTTTTTTTGTGATTGTTGCGGGCAAAAATCCTTGATTATGCGGCACGTTTTCTTAAAAAATGCGATGGAATATGCGGGATATTTATGCAATTTTATGCGATGAAATTGCGGGAACTTGGAAAAACTGCGGTTTCATTATGGCTTCATCACGGGGTTTGAGCTTTTCGATGATGTTCACGTCACGTAATTACGTCACTTCATAACATTCCCATGGCAACAGGGGAAAATGGCTGTTCTTGTGTGAAGTAAACGCTACATTTTTCAACTTTTTGCTAAGATATACGTGACTTTTTTGCAACGAAAATGCGGGGATTATGAAATCATGCAAGCCCTGCATATTTTGCGCGGAAAAAGGCAATTTATGCGGCGAAAGTGCGGCATATTTGAAAAAATGCGGCCCCCGCATAAATATGCGGACTTTGGCTGATTATGCATTGAATTATGCGATCGCATAATCACGTTTTTCTGGAGGGACTGTGTAACATGTCGCCATGTCACAAGTTCTGTTTTTGTTTCCACTGTTCTCTCTCTCTGCATTGGGTACAAGTTCCTGGAATTACATTTCATGCTCAGGAGGTGATAGGGGTCCTTGGCATTTAAAACGTTGAAGACCCCTGCTCAAGGAGCTTTGTTTGTGCTAGCCATCTACTCCTGTTCATGAATGTATTATATCTGTAAGACCTGCTCCTGTTCCGCCGTCTCGTCTCTGCTGCAGGCAGCCCCGTTCCCCCCATCCTACTGACTGCCAAGAGGACAGAAGGGGCGAGAGGAGCTGTGGTCTGCATGCTTGGGAATGAATTACAATATAAATATATTTATAAGTCGCTTAGACGATCTCAAAAGTCGCTAAATCTAGCAAGAAAGTCCCTAAGTTGGCAACACTTTCCACAATGTTAATGCTGCAGCTTCCTGATTTCCCCAACTATGGAGCGAAAGTATAGAACATGCGTGCGTAAAACAATTTGTGGTGTTAAAACAAATTTGCGTTAACTTATTAACGTGTTAATTTGGACAGCCCTAATAAATATATATATATATATTCGTATTAATCGCATGCCACCATTTATTAATTTATTTTCACTTCACTCGGCTTTGCGTCGTGCCTAACAGGCTACTATTTTGCCGTACTTCCTCGTAACACATCCTGCTGCTGCAGGAATAGCAACGTGGATTTCGGTGCCTCATTCTGGTGCCACTGATATGTCTGCACTTCTCTCTGATGCTCTGAAACAGACGTTACAGGCAATAGAAACATTGCTGCTTGTGACGCTATTTAACACTATACTCGACAGCAGCTAACGTTAGCCTACCGCTAGCTAGCAGCTGGATTAAACATGGTTACAATGCTGACAGCTAACGCTAAACGGTGTAAAGTTTGTCTGTATTTTACTGTAGAGGATTCAACACCAGGATGTAACAATCTGCAGCTGCTGTTGTCGGAAAAACACAAACTGTGTGTTCAATGAAACTGGTAATTTACAGCCTCGTGGTGCATTCAAAGTTGTTGTTAAATGCCCTTTTCCCATCTGGTGGATGTTTTTGTCATTCAACAGCTATTTACTAGTGAAATAAGTTGTTATAGTGATTACATTATTATCAAACATTTAATTTTGACGATATGGCCTTAGCAATAAACAAGCCATTCTTTAATGTCGCCAACTGTTTAGTACCCTTCTTTTTTTAACTTTCTTAAAAAGTATCGGTTCACGCACCGTTAAGGCATCGGTACCGTTTTAAAAGTACCGCTTTAGCACCGGTATCCCAACCAAACAATACCCAACCCTAATATTGACTCTAGATTCAAATGTGTGACTAGATTAAATATATAATAAACAAATACAAATCTTAAAATCAAGTTCATAAAGTCATTTTCTTTGCATTCATTTGATTCCCAATCAAGATACAGTGGTAAGAATTGCTTTCCATTGTTAATATGTACTTATAGACAGTTCTGAAATGCAAAATAATAGAATTTTAATCATGTGATAAAACATGCGATTAATCGCGATTAACTATAGAAATTCAACGATTAATCGCGATTAAGAAAATGTAATCGTTTGACAGCCCTAATATATATATATACATATCTCAAATCCTGTCTTATTCATACAAATACAAAGCTTGACACTGTCAGGACTATTTTTAAGGCCCATTTTTTTTTTTTTTTTTTTTGTTCTCAACATGTCTTTTGTTTCACAACCCTAGTAGTGGCTTACATAGCCTAAATATGCTGACAGGGAAACTGAACCGTTATATCTTATACAAAAGCCCGCAAACCCAAAAGCCACAAGTAGCAGCCTCTCTAAACCCAGAGCTCTCTTCCTCTCGCTGCGCTAAAACCATTTACGCTTCAAACTCAGACCTACCGGAATAGTTTGAAGGAGGAATCGGCACTTTGCACCCTCTCCTCAGCAGTTTAGAACTGCGTTTAAACAAATGTTAAATGAAGTGTTTTTAAATCTTTCTTTTAGATCCTCATTGTGTCAAAGAGCTTGTTTCAATCCGGATATCTGACGTGGAAACTGTATCACCACATGCAGTTGTGGGTTACTGTATTCTCTGGTGGCTCACATCTACACAGGATGTGCCGACAGAGCTGCTTGAAGGTTTTTTTTTTTTTTTTGTAGTGAAGTGGATAGATTGTTTCCGTGCAGTTTGTTGTGCATGCGTGTGTGTTGAGCGAGTCTCTGCGCTGTAAACAAGATCTGCTTCTGCCCTCAAACCATGGCCGACAGAGTGCTCCTGTGTGTGTGACAACTACACAGAATTTTTTTTCCATGGGTTATTGGGTATGTTGGGTTGTCATGGCAACTGGTGAGATGTTGTTCACTATGATTCTTTTCCTCTTTCTTCTCAATAAAGAAAGAAGAAGCCGGGTGAAAATTGACTCCCCCCTACCAGCCAAACTAAATCAGAAGAACGTTAGTGGAACTAGTTGCAAATGGGGGAAAACGTAGAATCTTGTTTGTCCTTGCCCTGTCCAAACAGACGTCTCCCACACAAACGTACTGTAATGAGCAAAAACTGCACAGAAGAATCACACTGTTTTTCTTTTAATTTGTGTGCTGTTATTATGTTAGGGTCCCTTGACAACCAAGCACAAACACCTTCTGAACAACCACACATTACTTCAGTTAGCCAATCCATTTCCATCTATATGTTGATATAGCTTTGGCCTTTTACTCTTAAGATTGTATGGATTCATTATTAATGACCAGACTAAGCAGAAAGCGCAACACATCTTCTCTCTCGTTCTCATTCGTCATGATTTTTCTTTTCTACGTGTTCCTCAACACACGTTCCTCAAAACATGTGCCATCTGCATGTTCATCTTTGATCTGGGCATGTGCAACGCTGTGAGAGTTGTTAAAGTAATCTAGCTGATAAGTCAGAATGGAAGCGGATGAGTTTCGTCTTATCGTCCCACTGCTTAGTGATGCAGTTAGTCTTAGTTCAAAGTGTCAGAACACTTTCACACATACACACATGCTAAGAGAAACATACAAATAGGTTCACACACTACTTACATCTTTGAAATGTCTTCCTGTGTGTGTGTGTGTGTGTGTGTGTGTGTGCGTGTGTGTGCGTGTGTGCGCGTGCGTGCGTGCGTGCGTGCGTGGAGGCATGTCTGCATGTGGTCACTGATGTGTGCAGACAGCAGACATGCTCTTCTTGTTTGGCTGACGTGGTTGGAAGCCGCTGTCGACCACACAGCAGAGCTGCAACTAAAAGCTACAAAACAACATGTAGAATGAACAAAAACAATCAAAAATCCTGCATTATTTACAACATAATGGACAATCAACAGTTGTATGTGATGATGCTCTGTTATTTTAGCAGCCAAGTCGTCTTTTGACATTTACTGAGTCTGACTTGTTTGTACCAACAAGTCATCGAGCCATCAAAACAATGTAATGCATCAAGGAGTGAATGTCTTTATAATAATTATAACACACAACAGTGTCATTTAGGGCTGCAACTGATGGTTACTTTCAGCATCAATTATTTTCCTTTTAATAGTTAAGTCCGAAAAATTGTAAAAAAATAAATTGAACAATAATGAATAAAATTGACATAATCAAAGTGATTGCTTTGTCTGACCATTAGACCAAAACTCAAATAAATGCATTTATTTAATTTATTTTTTAAAAGATTAAGAAAACTAGATTCACATTTGAGAAGCAGGAAGCAGTGAATTTCTGTCATTTTTGCTTGCATTTTTTTCTAAACAGTCAAAAAAGCTGCCAATATATTTTCTTTTAATTGATTAATTCACAAATTGTTGCTGCTATAGTGTCACTTCTGAGCTTTTTTTTTGTTAGAGAGAGAGAGAGAGAGAGAGAGAGAGAGAGAGAGAGAGAGAGAGAGAGACAAACAAAAGGAAACAGAAGAAAAGTGAGAGGTTTGGATAAAAAAGGCTACCCCTACACAATTGCATAACTGTGACCTATAATACCCCACAACCAAGATGAAGAACACAAGTAGGATGGAAACTGTTTGAGTGTGTGTGAATGTGAATGTGTGCACACACACATCTGTGGGTGTGTAAATGTGCATCAACGTGCAAGATGACACACTGTATTTCAAACGTGTAAAATAGAGCACTGGAGGTGTGTGTGAATGTGCCTGTGTGCAACACATAAAGTACACACCTGCAAGATTTAGATGTATTGGTTTCCGTCATTTTGCAAACGGTGCTTCATAGAATGCATTGATAGCACATTGTGTTTGCTGCGCTGCTCGCCCACAAACCCACAATGACAATCTCATGGCTAAGTTGTCAACATCAATGCATCAGAGGGATTGTTCATCATATTGTTTTCTGATCAAGATGGATTACTCTTCATCAGGAGCTCACAGAGCTTTAGGATCGGTGATATGAAATCGCGTCGATGCATCTGATGGAATAGTGAGGCTGAGAGATTCTAGATTGAGATCTCCGTGCCTTATTGAATTTCTCAGGGGTGGATCAAATTACTTTTTTTTTTTTTTTTTTTTTTTTTTTTTTGTCAATGCACTGAAAGAGCTGTAGGCTCTTGTCTTCTCACTTCTCTGTAACACATTTGTCTTGTCAGAACAGAAAAGCATTCTCACAGGAAAAACATTTATACGTCTACAGGGGCCTAAAGCACCTATCTCTTAGAGAGAAGACACACCAGCCCGATAATCGGGCGTCGGGCCGTCTGGCGAGGTCCGTGACTCGAGTCTGTTCGCTGTGTCCCGTGCCGTCGGCCGTCCGAGGAGCCGTCGGCCTTCATTTGGGCCGACCTGACATGTTCAGTCGGGGACAGGGCAGTCAGGACTCACCCGGAAATGGGGAGCGGATGAGCCGCTCAAAAATCTGACGAAAATCTTTTAAACTGACCTTTGTCGATCTGAAATGAAGACAGATTCAACAACTGCATGGCCTATTTCTCGCTTAAAATGTTTTCAGAAACATGTTTCGGTGAACTATTTTAGTACAATATGAAATCGTATTCTGAACAAGCCGCCATGACAGTCTGGCTGTGAATTTCCGGAAAAAAAAGAACCACGTGCCGCGTTCGTCCAATCAGCTGCCGGTTTTCATTTTCTGGGAAATAATCAGACTGTTAATGGAAACAATACAGAGCAGCGCCGCCTGCTGCTATGGAGACGTATTACGTTTCGTGCACGCGCAGAGCGTACGCTCAAGTTGGCGTCGCCTCAGTGTGTTCTGAGGCATTTTTTGGACCTTGGGACCCGACTGATCAGTCCGACTGGCTTTTCTGCCGACGGTCGGCCCGTCTGGTTGGTGTGTCAGGGCCCTAAGCAACATCCCGAAAGCCAGTCTGCTCATCTGTTTTGAATTCCTGAAAAAAATACATTTTACATCTGGACTTCCCCTCCCATCCTTTCACTTCTCCTTTACTTCTGAGCACATTTAGTTGCTGCAGCATGGAGAAAGCAGAGCAAATTGGGCCTTAAATCTAAACATGTGACATCAGAGACAAAATGGCAGTGTAGACAGGCCCCGGACCACCCAAAAGCATTGTGGCTTCCCTCTAACTGAATGTGGACTGAATTAGATGCTGCCTCAAACCGTTACCCCGGAGCTTTTATTAACCACACTAGAACCAAATGCATCTGCGGCCTGTTTTGACTTCTCCTTTTGACTCTATCAAGCCTGTGCTTCTAATATTTAGGAAGTTGTGTATTCAAACTTAAGATTTTTAGGGAGGTCTTAAAAGTGGAGGGTGAGTAACATGTGTGTATTTAGATGCAGAGAGTGTAAGTCTGACTGTATATGCGAGACATTCGGAGTTTGTCTGTTTAGGGTGGAGTAGTGTGACACACAGCCTACAGTATTACCACATGGAGACAGTTCTGCACAGACACAACTTACTATTAACGAAGTGTGTGTGCATAGGTGATGCTAGTGTTAGCATGAATGTGTCTAATCTGTGTGTGTGTGTGTGTGTGTGTGTGTGTGTGTGTGTGTGTGTGTTATTGAAAAAACAATGCTAAGTAACAGACACACACACACACACACACACACACACACACATACCAATTGTGAAGGTAAGGGAGGTAAGCCGTCTCAAGCACACACACACACACACACACACACACACACACACACACACACACACACACACACACATTTTATTATATATATTTATATGCTGCTTTACTTTTGTGATCACATTTGCATGTAATTATTCGCAGTAGGAATGTTTATTTACAAACATGCACAGCATGTAGACAAATATTAATATGATAAATATATACTCATGGGTATGTGCTTTTATAGGCAGGAGCATACACACACACACACACACACACACACACACACACACACACACACACACACACACACACACACACACACACACAAACAAACACATCCCACGCAAACACACACACTTGCTAGCTGTAGTGGAAAATTACCGGGCTCCCATGCACGCCTGTATGGTTATGGGAGGCATGGAGAGAGGGAATGGGCTATTTGTGGTGTCCTGCTGACTGGACCAAAGGAGAGCAGACCAAAGCTGCGGTGAGGCTTGAAAGTGGAAAGGAGCGGGGGGTGTCATTAGACTCAAGGCCAGAGACCTCCATTTACTGTCTGTTCTGTCTCCCTCTGGTTGGCTGTAGAGCCACACAGCAGGTAGTATCTGTGCAGGAGGACACACACTCGCTCTTCACCTCAGATCACACAGGTCAAGGCCAGAAGTAGTAAAAACCGTTTAGTAGTAGTGAGGAGTCATTTCTTTTTTGGAAGTTTTTTTTTAAATGTAACATCAATGTCTCCTGAATCATGTAATACCACTATAGGGCTGTGTATGTTATGTTGAATATGGCATCTGTGCAATGTTCAACGTTATGGCGTTCTATTGAGAGGGAATGTGCACTATATTGGTGTACTGTAGGGTATCATGCAATATTCTTGGTGTGTATGTTCTGTGTATATGGATCTGTGTGTGTTATTGAATGTTAATGTTGTTAAAGGAGAACACAGGGCATGTTGCTTACAGAGCAGATATGTCCAGTATGCTGCAGCAGACAAAAAAATGCTATTTCATTTCAGTTGGACTTTTTTTTTTTTTGTTGAGATGTCACATATTTCCTGTCTGGTTGGTATGGTAGATAGCTCTAAATACTACAGTACCCATAAGCCACAGCAACCGTTGCTATGGCGAAGATGCCAGCCCGAAGCATCAATCGCAGCTGTAGCAACTCTCAAAAAACAAATTTTTCTCCTTTGATTGTTGATTATGACGGACTACATGATTGGAGTTGATAGTGAGTCTGCTCTGATCCACTCAGGTATTAGACACATAAGGATCCGTCCCATCCTGATTGGACGGAATATAATTTGGACCCAGCCTAATTTGGGTTCTCCGGTAAGGGTCTCTGACACTAGGAACTAAGAGGGCCTCTATGTGAGCAGATGCCAAGCCACAATGGCATGGGCATCTCTGAAGAAAACGCACATTTAGATTATTTAGGAGACATTGTTGCACATATACATTATTTATAACCAACTTTTAGTCTCTCAGTATACAACACTTTGTTTTTGGTGCTTTTTGTCCTGAAGGCTTTCCTCTCTCCTCAAATAACAAATGAGCAGCAACAACAGAGTTTGCGACTGCAGTATTGTTTTAATAGCTGTGGTCGCTGCAACTGTTGTGCTGCTTGGCCTGCTTTTATGAGCAGCCATAAAATAACAGTGAGGAGATGGCCTGGATGCTTTCCATGTATTACAATCAGAATTTATAAATTGCCCCATTACCCACCTTTCCACTGGTTACTCTTGGAACATTAGCAATTATTTTCACATGGGTCACTCTCATAAAACCAATAATCTAGTGATTTAAAGCCTTGGTGGAGGAGCTGGGCTGCTGGCTTTCTGAGGCAAGAGGCCTTTGTCTCTTAGACATCGATTTCAGGCTCCTATTAGAAGGGCTTTGCAGGGACAAATTGCTTCTGGGTTTGTCTAAGGAGAGAGATTGAGGGAGACAGAGAGAGTGACATCGAGAACGAGGAGGAGATCATCCCAGTACAAGTGTGGGCGTCTGGTTAGGTTAAGTAAAGTTATGAAAGCATGTCTTATGACTGTGCTGATACAAGGTCAATGTGTGTTTTTAGCGTTGTGTGCATTTCAGTCTATTCGTGTATCAACTTACCACTTTCTGTTTGGATTTTGTTGCACTTTTGTATGTGCATTTAGTGCAAGCGTGTGCACGTAGGTCTGAAATGCTGAGGGGGGGGCTGTGGCTTCCCAGTCAGTGTGTTCTTATGGTGATATATGGCTGCAGGAGGGTGGTGGGAGGTGGGAGGTGAGAGAGGTCTCTGCTGCAGGGCAAAACTCCTGATGACCGCCCACCCACCCATCAACCCATTACTACTCCCACTGGGAGAAAAGGAGAGACAGAGCGAGGGAAGACAGAGGGATGAGAGAAGTAATAAATAAAAAGTGATTCAGGTCTGAGAAAGAAAATGATGGAGAGATGGGGTGAATTGGCATGGAAAGGAAAGAGGAGGAGAAAGGGAGGAGGGGGTAAGAGGAACAAGGGATGAAGGAAGAGATGAGGAAAAGGCAGGAATGCCACAGTGAGGGAGATTTTAAGGAGAAGAGAGAATCTACACAGCACTTTCATTTTGCAGCTGACTGCGGTAGAACTAATTCTGCTTATTTTAGTTACTTTTGGGTGGTTTCATCAATGCATCATATTTTATATGATCATTATAGCTTTGTAAACTCATAGTCTGCAAAATAACTAGCAATTATAGATGTATTACTAATATAGATGTAAATACAATAATTCATTCTGAAAAAAAAATACTGTAGAGGAGTAGAAGTATAAAGTAGCATCACTTTTGAATGCTCAGGTAAAAATACAAGTGCCTTAAAATTTGAATTTAAGTACAGTACTTACCACCTCTGCAGGGATGGAAGAAATGGAAAAAGAAGAGAGAAAAAAAGATGCTGTGTGCATGCATGCGTGCGTGTGTGTGTGTGCGTGTGTGTGCGCGTATCAAGGCTTGGACAGGCTTCTCTGACTTCCCTGACCCACCAGAGCTCCTTTTCGTACTCATTTACACTGAGTGACAGCACTGTGTGACATCCAGGGTACTTGGGAGGCTGTACACACTCTCTCTCTCTCTCTCTCTCTCTCTCTCTCTCTCTCTCTCTCTCTCTCTCTCTCTCTCTCTCTCTCTCTCACACACACACACACGCTCACCCCACATTTGGAGGTCATTCTTGACAGGTCACAGCCACTTCCCGCTACTTGCATGTATTTTACATGTATGTATGTACATGTATTTGTATGTATTTTACATGTGAATAATATAACACTTCATCTTTATATTCATACAGACTTTTAGTTACATCAGGTCTTGACTTAAGTTAACGTTTGAACCCGAGGGGGGCTGCTGATGTTTGTATGTGCTCTTGTTTTTATATAGTCGAGGGAAGCAGTCGCGTGATGCATCATGAACGTTCCTTGAACTACAGCATAACCCAAAACTGCCACTCACTCCAGCCTGAAGAGAGTTGAGTCTTTTTCTGGTCCATGAAAAATCACCACCATCTCCTGCTGGTGGTTATTTAAAGATAATTTGTCTATTTTTGAAACCTGGGGTCTGTCTGAACAAGGGGGAAGTCTCTTAGTTGTGGGGATTTAACAATCTTGGGACTTTCCTTTTTTTTTTTTTTTTTCCTAATTTGCCTTAAGTGTGGGGAGCGTGCACAAACCATATACAGAGACACACATGTTCACTTTAAACACGTAATGTGAAGGCACAGATGCATGTGCATGAAAGAGAGATTAAAAAACACGCTAGTCAACACATACACACATAAGCAAACAGTTATATCTACAAACACACACACATTCACATGCACACAGTGTGGTCCAGCCCTTGGCTCCCAAGTCTGTAATGAAGCCTCAGTGAAGGTCTACCAAGGAGGCTGGAGCAGTCAGCCAAGTCGGCCTGCGGTCTCATTCAGACAACCACCTCGCCCTCGCCAGCTACCCAGGCCTCAGTGTTCAGTCACTGGGTGGGATGGCCAGGACATCTAATCCGGCAAAGCGGAGGGTGGAGGTTTGAGGAGTACTCCTCTAGATGTGGTCAGTGTGGGACACCAACAAGGACCGTCACTTATTTGGTGCCACAAAAGGGCAAAGCCGGCCTTTCCTGTTCTTTACCCTGGTTGTCTGGCTTGCTGATGAGTGGAGCTCACCACAGACAAGACACTGTGAAAACCAAAGTCCATGAAGGAAACTTTACAAATCCTGTGTTTACCCTTCGCATCCAGAACAACAAACACTCGGGAGAATGTTTCAAAGTAGAGCTCAGACTATTAACAGATGTGGATTCCTCTCACTTTCCACTGGCGTGCCACGCATCTTTACAAATACACAAACACACACATACAGAGACTTGCTGTACCACTTTGGCTTCCTCCACACACAATACACTGACCACAATGACCTGGCGAGGCCTACACCACGCTCGAGCATATATTTACTCCACAGCAATTTACCCTTGGGCTTTGACAGCTCATCGTTTATGCCACTGTGGCGTTGCAGGGGCACCACTCCCTGTCTGTCTGTCCGTCCGTCCGTCTGTCTGTCCATCTGTCTTTCCTCCTCGTCACAAAATGGCATGCATTGCAAACAAGTGACTGAGCGATGATCCTGGATCAAAGCCAGAAAAGTAGTTAAAGGTGTTTTGAGGGTACAGTGATGTGGTTGAGATGTTGTTGTTTTTTTGTGTGACTTTTTTTGGCAGGGTTATGTGGTATTTGTCCCACTGACATGTGTAAGTCTTTGACTTTCTTCATTAAGCAAAAACTGTTAAATCTCTCGTCAGAAGCCTCTAATGGTCAGTTTAAGTTAATATTAAATATGCTGCACTCGTGTTGATGGACATTTTAGCTACATTAGCAGCGTGACTCTATGGATGGCAATGTGTCAATCTGTCAGTGGTTTGCTTGGTTGGTCCACCACTTTGGTCAACACTGAATTATCTCAACTATTAAATGAATTACCATGAAATTGTATACAGACATTCATTGTCCCCAGAGGATAAATCCATCTGACTTTGGGGATTCCCTGACTTTTTCTCTAGCACCACCATGAGGTTACCTTTTTGGTATTTAGTGAAATATTTTTTATTTTTTTATTATTTTTTTTATTCGCGCATTCACGTTCCCCTCAGAATGAATTGATTGTGACATCTAGCGCCATCATCAGGAAAAAACTTATTTTGATTTGTCCAGTACTTTGCTTTATGATAAAATACCTGCAAGACTAATGACATTTCCATCAGCCTCAGCTGTACTTGTGTTAGCATGCTAACACCCTAAACTAAGATGGTGAACATGGTACCTGCTAAACATCAGCATGTTAGCATTGTTACCGTGAGCATGTGTTTGCATGCTGATGTTAGCATTTAGCTCAAAGCACCGCTGTGCTTAAGCACAACTTCTCACAGCCGCGAGCATGGCTGTAGACCAGTGGTGGAATGTAACGAAGTACAAATACTTCGTTACTGCACTTAAGTACATTTTTCACGTATCTATACTTTACTTAAGTAGAATCAATAGTGCATACTTTTGACTTTTACTTCGTTACATTTTGCAGCAATTATCTATACTTTCTACTCCACTACATTTCTACAACGTTCCGTTACATTTTCGTTACATTTTCTGATCAGTTTTTCCCCCAGCCAAAACGTCTTCCTCACCGTCACACGTTTGCAGTCCGCAGGGAAGCTGTCAGTACTGTTCTCTTAATACATCCGTGGTGAAGCCTTCAGCAGCGGCTCCTGCACCACCACACCAAGACCCGCCCTTCAATAGCATTTATTGGCCAGGCGCGTAGCGCCCCCGGTACTACTGCTCCCGGTACTACCGCTGCTCCTGTTACTGCTGCTGCTCCCGATACTCTGCTTGGTCATACGTGAAGCATCCGTTCACATAGGGTTAATATACAACCCGTATATCTATCTTAAAAACACTCCCGGTCCTCCTCAGCTGTGAAGCCACGTACTTGTTGTCCAAGCACGAGTGTTCTCGCTAGATACATGTGTGCAGCATTCACTGTCCCGTGGGAAATAATGCAAAGTAGAGCTTCAAGCAGATCACCCTGATATGAATTGTAAGTCAGAATGTAAACTGGGCCACAGATGGTAAGCACAATTAAATTAACTTAAAACTAACTTAATTAAAATGCCACAGCCCATAGGCCTACTGTTTTTTTTTAATTATTAGAATATAGACATTAAGAGAATAAATCGTTATGCAAGTACTTTTACTTTTAATACTTAAAGTACATTTAAAATCAGGTACTTTTTTCTTAAGTAGGGTTGCCATTGTGGTGCTTCTACTTTTACTAAAGTAAATATGTCTCTGGTTATTTGTACTTTTACTTAAGTACTAAGATTCAGTACTTCCTCCACCACTGCTGTAGACTCTTGTTTTTATCTTTTGCGTTTCTCTTGTTGTATCCTTAAGGCTCCGACTCTGTTCAAAATCTGGAGTGATTTAGTGGTATGTGGCTGTCAACAAGTTATGTCTGAGAAACATTTACTTTTCTTTTCCCCAATTCTTTTGTGAACCGCAGTTTTAAATTCGTCATCCGCGCTGCTAGATTGTAGGTTGATGTAACAACAGCATTGAACATGTCTGGATGTCTTATTGAAGTAATTATCCTGTCTTAACCTTTTAATCTCACTACATTCCCCTGCCTCACCATATGAGACTCCCTTGGCCTGGCTCAAAATGATCAATTACGCCTGTCACATGGAAAATGGTAACCAAGCCAATTTCCTCTCTCCTTCTCTTTCTTCTCTTGGATCACTTTGTCTTTCTTTCTGCCCCTCTTTTCTTTCTCTCACTGCTGAAGCCGATAGCTGAAATGGCGTGGAAGGCTGTTGCTTTTGTGTGAGTATAATTGCACATTTCATAATGACGCATAGCAGACATAGACACAGATAAAGAGAGATGGATGAAGGGGAGAGATCGTGTCCCCAGAGCACCCTGTATTTCCAGCTTAATTGATGACAACCACAAGTGAAGTTTGGAACCTCCTGAGCTCGATCCTGTCAACATTTCAAGGAAGCGAGACAGCATGGGCTCACTTGTATTGAGATGATGTTAAAGTATAAGTTATGTTTTGTCCAAATCCCTGCAGCGGTGTGGCAAGCCTGTTTTATGCACGTAGCAATCTGCAGGAGGCTAATTTAAAGACGCCTGTTTCCCATTGTAAACAAAGCATTTACAGCTTGTGTGGTAGAATTCAACAAATGTGCAGTGTAGTTGATCTCAGTGCTAGTGATAATGTGTAAGAGTTAAAGGGGATGCATGGAGTTATAAACAAGCAACAGGTCTTTTATATGTTCAGGAGGACGAGGGTAAAGTCAAAAGCAACAGCAAGTGCTCCCAGCTATGAATTAAAAAGGGAGGGGGGAAAAAAATGTGTCTCCTTTGACTGCATGTTGCTTAATTCTCTCTCTGGGCTCTGGCAAGCCAAGGCTGATGTTAAGTGGCTTCTTGAGTTTATCCAGCGAGGTCAGAGGGAAAATAAAAACATCACGCGAGAGCTACAATTACAGCCCTCGAACATGACAAGCGTCTGTTTTTGTGCTTTTGACTGAGGGCCCACTTTTAATGGTCGGTTCTGGCTGCAAGATAAACAAACAGTCATAGGGTTAGCATAACCCCCGTCTACAAGCGCTAGCCAACGAGACAGCCCGAGAAGCTAAACTCTGCCGCAGCGCTAGGCAGCAACAGCAGAAGCAGCAGTGGTTTTGGCGGCAGGGTAAATTACAGCATAGAGCAAAGCTGTGGTTTGTACACAGCATACTCAAACACTCACTCGCTTTTCCTTTCACTCTTCTGCTCTCACACACACACACACGCTCAGGCTACTTTGTAATCCTTTCTGAAGATTTGGTAAAACTGTTCAGGTTAGACACATAAACGCACGCACATGCAGTCACTTGGGTGGGCCCTTCCCACAGGTGTCTCTAAAAGCAAGACCAGCAATCAACATCGCCTCTGGCAAGACTTCCAACCTGCAAACCTACTGACCTCACCAAGAGACCAGTAACCTCTTAAATTATTGGTTCCATATCCTGTGGGACAATCCAAGCTAATGGGATCTCATTATACCGAGCATAAAAAGAATCAGGTGACATTTACGTGTTGCATCATTGTGTATTCCCATCCAGTTGGTCCTGAGGGGCTAATCAGAGATCAGTTCAACTAGATTTCCTCTTAGACTGACAAACAGGGTGTTTGGAACAGTGAGATAAACCATGATGATTGTAGGGTTACAGCAGTTGGGTCATAATGGCACACGGTCTGTCTGATCACATATTGTGAGTAATAGACCGATGCACCCAGTGGTTATGGCCTGCTGCACTTTTTAATGTGGATAATGTGCACATTACGCCAACACTAATTGTGAGAACGTACATTGGCATGAAATCACCACATCATATCTTCTGCTGTGTGTTTTAATAATAATGATTTGATACATTTCTTTCTCTGCTGAATGTTCCCTCATTGTTATTATTATTAGTATTGTTATACAATTAAATTGATTAAAATATTGAAGCTATATGGTCACAAATATAACTAAGCACTTCCAACTATTTTTTATTATCAGCTAGCGTTAGCTGTCAGTCAGACTGCTATCCAGCTATAGCTTAGGGGGCTTGAAATATGATGTACATAGCAGGCTAACACAAAATTGTTCATCAACCGACAGACCCCCTAAATAAGTCTTTTAGAACAGCAAAAAATATGTAGTCCTTACTATCTTTCAAGTATCAAAACGTTAACTCAACAACAATTACATTATTTAACTACAGCTTAAAACATTCTAAAAATGTGAAGCCTGCAATTGTACATTTCATATTTAAAGGGGGTAATTGTTGTAGTGGTGTACTATTCTGTATGTATCCATATCATTTTTCTTTTTCTTTACTACGTTGTAAGGTAGCAGTGCTACGCCAGACTTGGAGTACATACATACTATATACATAAAACTCTTATATGTGTAAAGGTAGTGAAAGCAGCTAAGCCAGGATGTACTGAGGAAACACTGCCGTTTGAGTTTTCCCTTCTCTGTGCCTCGTTGACTTTGAATGTGTAAACAAACTCGTCTTTGAACACATGTTCTTGTTCTTTGTAATGTCTTCACACCTGCTGCTGAGTTCCTGTAACAGATGCATCTATACTTTAGGGTCAGTGTGCAGACTTCTGCACTGTGTTGTTAGCATACAGCCACATACTCACAGGCACACTGTGCACTAGGGTTGCACGATATTAACAAAATGTGATATTGTGATATTGATTATGAATATTGCGATGTCAATATTAATTTCGATATTTTTAAACATACAAAAAAAAAATAGAGAAATTAATATTTTTAACAAAACAAAAACAAAAAATACAAAAGTTACGGGAAAACGCATCAAAATAGATTCATAACAAATTTTCTTACAACACAAGGTTTACTTCAACTGACTGGTACAACATGAATAAATAAATAAAATAAAGGACCATGTCTACAGAACAGGACATGTTTTACTGGTTGTACAGTATAAAATAAATAAATAAAGAGAACAGGACACAACTTTTCTTTTGCATCTCTGATTCGTTCCGTTTTGTTGTCTCTATCTATTTCTTCACTTACACTGTCACTCTGTCGAAATATGCACACACGTGGTACGCTCCATAGGGTTTGTCACGTAGTGGACCCGTGAGCTGACGTGCACTAACATAACATGTGCAAGTGGCACGCTAACTGGCCAATGAAATGATGATCATTACAGCGTTTCAAGCGGGCTCTAAATCAAACACAACTAAGCCACACAGCCAACGGACGGGACGCATCGCTCCACAAAATAAACAAAATATTGCATACTTATCGCAACACTTTCGATAGAATATTGCGCAATGTGATATAACAATATTGAGTCGAGGTGATATAACGATATTGAGTCGATATACTGTATCATGCACCCCTACTATGCAAACACACAAAGACACCGCTCACAATTAACAATGTATTCACACATGATTATTATGTACGTGTACACAAAGGAAAAACACAGACATACACAAATACACACTGGCAGAAACACACCCATACACCCACACACCTGCTGCTCGTCCTCCTCCACAGCCCCTTGTGTTAATGGATGGGAGTCTAATTACTACTCTCACACTGGGACTATTTTCTCCACACTTGTCTCCCAGGACGTGTGCATGTTAGTGTGTGTGCATGTGTGAGTGTGTGAGTGTGTTCGGGAGTGGTGAGGTTAGCTACTGTCAGCACAGAGCTCACACACACTGCTCATTAGCAGACTTTCTCTCTTTTCCTCTCCTTTTTGCTTACTGCTCGACACGTTCGCACAGAAAGACACTCGGCTTCATATAAAACACCGTTAAACACGGCGCGGTGTTCAGATGAACATCTAAACAGGTAGTAGCAGCTTAGCTTTGCTTATACATTATATTCTAAGATATAGTTTATTTCCTTTCTCTCTGTCTGCCTTTTTCTCTCACAGAGATAGCTTGAGAAAGAAATGATTGGTGCGCCTTAAGCAAGACACAACCAGACACTCACTTCCCCATTCAACCAGCATAGTTCTGGTTAAAAATAACGACAAGGAACTGTGAGCTACTGACTCCTTCTTTCACAGTACTAATGCACACATCTGCATGCACAATCTCACACACACACACACACACACACACACACACACGCAAACAACGCTGGTGGTGGCTGAGGTATTCCGAGTCTGTGTTTTGACACGGCCTCGTCTGTGACGCAGTCTGTGTTGTACCATAAACTGTCTCTGTACTGGAGTGACCTCCCCCACCACTTCCTCTGTTGTCTGTGTGTGTTTCTTCTCCCCTGTGGCTTTCAGACTCGAGGTCTAAGTGGAGCACAGAGGAGCAGCAGGTCTTCAGAGGAAAGATTGCTGTTGAGAAACGTCTGCAGCTCACAAACAAAGGCCACCTGGCTCCTAGCAGCAGGACGGAAATGTGCTCTCGTCGGTGCTACAGTGACAAGTGTGTGCTAATCACAGGGTCCACACTCTTGAGGCCTAATTAGCCCTTCAACTAATGTGATGCTAATCATTCATAAATGCTGAATAGACTTTGATGTTTATGTTTTCAGTAATTGAGTCTGTTCTCAATTGTCTGACCCGTGTGTGTTTTCCATCTGGATTATAGCATGGTAGAGGATAGAGTGGACATTTGTGTAGATTATTGCTACTTTAGTGTGTGTCCTGTTTAATGTGATATTAATGTGGTATTAATGGTGAGCTTATATTGTTGTGGTAAAGGCAAACTTGATTCTGAATGCCCCAGTTAAATGTTTGTTTGTGAGCTTGAAATTCAGGAAAAAAGCCGCAGCGCTGTATCTCACCTTTTGCAGTATACTGAGTTAGTGCCCACTTTAAAGAACGACCGGTGTCTGTTTTTAATGATGTGATCATTTTCTGTTAATTCATCTTTTGAACTTTACTTCAAATGGACTATTATTTCATCCTCCTCTGTCATTGATTTTTCAGACAGCAACTTTTTAGCTTTTGGCCCAATCAGTTATATTTCTGACCTTAAATATAAGAGTCATTAATGTACACAATAGAAGAGAATGCATTATAGAAGTAATGTGGAACTCGAATGAATTTAAAAAGATAATTCTGATTTCCTGTTCCATTTGGAAAACATTGCTATGTAAATAAATCTTTACCAGCATCGCGGACGAGTTAGTGGTTGTCTGGTGTGAAGCTACAGTATTGATACGTACGGCGTAGGTTTTGAGGATTTGCTACCGCTGTGCAATTGTCTTCAATCCTTACATTCACTGCGGTGAGCATGAAGATGGCTTTGCTAGATGTGTGTTTGGCTCAACCACAAACGGCCCAAGCTGACCAATCACAGTTGTTGCATTCCCCATTTGGTATCACCGTTGCCGCTGTAGCCCCGACCTGTAGTTACATTTTCGAGGAGGTGAACGTCAGCTACAACATACCTTCACTGGCTATGTGTACATGCTCCTATCTATAAATCCAACTTTAGTCCTAGTACTGAAAATCTATCAATTGATTTAATAATGATAGCAGCTTCTGTGGATGGTGGAGTGGATGTTTGGTGGTTGGATGACACTTTTGTTTACATTTGTATGACTGTGCCTTGAATGCTTCATATTCATATCTTCTTTGTATTACACTTTGTTTTCTATTCGCTGCACTGTTGGTAGAGCTGCAGCTGTTGTACACAACAGTGTTCTTAAAGCACCACATCATCTCTTTAAGTGTCCATCAAGTGAACATCAGCTGCCAAAGTCACAACCTCTGGATAAAATTGTTGCACAAAGCAACAGTGTTTGGTCTGTAGATAAAGGATGAAAAACAGGAATTGAGTCTTTCAGGCGGCCGTGCAAGCGGGGTATGGATTTATCTCTCTCTGGCTGACCTCATCGGCTGCTCGCTGTTGACCGCCGATGCAGAAGGAGGGGCAGATGGAGGGTGGGCAGCGGGCACCCGAGTGGACCCCAAAGCCGCTCGATTGCTCAGCCAAGTCGAAAATGTGTTCTCAGATCTTTGCCTGACATGCTGTCCTGTGGGGTTAGGCCTCTGCGTGTGTTTGGTTGTGCGTGTGTACATCAGGGAGGAGAGGAAGTACCGTTTGGCAGAAATTCACACTGATCAGCCTTGACTTGACACACGTGTGTGTGTGTGTGTGTGTGTGTGTGTGTGTGTGGTTTAAACAGGCCTGCTACAAATATGACACAGATCACAGGGTCATGTGTGAGCATCATATGTCATCTGTTTGGAGGTGATGTTGGAATGTTGGAGGTATGTTCATATTGCAGGAACATTATTGGTTACACATCAGAAGTGTGTGAAGCATTGAACGTGTATTTGATATGCACGTGATGTGACGTGTATGTTTGCTTGCTGAAGTTTAACCACACCAAGTACACTTCAGACGGCAATTACAGAAATAGAGGCCTATCTGACTGTATGTAAAAAAAGGAGTGTGTCTGAATTTGTGTATTTGAAAAATAAACTTCAGGTATGTGTGTGTATATGTGTGTTTCATGTTGTAGTGGAGACAGTGAAGCCATAATGCCTCCCTGGGCCTGTTTCCAACTGGAACACTTTGTCAGATTGAGCGACCTTCGGCTGACAGGCCGAGGAGTTCACTGAACCGTGTTTGTCTGTGCATGCAGCACAGTCTGGGATTGTATGGTCATGCATGTGTGCAATTGTGTGTATTAATATGGGTGAATGCACGCATGTATGACTGTGTCTGTACGTTTGTGTGTTACACATCCATTGTGTGCGTGTGTCTGCAAATCTCCCAGTGTAGCAATCCATCTTGACAGTCTGTGTAGCCCCATCACATCACTGTCACGCCACTATCTCACTCGGACGAGTGATGGAAGGACTCCGGGGAGAGAGAGAATGACAAAGAAAACGACAGATCACATCGGACTCATCAGGAAAAAGTGCTGTGACACACACTCTTCTGCACGAAGAGAGTAGGGCTGAGAAAAACAAAACAGAGTCAACTTCCCTCTGATCCATGGATATTGACCTAATTGGAAGTCTCCACTCATTTGGTTTCCTCTGAGGTAAACAGCTTGCAGCTTGAATTTCCACGCTTTTCAATGCTGACACAAGATTTACTTGGGCATGGAAGTGATGACAGCCTCCCTTTTTCTGCAGACACAAAACAAGTATTAGAGACCACAGTCTTCATGTCCTCCAAGGAAACAGTATACGAAATGCTATAGCTCCTTTATGTTACATTTGGTATGGCGAGGAAACCGTTTATTTACGCAATATTGCAATTGTTATTTTTACTGATAGTTCTGCTGACTGGAGAGTTAGCTTCAGCCTAAGGATATATAATTCATACTGAAATATCATGGATTTGTCTCTATTGTAAGACAGCATATACAGTTCCATAGAAGGATGTTTTGTCCATGAATGTGTTTTGAAATGACATTTCAGTTTTACTGATAATATACACTCAGAAAAAAAGAAAACAGAAGACTTCTACAGTGCTACGTTGAATCACGTGATAGCAGCTGTTCCCTCAAAATGGGACCTGTAATGTGTTAAAACTGACCATGCAGATATCAATCTTAAATTCAACTGCCTAAGCTGATGAGTGAAAACTCCTCTCTGAAGATGCTGTTTTTTTAAATGAATCCCAAACATGTTAAACAGGATTACTATTAGAAGATTGTGGTAGCCAGGTCATTAAGTCCATGGGCTCCGATGTTCAACGACCTAACTTAAACTTGTCATCTTTAAGGCCATTTTTCCATTGCCTGTTCACGTGCGACTGTACCCTCTTTGGCTTTGTTTGTTTTTACACTGAACCAAACAACACCGGCATAATGCTGCTCCAGTGATTTTAGATAACATGCTGTCATACTGGAAGCAAAAGACGCGTGTAACACAACAGCATCGGCGCCTAGTGTGTTTGTGTGTCCTTTTTGTCCCACCATGCCAGCTGTCCCTTTTACACATACGTTGTATGTTCAGTTACTTCAACCACTGCCAGCTTAACAGCGGGAAAACTCTGTCCCCCCCATTCTGTGTTCATACCTTTCATACAGAACAGCGAGGCAGAATAACAGCATTCCTGCCTTGAACAGGCTGTGTGAAAGGGGCTTGTGATGAGCAATGGGTTGAGTCAGATGAGTGTATTCTTGTTCTAAACAAACATTTTGAATTGAATCTATAGTGAAAGTCGCTTTCAAACAATTACTTTGTGATCTGAAGTAGAACATCTGGAACCAAGACAATAAGAGATACCGTTAGTGAGCTTAAGGTCATTAAAGAGTTATTTGGCCTGTTGGTACTGAGGGGGGAAGTATTAATAGTAGTGTATGGGTTCCTGATGTGCTATAGATGTATTGATGATGAAAATCAAATGTGTTCTACCAAGCCGAGTGACTTGACATCATTAAGCTTTCCTACGATTCAGTATACAAACGGTCAGTTTTTTTTTTAGGGCTGTCAGCATTAACGTGTTAATCGCGATGCGATTAAGGGCCGAGCATAATGCGTTCATTTTTTTTAATCGTATTAATCGCATGCCACCATTTATTAATTTATTTTCACTTCACTCGGCTTTGCGTCGTGCCTAACAGGCTACTATTTTGCCGTACTTCCTCGTAACACATCCTGCTGCTGCAGGAATAGCAACGTGGATTTCGGTGCCTCATTCTGGTGCCACTGATATGTCTGCACTTCTCTCTGATGCTCTGAAACAGACGTTACAGGCAATAGAAACATTGCTGCTTGTGACGCTATTTAACACTATACTCGACAGCAGCTAACGTTAGCCTACCGCTAGCTAGCAGCTGGATTAGACATGGTTACAATGCTGACAGCTAACGGTAAACGGTGTAAAGTGTGTCTGTATTTCACTGTAGAGGATTCAACACCAGGATGTAACAATCTGCAGCTGCTGTTGTCGGAAAAACACAAACTGTGTGTTCAATGAAACTGGTAATTTACAGCCTCGTGGTGCATTCAAAGTTGTTGTTAAATGCCCTTTTCCCATCTGGTGGTTGTTTTTGTCATTTAACAGCTATTTACTAGTGAAATAAGTTATTGTTATAGTGATTACATTATTATTAAACATTTAATTTTGACGATATGGCCTTAGCAATAAACAAGCCATTCTTTAATGTCGCCAACTGTTTAGTACCCTTCTTTTTTTAACTTTTTTAATCGGTTCAGGCACCATTAAGGCACCGGTACCGTTTTAAAAGTACCGCTTTAGCACCGGTATCCAAACCAAACAATACCCAACCCTAATATTGACTCTAGATTCAAATGTGTGACTAGATTAAATATATAATAAACCAATACAAATCCTAAAATCAAGTTCATAAAGTCATTTTCTTTGCATTCATTTGATTCCCAATCAAGATACACTGGTAAGAATTGCTTTCCATTGTTAATATATACTTAAACAATTCTGAAATGCAAAATAATAGAATTTTAATCATGTGATAAAACATGCGGTTAATCGCGATTAACTATAGAAATTCAACGATTAATCGCGATTAAGAAAATGTAATCGTTTGACAGCCCTAGTTTTTTTTCATGCCTAATATAGAACTTTACATATGTGTTTGTGTTTACATGTATCTGCCTTTAACATGCTCCAAATACATTAATATCAGTCATACTTATTTTTATTATCTTTGAATAACCGGTGAAAGCTAGAGACGGTAAAGTGACAGCGACAGTGACAGACCATGAGATATCTTATTAAAGTAAATATCAACAACTGACCTTTAATGATCGACTTATGCCAGAGGAATTCAAATTGAGTTAGCTCTTAAAGGATCCACTCATGCGAAACACACATAGAGAGCAGACTGACATTGAGCTGAATACTCAATTTGTGGCAGCGATGAAGCTTATGATAGCCTGCTACTTTGTCATTTGTTAGATAGCTTTAGCTATTTACAAGGAGTGAATAACTTGTCCTTTTGAAATGGCATGAAATTGGTCTCAGCATAATTCTTGAAGACTATTCAAGAGTAATGGATAATTTCATCCTAACGAGAGATGAATAAATATAAAACTGCAATGTCCCAGTGTTGAAGGATTGTCCGCCAAATAGTCTGAAGTTATGGTGATTAAGAAGCATCTCATTTTTTATGTAAAGACTGCTTTTTGTGGTATTTCTGCTTTATTGGCTAGTTAACATTTTAAAGAGTAAAGATAAGAGATTGTGAGCAGGAGATGTATGTTTGTATTTTTCACATCTTTATGTTTTATTGCTTTTTAGCCACATTAGCGGCTGGACTCTAGGGATGAAAATGTTGGTTGGTTGACTGGTCGAAACTAAAATATCTCAACGCCCTCATATCCCGTCAGCCTCAGCTGTTCTTTGTGTTGACTGCTAATTAGCAAATGTTAGCATACTATGCTTTACACTTAAAATTAGGTTGGCAAACATGGTGAGCATTATACTTACACGCTAAACATCAGCATGTTAGCATACTGCCATTAGCATTTAGCTCTGCCTTAATACAGCTTCACAGAGCAGCGTGCATGGCTGTAGACTCAGTCGTGTTAATACTTCAAGTGGTCATTCAGAATTCAATTCAACCTCGGTCAGTTCAGGTCATGGAGATACATATAGAGAATGTGAAACTAGGGTTGGGCGATGTCTCCTAAATTGGCAGTTGACGATGTTTACAGTAAAACATTGTGATGGACGATGAAAAAGTAGCTTCCGCTTAAGGGGCCCTATCTTGCACCCTGCGCAGCACAGCGCAAAGCCCGACGCAAGTGTCTTTGCTAGTTTAAGACCGACGCAGTTGTCAATTTCCCGTCCAGCGCCCACGACTAGGATTAGTGTGTCTGACAGGGTGGGGGGACGATGGACGATGATATCGGTCTATTGTTTAGTGAAATATTTGTGTTGTTTTTTCCACTTCTGTGCATTGTCTTGTTATGTAGGAGCCTCCAGACAGCTGTGAAACTATGGTGACACCTGTGCAGATCTCATTAAGATGTCCAGCGGGGAAGCTGCTCACTCAGCCTTGGCAACAGGGCTAAGTACTGCAGCTCTCAAAGGGAACCAAGTTATAGTATTGGTGAGTACATCTGAAGGGAAGTTAGCAACCTGCACTGCTTCAGCTCTCACAAGCCTAAAGCCTAAGCATTTCTGCCATGCTGAGATTGTTTTCTCATCATTACTTGGGACTTTCTGTCTCATCCATAAACTGCACAATCATTTGACGAAATCCAGCCGCACGCTAATATGAATTCCTTGTATTGTAGATTTAAGTTTATATTTCCCAAATGTGATGTTTGGCTTGGCCCACTCAGCTTAGAGCCAGCAAATGTGATTTTAGTCCTCGTTTCAGAGTAATAATTTACAAAATTGCACAGGGTAAACTTTCATGACTTCATTTCCTCTCCTGGTGCGTTGTCACTCAGCTGTAAATGTAATCAGTTGCTTGTCCAATTATGTTCAAACCCAGCCTGTCAGTGCTGTTTTGAAAAGCAGGACTGCGGTTAACTGAAACAGTGAGAAGACTCTTGGCTTGTTTGCCTTGTCAGCTGCTGCTTTTAATCAAACTATCTTCTGAATAATATCCAGATTGGGCCTGCACTTCTTCATCCAATCCTTTTATGTGTTGGCTGCTTGAAGCGCGCAAAGGAAAATCTCCTTGATACTCATGGCTTTTTTAACCTTTGCTCCAAATGTGGAGCACAGATGGTAAGCGTTGGCTGAGAACCAGGTTTGAAAGGTTGTTGAAGTTTTTTTCAAGACTCAGGATGGTCCAGAAGTTTAATTGACATGCAATAAGTTGAATCAATAAAAGAAAACGTGTGGGAACATAGCGTGATGTCTGCTGAGTGAGTCTTCATATCTAGTAAATGAATCTTATTAGCCAAAGGACTAAATGTAAGTATTGTTTCCAGCTTTCTTTTCATCATAATTGCTTTTGTTTGTTTGGTGTGTGGCAGCGTCGTAGTGGGGTTGTTTTACAGAAATCTCATGGCACGAGCACGTAATTAAAGCATTTTAGGGAAAGTGCTATTTGAGATCTTCATCAGCATAGACAAGCGAGAAAATTGCCATCGCATGCAGTGATTTATTAGTTTCATTAATTTATGTTGATTTGCTTAATCACTCTCAGAGTGTGTCAGGCTCAGATCACATCAAGATGTTTACAGCCCTGGCACTCAGCAAAGAGAGGTGTTATAATACTGAAGTCAGATAATTAAACTGGAGTGCTGGATGTGTAATAGGGTTAAATCAATTTTTATCAGTCAGGAATTGGTAGAGAATGCGTCGTCTATAATCCTAATGCACGATATACCATAATTGTCTTTTGACTGTTTACGTGGGTGTGAGCAGAGACTTGAGGAAAGTGGCCTCGTCCTACTCCAGGTTGAATCCCACATTTACTATTGATTAAATGCATTGAGTGTTAATGTATTTATCGTATTTTAATCATTCTTTCCCCCCATCTGTTTGCCCTTTCCACTCGTTTTTGTCAATCTAGTGGCTGAAAACTAGATGCATGCTGGTAAGGAAGCAAGGGTATTTTTAACAAGGCTCCCTGTGTCAGTTGCCAAGCATTGAAGGGCTCGTATGAAGTCTTGTGCCTGGAGGGACTTTTGGTTGTATCTTTGTGTGGCAATAACAAGTAGAGGAACATCGGAGGAGCCAAAGGGGGATTCTTTTTCCCCAGCAAGGTTGTGGAACTGACACTTAGAAATGTATCACAGGAGGGCCTCCAGAGACAGATAGCCTTTTGTTTTTTGCACTATAGGCAGATGTGGGATGAATCAGCATAGACATACTGCTGCTGTAACTACTCACAGGGGTGCCACCAGGATTTTTTGGCCCCTTGACAACAGCTCAACAACAGCTCTGACATAATAAATATCTGTGGTCCCTGGTATGTTCCAGCTCTGGGTTTCCTTAAACCTTTAAGGTTTCATCTGGCCAGAAGCATGACTGAGTTCATATGAGACAATTGTATAGCAAAGGATATCTATAAAAGGTTAGAGGGAAATATTTGTTCACATTTTCAATCTGAAATAGGGCTGCAACCAGTGATTATTTTCATTATCATATTAATTCATTTGCCGAATCCACTGTTGGTTAATTGATTAATTAACTTCAGAAAATAGTGGAAAAGCCCTGTCACGATTTTTCCTGAGGGGAATGCCAAATGCCAAAGGGAATGGCTTTAAATGAATTGTTTAATCTCAACAACTGTTTCAGTATAGAACATCTTTACATTTTATAAACCCTGAAACCATGTTTGTCAAAACAAACATTTTCTTTCATGTAATCAAATAAAGCTATGTTTCCATAAACAGATTAATATATATATATATAAATAAATAAATATAATCCGTACCGGATTCCATTTTACAGAAAACACAGTAATCCCCCTATTTATACACATAACCTGATAAAATAGACCTCCTAAATAAATGCCCTTGACAAATCTTTTATTATATCCTATGACTAATTGGGACATCTGCATTTTCACTCCTGATTCTCTTATTTGACAATAGTCTCTTCTCCCCCCCCCCCAGCGTGTCTTCAGCTCTATCCGCCTACTTCAGCTGGCTACTCACAGCATGATCGCAGTTCTTTAATCTCATTAACTGCTATCTTTGGGAGCACATCTAAATGACTTTAAGGCAGATGATGTGGTTTACTGCAGTTTTAATTGTTGACCAAGGCTATTGTAACTGCTATCTTACGGCTTTAAACAGCTTGGCATTGAGGCTGAATCTCTCCTCTCCAACTGCCAACTATTTATTCAGTCTGTGACCTTTGGTATGTGTCACCATATAAATATAAACGTGTTTTATGAGGGTCTTTATGAGACACTTTTAGCCACACCAGCTGCCTAGCTCTTTGAATGGTAATCTCAGTCTGTCAGTAGACCCACCACTTTGGTCCAGATTGAAATATCTCAACAACTGTTAAATGGATTTTGGTGATGCCCTGACTTTTCCTGTAGCGCCATCAGCAGGTTAACATTTTTTACATTTAGTGAAATGTCTTGACAACTATTGGTTGCCATGACATTTGGTACAGAGATTCATATTCCACTCTGGATGAACTGTACAAACTTTGATGATCCTTTTAATCTAGCACCATCATCAGATCAAACTTTCAATTTCTTTAATACTTTGGTTTATGACCATATAACCGCTGCAAATTGAATCACATTCGGCCTCAGATGAACTTTGTGTTTAGTGCTAATTAGCAAATGTTAGCATGCTATGCTAAACACGGTAAACTAATATGGTGAACATGATAAACAATACATACCTGTAAACCATCGGCATGCTAACACTGTCATTGCGAGCATGTTGCCATGCTGCCGTTAGCATTAAGCACAACGTACCGCTGTGTCGAAATACAGGCTCACAGAGCCGCTAGCATGGCTCTTAGTCTTGTTATAAAGACACTATATCCTTCTACAGTACTCATCTTCTGCACATTATAAAGACATCAGCTGCCAAAGCCACTTAAAAACAGCGCAACCATGGACAAGGTGTGTGTGGCTCTTTGAATGAGAGAACTGTCTGTTGTTTGAAAGGCACTTCAGTCAGTTTCTAAAACACATTTGTGAGTGCTGCTACAAAGAGCATGAACTAAAGTACATACTCCTGTAGGTGCTAAAGCTCCACATCGTGACCCCTGAGAGGCTGTTGATCACGTTTCGTAACAATCTCATCTTCTCAGGCCTGGAGGATGGAACGGCTCAAGGAGTTGCTCCGTCGTTCTCTAACAACCACTTGAACCTCGCTACCAAGGAGACCCAGGTTCTCCCCATATCCCAATTAATGAGAGAAAGGCTTACAGAGGGCGTTCTTGACTCTGGCTGTGACAGTTTCATTGTAATTTTGGCGAGGCCCCTCTGGCAACAATCTACTCTACTTGACAGCTCTGTGCTCCTGATTGAACTGAAAGCCCTCTTTTGCATATTCATGTAGTTACAACTGAATACAGTTTAGTGGAGGAACATATGTCCACTGAGAGGATGTGTGCAGGCTACGCAGTTGTGTATTGGTAAGCAAGAAGCCATTATGTATCTTTTCAACATGCATCCACGATGGATAATTAAAATGAATGTGTTCATACAGATGACAATGACATAAATGCGATGCTGTGTTTAAGTCAAATCTGATTAGTCCTCTGAAATATATCAGTGCTTTATAACCATGTCTTTTATTTGTCAGGTAAAGTGCTAATAATGGCACACTAAGACATAATCCACTTTAAAAATAAGGGTCTACCATGTTAATAGGAGGACCTTTGGTATCTGTATCCATTGCTGTTAGAGCTATGAGGAAAGCTTTTAAAATGTACCATTTAATTACTAAAGCCTACAAGTATCCATTTGCTTTTCTCTTATATTAATTCTTTTAAACTATTATTTAATCACGACTGCAAATTAAAAATTACTTATAATTATGAACAATTGCAATTGTATTCATTTAAGTAAAGCAAATACTCTGCTGTCTGCTCGAGAAGACTTAGAGATTGTTTAGTTAGGACACAACTATCCCGCTCTCTCTCTCTCATATCTTATTTTAGGTTATCTGTTGATACTGAGTACTTGTCTGATATCGATGCTACCTTTTCCCCACATTTAAGAAACAGTTTACATCACTGCGTAGAACTTATTGAAAGCCTTTATATGTAAAGTAAGATGAGGCCAGTGAATACTGTGGCGCTTAAAGCTGTGACTGAATGAATATATTGGATCGGTGCATCTCTATTGCTTATTCTATCTTAATTAACATTAACACACTGTGACAAGTTAAAATATCAATTAAATGAGTTGAACTAATATATTAACTAGAAATTCCTGTTTCACACATCAGCCATTCCAGATATGTAAATAAGAAACCTTTTTTCACTATGGATATATACCTGCATTGAGATTTCTCCAAATAAATGGGTCTTAAGTCTTGAATTGACTACTTGTAAGACAGATCTGCTGATGTTGGCAGGGAACATGTTCCAAAGGGAGGGAGCCCTGTCGCAGAAGGCTGTGCCCCAAGCTGTTTGCTGCTGAACGTGGGAAGTGAATGAGTAATAATACTTCCTGTGTGAAGAGGGTTTAAGTAGGTTTATATGGAGTGCATAAATCAGTGGTTGTAGTAAGGTCATGTAATGCTTTGTGAGACTGACTTCAATCAATTCATACATTCACTGGGAGCCTATAGTGATGTCGATATGTATTCTGGTTCACCTGGTTATTCAACTTTATTGTTGTAAACTTGGATGCTTCTCATTGGATATGTGAAGCTGGGTTAAATGCAGTGCTGCTGGGTATTAAATGTGCATGAATAGTTAAAGTTAAATAGTAGTTAAATCTTTTGTTACCTAGATTTTTCTTTTTATTACTTTACTAAATGTAAACATTCAGAAAGCTGTGAACAATCAGAGAGCTGTGAACAACTACAACTCATTGACAAATAATTTTGTTGCTATCTCTACAAGCTGGTGGTGCATTTTGAACATATTTAGCGTGTGTCAGCTTTTATCATACCTTTCGTTTGTGTTATTTATCTGTGGCTGATGGTGCACAAACTACTTTGCTGCCACAGTATAGTGGAGTTTCACCCAGTAGACACACATGCTTGTAGTTTGCAGCTGGGACTACGTCTTTGGTAGAATGTGGATTAATTATCTTGAGTAACTGGGACATTGTTCCTTAAATGACATGTTGCTGCTGAGTTTTTCAAATGTATTCATTAAATGTTTTAAACAGCACAAACTTATCTCCATTCACCTTCCTTGTGTATACCTCAAATGCAAAATTACTTTATATTGTTGCTCCAGTATTAAGGTCTTCATTGTGGCAGATCTAGTCATCATTATGCACGAAAGACTGTTCCTGCATTAGCATTGCTGCTGTTGCTCAGATGAGCACAGTGTGGATCGCTTGGTGCAGCATCCCTGACTTCAGATCAGATCAGCCCAGACGGGCCATTACCATCAAATGATGCATACAGGAGCAAAAAGGCAGCAAGGTGCATTAACAGTAGTATTTTTTTTGTAGGCACATATGCTTCCTTTTAGGAAGTGCACTATAACTCGCACAATTCCTTCTCCTTATTAACATAATATTAGCTTTGAAAAGACTGGCACTAAATGCATTTTTCTGCATGAATAATGCAAGTAAGAGACATGTCGTCTTCCACGTTTCTTTTCCATGCATTGTGCAGCTCTTCCTTTTCTGAAGTAGATGTCCCTAAAAGCCTTTCCTGGGAGAGTGCAGTGAGGTGGACAGCAAAGCAGAACAAAAGGTTATTTTGTTGAAAGAGGCAGAGTGGTGACAAATTATGAACAACTCATTACACTGAGGTGGCACTTTGTAGAGCAGCGAAACACAATCAAACATTGAGGATGGATCTCTGGGGGAATGTTGGAAGGTGCTAATAGCTCTCTGTCAGTGACAAAATGAATTACATTAAATTTCCCCAAAGACCAAAATCTCATTAATACTTTAGTGCATTTCATCTTTTAGGATACATTTTTTCTGGTGTTTCTGCTCTGTTAGATACAGTACTTCACAACTTAAAAACCTTTCAAAAATTAAAAAAAATACAGAAAGTGAGAAAGGGAATCAGAAGGGGTGTGTGTGTTTGTGTGTGTGTTTTGATTTATTTATTTTTTTTTTACTACCTTGTCTGTAAATGTATATACTACTTAATGTTTTTCACCTGTTCTCGTACGTAATTTCCGGTCCTTAAAGGTCCAGTGTGTAACGTGTTTAGTTGTTCATTATCAAAATCTGTGTTGCCCATTCACAAACGTGTCCGTTTTCATGAATATTTACCACCACCATCAATTCCAAGTATTCCTTTTGGCTTGAAATTTTACATTTGCATTCGCTTGAACTGGGGTAGACGCTCCATATTCATGCGCCATCTTGAAATACGTTAGCCGGTAAGGGACATACAGGACATACTGCTCCGCTTTTCACTGTCACATGATAAACTTACAGGTGCTGCTAATGCTGCTAATGGGTATCGTAGCTTCCCGGCCCCGCCAAGTTTGAAGAAGGAAACATGGAGGACCACACGTATTCAAAATCCAAATTTCAGGAACAGGAGTCTTCTTCTTCACCCAGAAAAAAGAAAAAGGATATTGAAAAGAGTGAAGGCTACCGTAGCTGTAATACGCACTTTGAACTGTGTGGCGCGAGAGAGTTGATTGCGATATATGATCTCAACGCTAGATGGGAGAAATTCCTACACATTGGACCACAAACTTTTTCCACCAGAGACCATGGTTCACTTTCTGCATCCCACATGTGGTTTGGGCTACTAAAACACTTTGGTTGAGGTTATGGACAGATCGTGGTTGTAGTTATATATTTAAAATGTAAACACGTCCTGTCTTGTGTCACCATGGACTTTTTCAATATTTAACCAAGACTAAGATCAATCAACCTCAATCAAGAGCCTCTCGTTATGTTTTTTAAAACATTTGCAATTGCAAATTAGGATAAAATTAAAGGGATTTTAGTAGTTTTGTGCATTTCTTTGCATTAAAATGTATTGATTGAATAACAGAGAAGCCAAAATAGTTGTAGTAGTATAGTTTGACATTTTGGGAATTGCTCTTATTTGCTTTCTTGCCAGGAGTTAAACGAGAAGTATAAATGGGTCTAAAAGGCTCAGTGGAAGTATTTCAATTTACTGAGTAATTGGACATGCAGTGACAGAGAAAATGCAAACAAATCAATAAATGTGGTTTCAGGTTTTCTACCCCTAACACATTGATTAGTAAGATATGATTAAGTATAATTAAGCAGCAGTTACAGTAGCAACATAACATTTGCAGTTTTGGTATGGCACTTAGATCCAAAGCACTTCGCTTTGCTGTGGTGGGAGTAACAGAGGAAAGATGAAAACTAGCAAAGAAAACAATAAAAAGACAATATCGTGGAGGAGTGCTGTCTAGGGCTGCACAGTATATAGATTTTTTATTGTCATCGCAATATTAACTGGCGCAATATACATATCGCGAAAAACACTGAGATTTTTTTTTCGTTTCGTTAGTTGAAAAAAAATATCAGTAGAAAACTGCATTTTAAAATGTAACTTGTATTCGTTTTTTAGTGCTGCCTTTTATATTCAAATTAATGTTCAATTTGTTCAATAAAAGAATGGAAATGATTTCCTTTCAGTTGTTTTAAATTCAACAAGCAGTTGCTGTATTTTAGCAGAATACTGAAAGCAGCAGAAAGGCAGAACTGAGTACACTTTAATATCTGTTGATTTATCGCAAGTAATATCGTTATCGCGATATTCAACAACGTTATCGCATATTTTCCTCATATCGTGCAGCCCTAGTGCAAGTCCAGTCTCTACAGTATTGTCACAGAGCTTCATCATTTGGTTTCCTCTTGCAGGGTGGTGGGGTGAAGCAATGTACCCCTCCTCTAGTCTCTTGGATAGAGTTATCAGCTGTTTGGATGCTATGGTGTTAAAGAGTGCCCCTGCGTGGGCCAGCACATGTTTCCCTGGTGGCATCATCAAATCCACTCGGCTGGACTCCCCACTTTGCTTAATATCACTTGTCAACAACTGCTTTAGTTCAGTTCTCGCCTCTGGTATTCTAATCAGTCACTATTATGGGCTAAACAGCTACACTGGCCCCGAGGCCAGCTGCTGGAAATGTTTAGATGTGTTTGGATATGTGCCTGCATTGCAATGGCCTGCCAGCACGGGGGGCAGCACAGTTTGATAGACCTGTGATGAACACACACACACACACACACACACACACACACACACACACAGACATGACTGTGGGTAAAAACAATGACACACTTATTTGTAACAAGAGGCAGCCCGAAATAAAAATGTATTAATATTATGTTGGCTTTCAGGGCATGACGAGTGATGACACATAGGAGCAGCTGGCTTTAATAAGGTCCCCCAAACACACACAAAAGAATGCTCGCATGCACCTGCAAATACACACTTCTTTCTTATGATAATTCTGGGCGGTTGGTAGGGCCAGGCGCTATTATTGATATAAACTTTGATATACTCTACTTATAAGTTACATTGCTTGACAACTTAGTAACACCCAATCCCATCGCAGTGCTTTTGGAATAGACAGCCCCTTTCCCAAAATAGGCACAGGGGGGTTAGCTTGAGTTAGCTAACTCTAAGTTGGATAGATGGGAGAGATGAGTGCTCGCTTTACAGTAACTTTTTCTCAACAGTCCCAAAAACCCAACATTGAGAGCTGTTAACTCGGGTGTTTAGAGTTTTCGGTGGTTTAGCAATACTTTGGCCCTGTTTGGCCAAATAAATGAGACAGTCCCAAACAGGCTACGCTTCTTGAAGTCTGACACTGAACGATTTGGTGATGTGAAACTGTTAACTAAATCCAAAATCTGTGTTGACAAAGATGGGAAGTATCACAAAGTTAATCGCCTGAAGCATCACCATCTAATAAAAGCGTGCAAAGTGCAAGCACACACCAGGAATTCGACCCATCACCTGGTACAAGTAGCAAGGCTTTCAGAGAAACTCCCAACAACGAAAATACCATCACTATGTCCTTTCCCCTGTGTTAATAGACATGGTGCCGATAACTAATTAATTGTTGCTGATCCGAGATGTGAACTCCAATGCTGTCAACATTTAACATTGTGTGATTTATAAGGATTCAAGTCTGACATGTTTTTTGTTCATTTCTTTATAATTTATTTAATGCAGCTTATAAAACCCTTGATCATTTTTCAGACTGTGTATCTACTTATTGGGAATTTAAGCTTAAAGGAACTTAAGTTGTAGGAGTTCTGAGAGAGAGCTGTTTCCTCCATCTGAACGAGAGAATGATAGACATAAAGTGATGGGGAGTGGGCAGCGTGCCAGCCTCAGTGATAAGTGGACCACTGCAGAGCTATGATTGTGGAGAAACCTGATATCAGGATGGCAGCACTCAGCATGTTAGAGGTGAGGGACAGACGGAGGGAGGGCATAACACTAACAACAGCATTGCTTTTAAGTGGACGGCTTGAAGATATTAACACGAGATGCTGTTTGGCTGTGTGTGAGTTAATGTCACGTCAGGCAGAAGTGGTGCTGAGAGGAACTCTAACTAGACCTGTGAGTGAAGATGAAACCCTGTCACATACTTCCTTTTTGCACCGTGTGAGCTTATTTGTTTCAAATCCGGTGAAGTCTCTGAGAAAACACAAACCATGTTTGCAACTGACAGTTGGCATTTTTGTGAGCGGTGTGTTTATCACACAGTTACTTTCTGTTCTAAGTCATAACCCACGCAGCTTCTATACAACCACACGTTGCTTTGATTGACAAGAGTTTTGAAACACCCTGTGGTGCTTCCTTAATAGGTGTGTTTAGCTGCTATCTCCCATTCTCACGTTAACAAACATACACACCAGTGGCAGAATCTCAGCCCTATTCCAGTAGTCCTGACCTCAACCCCATTGAACACTTGTGGGATCAGCTTGGGCGTGCTGTTCGTGCCAGAGTGACCAACACAACCACGTTGGCTGACTTGCGACAAATGCTGGTTGAAGAATGGGATGCCATCCCACAGCAGTGTGTGACCAGGCTGGTGACCAGCATGAGGAGGAGGTGCCAGGCTGTTGTGACTGTGTATGGTTCTTCCACACGCTACTGAGGCTCCTGTTTGTGAAATTAATAAATTGTTCAATTGCCAAAATGTCTTGTTTCTTCAAACTTCAATCATCCAATCCACCAAACACCAAACGAGTCAATGGCAGAATAAGCTGTTTGGCATTGGCAGAGAAGATTTGGCAAATTTTTCATGGGCGCAACCCACATACTCAGCGCTGCTGCTCATCCCACAAATGCATGTTCCTTACAAATGGGGCACCATTTGAAAGGGAACTAAACAGGCTTTCCAACGGTATAAGATTTATTGCCAAAAAGCATTGTTACCACAGAGAAATCCACCAAACACAAATGTTCTTACTTTTTGTGCTAAGTTTATTTTTTCCTGTATTAAGATGTTTAGCTGGTTAAATAACAACAACACATCCTCATATCTAAACAACAGTATAGGTTGATTTACTTATACTTTGTCACCTCACTTCCTCGTTTCTCTTGCGTTGATTACTACAGCTACGAGAGGGCGCGGCCTAACAAGAAACGTTTTCTGGGTGAAGAGGGGCTGTTAAATAAATGTTACTTGGTGCTAATATTACGCTAGCTGGTGCAGTGTTGACCACTAATAATATCAGAACAGCAGGCTGGATGTGATGGTTAAAGCAAAATCAAATCTTTTTCTGAATGCATTGCAGTGGGTGGAGCAGGGTAATTAGAGCTATTGATCTGGCTAAATGATAGCCTTCGCCTTGTGCTGAAGGGCATGTGCTCAGCAAGCCCCGGTGTTATCTGATGACCTATGAAATCGATGGCCTGGGTGCAATCTCCCAGGTGATTTCCCTCATTCCATTTATCTCACAAGGCTGAGTGGGTCCACATGCACGAAAACAGCACACAGGGCCATGCACACTATTGCATACTCTCAACAAGCATGCATAAATGCTACACAATTCCCTCTGAAGAAGTATACATGAGTGCAAACACCTCATCTTGCCTACAGTCCTGAGGCACTGCATGTAGGGGCTTGTTCCCTTGGAAACCATATCTTTGCTCTGGTCCATAATGGATTCTGGTTGCCTGCTGAGTGACTGATGAAAAAAGATCATTACATAGAGAAGACATTTGAAATGTCACCAAGATGTCAGTCTGCTCTCACATACTTGTAGATCCTTTTTTCCCCTTGTTTCTAATAGAAATTCTATGTTGGAACATGTGGTTAAGCGCAAACCTGCCAACAACCCACCAATAATGAACACTTTACGGAGCTGCAGCCTCTGCAACTGTTATGTTTATCATCATTATTATGGTTCCATTGTCTAAGAAGATCACCACCAACCACCATGTGGACCCAAGAATAACAAAATAACACTCAAACTGACACTCTATAAAATATAACACATGAACATGTTGAGACATCACCACCAAAACTGACACTCTATGAGATATAGCACATGAACAGACAACCAGACAGGGATGAATTGGAGATGAAACTAAAAAAAGATTACAGAGATAATTACATGAATACTTGATGCCCTACTGGTTTCATATCACCTTTTTGTATGACCGTAAGCAATGATTCAAAGTACTGTTTTATATCCACAAGGGGTAGACGATAAGGACAAAATTGGATCGGATAATCATGATGTGATGATATTTATCATGTTTTGGCGTTGATTGTGATAACTAAAAACACTATTTTTTCCTCACCTTAACCTAAAGTGCTTTTGTTGCCTAAATCTAGTCCTGCATTGCCAGACCTATCTCCACAGCGCTGCGGCGTAAGGTCTGGCTCATCCACACATACATTCTGGGATAGGAGAAAAAATGCTCTGGGTTGTTTGCATTTTTCTAAAAAACTAATCACAATCGTCCTGGGCAGCACTAAGTTGTGGATGTAGTGACGGTGGCTCTGGAAAAATAGTCTCAGGAAGGAACTTGTGAAACATTTGCACCCGACAAAAGAAAACGCCACATACAATATTAAATGAAGTTAACTGTTCACACAATACAGTAATGTGAGCTATATAAATTAGCTGATACATGGTTAAACGTCATTTGCTCTTACCAGTGTATCACCGTGTCTACTTTGTTGACAACAATCCTTTCCAATCGGTCCCAAAACATCCCAGTTAGATAGTAAAAGCCGTAAACATATTCTTTGAAAATCTTTACAATCATTCCCCGAAAGAACCGAGCAGGCCTGCCTTGTTGGACAATCCAAATGTTCTTCTAAACTTGCCATTTCGTCACGAAACAAACAAACAAACAAACAAACAGCTGTGACGCAGTTATAATATATTGTAATGCGGTAACCCCGACAGCCCTATGTGGTACATAAATGTAGCACTTCATTCACTCCCAAAAATGTGCCTGTAAACATAATCCAGGCAGTGATTGTCAGCACAACGTAATTGGTAAAGCAATTCAGTGATATATAAACAGAATTTCTAGGAGAAAGGGTTGCTGGACCAGGCAGCTGCTTTTCTCTGGTGGCAGTGGCAGTAATAGTAGAAGGGGTA
Organism: Sander lucioperca; assembly: GCF_008315115.2. NCBI lineage: Eukaryota > Metazoa > Chordata > Actinopteri > Perciformes > Percidae > Sander > Sander lucioperca. The sequence continues at coordinate 27,457,817 of NC_050175.1, read as the reverse complement.
CTTGGCACCTCCCTGGCTGCGTTATCATTCACTTGGTAAAGGCAGAGTGGGCCTCACCGTCATCACCAGGTTCTCTTTCACTCTCCAGCTGAAGGACAGGATGAGGTCACTTTGTTGACCTGTTTCTTACAGCAGCCACTTGGACGGTAATCACAAAAAATAACACCAACCTACTAAAGAGCCTTACACAGGGCTGGCCTGCAGACCTGATCACAATGAGTGCTGACTAAATGAGATCATTAATCACAGACCGCACAAGAGGCAGAGCCATTCTTAATTCAGTACTCAGTCAGAAAAAAAAACAAAATCATGTTTTCGGTATCAACTGTGAACTCCAAATTGACGCTTCGAGGACAACAAATACTATGCACGAGTGCTTAATATTACGTTCCAGGGCAACAGGTATATAGAATACAGAAAACACTACAACTAACCTGCATTTACATGTAAGCTGGTTTACAAAACTACAAAACAAATGACTGAAATTTAATTCAAATGTTGTGATTTTATATATATATATATATATAAACAAACAAACCACTTTTTAAGTTTTAAACTGTTATCAATGACTGAATTGTCCTATATTTGTCTTAACAATACTAGTTATAAATGGTTAGTGCCGCATAAAATGTGTCAAAGAAAAAACCGGACATCTTTTACCTATAATGTAAGATGGAATAAGGCAGCAGAAATTCAGTTCTGTGTAACTCAGCTTACTATGTTAAATAATAAAATAAAATGTGGAGAATTATTTTACTCCTGTTTTCTGCTGGTATATCATACCTGTTAGGCAGCCCACTGGCATTGACAATGCTACCTTCTGTAGGCAGAAATGTATAACATCTACATGTGTTCAGCCCTACTATTTCTTCTTCAAATGTGTGCAGGCCTACATGTGGACAAACACATACAGTATATACACCAGCCAATAGGACAAACAAATGCATGGACTTTAGCCAAACAAGGTCTTCAGACACTGCTCATGTCTGTGTTTGTCTCTTTTGATAAGGCCCTTTCATCTTGTTTGCATTGATTACAGGCTGACGAGTCACAGTGATACACTTAGGGGCCCTGTTCATGTCTGCACGTCCCCTGCGACACACACTGGGTCCATTGTGGCAAGGAATGTCTTTTCATGGCCTGAAGCTGCCTGTGAAAGCATGTCAATAATCCCCAGTCAGTGGGTGCTTCACAATACTGCTACGACTATCCCTCCAACCAGACCCCTGTGGAAATAGGCCCCATTTTTGCACTCCTCCATAGAAAAATTGACTGGGATGGTTGAAAGAGCTGCCAGTTGAAAAGATGAAGTAATTAATGTGATGGATGCTGATCATCAAACAACTTGACAAAGGTGAGACTACTTACACAAAAAGAAAAGTGTGAATCAATGTTAAGCCTTTGAAGTATTATGCAATCCCTCTTTATTTATAACCTCACATACCACACCAAATATTACAAGAACAGCTTTATTGCTTTGCACAGCCCGTCCTTGTTTTTCACACTGCAGGCCTCCAAAGGCGACTGAACAAGGTTTCTCTTCTCAGGAAGTATCAAGATCCTTGTGTACAGCAGAAGCAGGAACATGCATCAGTTCGCTATAGAAGTTGTGGTCTTGGTACTGAGGAGTTGTTTGAGCAGAGAATGTGATACCATAAGCAGAATAAATGGGATTTGAGTCTTCAGTGGCCACTAAATCCATTGAAAAATATACATCAGTTATATTTATTTTGGGGCTGGTGTGAGTTGGTGTGTGGGGAGGGGACTGACGGAGGGTGAAGGAATCCATTGGCCAAGCTCTTGCAGAGATGGGAGTGAAAAGAGCCAATCATTGCTCTGTAAAGAATTAAAACCACCTCTGCAAATAGCCCCAATATTTGTGTAGTGCCTCAGAGTGGGAGTTTCACAGCGTCTGGGTTTCCAGTGCAAATAAACAGTGCAGAGGTCTACAAGGGTTGACTGGCCCCCTTATCCCAGAGGTGAAGCCCACTCCTTTGTTGCTGCCTAATCTAGGCCACTCTCTATTGAGTGGGATGAAAAGTGGATCTGTGTGTGTGTGTGTGTGTGTGTGTGTGTGTGTGTGTGTTCCACTGTGTCTGTGCTTAACAGCATGTGTGACATATCCACGGTCCTCAATGTGTGAGATGAAGCTGATGATAATGTCTGTTTGTATGTGGTTCTTGAATCAGTCTCTGGCCTGTGGAGACCGCCGCTGTGTTTGCCAGTTCCCAGATAACCCACATCCTTACACTGCCCCTACATATACCAATCCCTGGACCCTCAGTGCAGAGCAAACTGACAAATATTAGCACAATTGACCAGCAATTCTGCATAAATCAACAGTACCTGCCCGCTTGAGATATGATGAATAGAAGATGATGCTGATATGCTCGCAGTTGATTTTGGACAGCGTAAAAAACGTTGTACTGTATGTTTAGGAAAAACTCAGGAGCAGCAAAACTCATTTCACATACGTGAAGAAGGTTCGGGAGACTTGTGACTTACACGGAAGCATTTAATGAACACTCAATTGAGGAGACGATTAAGCAGACAGTGCAGTTTTACCACAATGTGTTATTGTGCAGTGCCGTCCCAACTCTCTGAAGTTCCCGTCTTCCTGAAGGTGTATTAAAAGTCATGCTGGAGGCATTACGTTTAGCTGAACCTTTAAGGTAGACAAAGATATTGCAGTCGCCTAAACACAGATGCTAAAGCCTAGTTCAGCATATCTCTCTCTGGGAAGTATGCTAAAGTGTGGCTGGCCCTCTGACCTCCAAAAGGAGACAGTCCTGAGACAAAACAGTCCCTTATCATACAGCTGCCCTGAATCTGTAGAGACAAACATAATTATACGCATGAACAAGTTTGGTTATTAGAGACTGGCTGAATATTCTCCTCCCCTGACCTGTAACATATGAATGACCTGATGTTGTCTAAGCTTTCCCTTATGTCTCATGATACCACAACATGGTGTTTCCAGAAATTCCACCACACGGTATTCATACAACATACACTGCAAAGTAGGGTCACAGAGACCTGACCCAGGACCTGAATTGGGAAGGGTCTAAATTATATTTAGTCTAATTGGGTCTGGTAGTATTCCATTGTATTGCCGCAGATTGCGTGTTTGTGTTTCAATGTGTCAAATACCAAAGTGATCGTATGTTCTGTCATAATCATCACAGGGAGAAAAATGTGGTTTTTGATGCAAGATTGAGAGTGGGAACTGTGATTGCTACCGTTTTAGCCTGTGGCTGCTCGTTAGTGGCGCATCATACTGCCTGTGTTGTTCTTTATTAGGCTCGTTCTGATATGATTATCCCCCAGATCTCTTCAGACTGGGTCTGACTGTCCTTTGGTCCGTTTCAGATCTGGTCTCCTTTTTTTTGAAAACTAATTTATGCACGCAAGTCCATTTTAAGACCTCTACTGTCTAGGCATTATGTGGATGATTGGATGATTTTACAGGTCTAGCATGGTGGCTCATTTGATGACAGTAGAGAATATCCTAATATACTTTTTTTAAAATTCCTTTACAAAAATTGAAAAGACAAGATAGACATTTATGTTTTCAGTATTTCTATGCAAAATGTAATAAATCATTCATGCTTTTAGGAGTCTAGATAAAAGGTGTGTCTGAAATACCTGAGTGAAACGTAGGCTTTATAACCGTAAGAGTTACTGTACATTGTTTTAAAAGATAAAACAAACTTCCCAAAAAGCCATCTCAATGTCATTTCTGTGTATAGTGACATGAAAATGAGTAGGTTAAAGTAGTGCATTGGCAATTAAGTGACTTACATGTGATCGTAAAATACTGAGGTGGAGGAAGAGGCATTGCCACTTTTCTTGGGCTCCTCAGTCTGGCAAACCATACAAAAAAGCTGTGGTTTATTCTGTTTTTAACACCCTAAAGATATTCATTGCACATATATACACATTTAATCCTTTCAAGCGTCACTAATTTATACCAGAATAACGTGTGTAGAGAGCAGGTTGCCATATTCTTATAGAGACACCTTAACATTCATGGGTAATTTAGTTTCTAATACACATGGCTAGCATGTCTCTGGCATGTGGTAGGAAACTGGAGCACGCAGTGGAAATTCACACAAACAAACTTTACACAAAAAGACCCTGTGTGGGGAAGTGAACCACTGATCTACTGTGCCGCCACTCCCTGAAACAAAACCTGGGCTACATTTCCCTATAGCGATCGATCTTAGAAGTTAGGAGCATTTTCTATGACTGTTTCTGCGTGTGCTCTTAAATTTCTACCCGCATTTTCCGAAGCCGCACTTAAGAGAGGTTACACACCAACCAGACGGCCGACCGTCGGCAGAAAAGGCAGTCGGACTGATCAGTCGGGTCCCCGAGGTCCAAATAAATGCCTCAAAACACACTGAGGCGACGCCGACTTGAGCGTACGCTCTGCGCATGCGCGAAACGTAATATGTCTCCATAGCAGCAGGCGGCGCTTCTCTGTATTGTTTCCCAGAAAATGAAAACCGGCAGCTGATTGGACGAACGCGTCACGTGGGTCTTTTTTCTCAGGAAATTCACAGCCAGACTGTCATGGCGGCTTGTTCAGAATACGATCTCATATTGTACTAAAATAGTTCACCGAAACGTGTTTCTGAAAACATTTTAAGCGAGAAATAGGCCATGCAGTTGCTGAATCTGTCTTCATTTCAGATCGACAAAGGTCCGTTTAAAAGATTTTCGTCAGATCTTGAGAGGCTCATCCGCTCCCCATTTCCGGGTGAGTCCCGACTGCCCTGTCTCCGACTGAACATGTCAGGTCGGCTCAAATGAAGGCCGACGGCTCCTCCGACGGGCGACGGCACGGAACACACCGAACAGACTCGAGTCACCGACCTAGCCAGACGGTCCGACGGCCGATAATCGGCTGTGTGTGTCAGCGCCTTAAGAGCGAGTGCATGTGCATGCTGTTAAAAAAAGCGTCTTACGACTGATATATAGTTGTACGTAGGCTCTACACAGAGCAAACAATGGTGACTGAAATTGAGCGGATCATGCTGGAGATGGAGATAATAAATGTTGTTACTTTTACTGAAATTACTGCAAGGCAGAAAAGAGAGAAGACATCAGAGAAGATGGTTTGTACGACCATTGAACTGATTGAGGTAGAAGGAGGGTGAATTGTCTGTGCTTGTTCGGCCACTGAGAGACATGGGCTTTCACAGAGAAAAAGGATCAGCCAGAAATGTGTAGGAGGAAATGCAATGCTACCAAGCGGACCAATCACAGTTGCAGTCGGCGTTAACATTTCAGCCACGTCAGCCACGTCATACGGGGTAAATTCAATGCAGAATTATAAACCGGCCTTTAATGTTGGCTGCCCGTGGTTCTGAAGGTGATACTGAATGCACTTTAATATAACTTTGTGCATTTAACTTGTCTGTAAGTCATGTTATTTGATAAAAATACATCCGTGTGTTGTAAACGGCACAAAGAAATGTCTTTTACTTGGGATGGTTCAGAATGAAAACAAAGCCTGATGTGCAGTCAACAGCCTTCAGCTTGCTGCGCTTTATGATTCATGTCACAGGGTGGATGTCAGTTCAAGAAAGTAAACTTTGATTAAGCTGCTGCTCGAGGAAGACGTTACGTATCAACTCATATGAAACCTAGAATAAGACAGTGATGGTCCCTATACGTTTCACGAATAAGCACGTCATCTGTTGTGATTTGTGAATGTCATTCTGTCATCATTTCTGCATCGGACTAGCTGTGTGTGTGTGACAAACACATGCTCGTATTAATGCAAAATATACAGAACGTGAAAATATACTATCAGGAAAGTGACATTTCAGTCAGAATAGATTAGGTTAGAAGAGGAAGAGGGAGACAATGACGGCATAAACAATTGTGCAAATCAATTTGCTGGAATTCCTCATGCAAGTTTAGGAGGTTCTTAAAATGCCTTAAGCTTCCTACGAGTGGGTAAGATCGTTAATCTACAACCATTTCTAAGAGCCTCTTCAGTTACAATGCTTTTGGGAAACTCCTCTTAAGCTTAAGAAGGTTTGTAAAATGGATTTTATGATCATCTTAGTCTTAAGATGTTTTTGGGCAACGAGGCCCGAGTCTTTACAACGAAGGCTTCACAAAGTTAGAGGCTAAATTGCTCCTGGAACCTGAGTTTGTGTATCTGTTCTTGTCTTGGTCCATTTTTCTCACACGTGAAGCCAGGACTCCTGCAGTCTGCAAGTGTGTGTGTTCAAAGTCAAAGGTAAGACAACTGAGAGGCAGAGAGGAAATTAGTTCAGTGGATTTTTTTTTTCTTATTCAGAAAAAATGAGTTGATAGTCAGATTTTTCCACCATAACTCAATAATTAACTTTTCATACTTTTTTAATATAAAAACACTATAGCTTGGAATACATCATCATATTATAGCTTGGATTACACTTTTGTGCAACCTTTATTTGGCAAGCCTGCGTCATACCAAAGCCTAACATGCAACGTCTGTATATCTATGCCTTTCTGCACCTGCCTACACTTTACCTGTGTTATGTCCCACCAATATCCTAGACATTAAGGTGCATCACTGGTAAGGATGAACAATTCTCCTAAAATTTCTGTTCGTTGTGACTACAAAGATAAGTGACCTTTTCATATGATAATAACTAAATATATGTGTATCACTTGGTTGGAACTAACATGGTGGTGGTGTTCATTGCAAATCAGTGCTTGTTACGAGCAGCCGAGAGAACTAATGAAGTTCCCTTTCGGAAGCTTGGATTTTAAGAAGTGCAAAAAGTGTGTTGCTCATAGTTTAGTATGTTCCTACTCAGATGACTATGATTACAACCAGGACTACTAAGATAATTTATCATCGGGGAAGCTTTGTGTGAAAAATCTTCTTTAAAGTCTCCCAGTGAGTTTGTAGCATACTGACATGCCCTCGGTTTATGAGTTGTTATCCCAGCTCATGTCAGAACATCTGCAGGAGGGATACATTTGTTGCTAAGCAACAGCTAAAGCTCACAGCATGCTAGCTACAGTTATGTTGAACATTTGGTATACTTCTCGGATTTTGGACACTTTGTTGTTGTCTGTTTTCTGCTACAACTGATTTAAAATGGAAGAAAATTGAGTTTAGGTCTCAAGTGGCTGCGTAGTTCTATCTGCATTTTAGAAATACTTTGCTTTGCGTTAAAAAAACATTTTTTTATCATTGCGCAGGCACTGTAAAGTAGGCCTAATATTCATAAATAATTAGCATTTTCTAAAATCTGATTTAGTTGTTCAAGATTGTGTCACTAGCAAACATTTATTTAGCGATTTTTATTTTTTTTTTTTTTTATCATATTCTTCACGGACTTCAGCTGATGTTTCCTCTTCATTTCTTTAATGACGGGCGCCTGGGTAGCCCACCTGGTAGAGCAGGCGCCCTTACATAGAGATTTACTCCTCGACGTGGCGGCCAGAGGTTCGACTCCGCCCTGCGGCCCTTTGCTGCATGTCATTCCCCCCTCACTCTCCCCTTTCATGTATTCAGCTGTCCTGTGTAAATAAAGGATTTAAGCCTATTTAAAATGCCCCCCCAAATAATATTCTCTGTTGACATCTGTAAATGCGCCATATACACATAGGCTATTAAAACTTTTTAAATCATCTTCAAGTAAGGATACATTTATTTTAAACTAAGAAAAATGATTAGTACCTTATCTTGAGACAAACTACTGTCCACAACATTTAGGCTAACCTTGTCCTAATAAACCTGTAACATGATACATGTCATATAGGCTAGCCAAACGTGGTCTACTTGTTTCAGGGAATTTTTAAAAATTCAAATGTGAGTGGACTGAATGGACACCCAGATAAACAAACAAATGCAATTTTAGAAGAAAATGAGGGCAAAAACAGATGAGTGAAACAAGCCAATGTTTGAGTGAGGTAAAAGCTTTGTTTTGCAGCAAATGTTTTCATGGAGGAGGGGTTGAAGAGGGGGAGAATCAAACTGATATTTAGCCCCTACTGGCTTTTTTCTCTCCTGCTTTTGTTTTATGCAAGGCTCTTTTTACCACATGGTAGTGACAGATTGTTTGAGCTGAAAGGAAAAGCCATTCGAAGCTAATTAAGCAGCCATTCCAGGCACTATTCGCAGGCAGGAGGGAGAGTAGCACAGGCATTTGTCAGCGCCGTACCCAACGTGGGTTTGATTGACAACACTGGCTGCTGACTGACAGATTTTCCACGCCTGAGCCAATCGTAAGTCGCGCAGGAAGACAGCTGCGACACCATTGGATAGAAAGCAGTGAAGAGGAAGGAAGAGGACCCACGTGGGGCCGGGCACACTGAGCAACACTTGATAGGCTGATATCCTCACGCGCAGACGTGTTGTAGCCTACCTAGTGCTGCTGATAGGGAAGCTTGTAGATGCTTGAGGTCTCGTTAGAAATAGGTCGATCAATTCAAGTCACTCAAAGGACACTCTGCTGTAGATTAAGCAGTATTCACATCCTCTGCGCACTTCAGGTCTTGAATGAATTTCTATGAGCTCCTATTTTTCTTGGCATAGTAACTAACAGGACATTTATTTTTCTTGGCTTCTCAGCTTCTCCTCGAATTAAGAGCAGAAAGTGTTATCTTCCTGTTTCACATTGTTCAGGGTCACACTAGCTTCACTTGTAATTGTTCGCATATAATCACATACCACATTTGCAGCCTGGTGGTTTTATTAAAATGATCAATTCTGTCTTTGGTTAGTGGGGTTACTTTCCTGTTTAGACCAGCATATAGTGTTTGAATCGGCATAGTTTTTAATGATAAAACTCGCAGGTAAGCACTTGTAATGTAACACGGTTTGAAATGCACAGATATAGAAATTATTGCCATTTGTTTTGAACAAGTTGTTGAACGCACCGAATGTCACTTCATATCCAAAATGGCGAACATGTGAGGTCACATATCGCAACCCAATCAGAACACCGGTGCACTGAAAACCCCACGTGGGGGTTACCGCGCTGTGATTGGTCGCCGTTGCTAAACTCCTTCGGAGAACCCCATTGGTTAGAGCAGGGCCCTCTCTCGGCAGTCGGATCCTCGTGTCAGTGCACAGTCTGTGTGTGGTACAGCGCGCGGCGGAGGAACTGCTGGTATATTTCACAACGGACGTCCTTTTTCAAAAGAATAACGCGTTTATTTGCCAATTAATAATATTTGGACTTACTGGAAGATTCGTGTACTAGGCAACTACTGGATCTAATATTCTTTGAAGTTGTATGCGCTCAACAACTCGTCCCGATCGAGGGGTTTCCAACGTCCGACCGGACGGAGAGACGCACTCCGCCTCGGTATCACCAGGTTTTAAAGGACTATCAAGGGGCAAAGAGGAAGAAGTGGATGAAAAATAGAAACTGCGACTGGCATTTTCCGCCCTTATCACTCTGTGGTGACGGTAACAAGTGAAGGATATTAAGCTTTTTGTGTCTGGATACTATTTTTTTTTTTACCTGTGCAGAAGAGCGAGGGGAGGAATCAGCCCAGACAAAGGTAAAAAAAAAAAAAAAAGGGCGACACGAAGAGAGCCGCTAACAAGACGGGTGGTGGTGGTGTGGCTTTATGGCAGCCGACTTTGAAAGCAGCAGCAGCTCCTTGTTTTCAGATTTTTCCCGGTACACCAAAACAACCCTTTTGCGTGTGTTCTTGTTCCCTTTGTGGAAAACAAGTCGTTAGATTTACGAGAGAAACAAAGCATCATGTCGTTGAGGTTTTGATCAAAGTATCAACTTTTTGTGGATTTATTTGATACATCGGATCAAACCCATTTTGCTGGTACTCTTGTCTTCTCCCCGCCGTGTAATGCAAATCGTCAATCGATGCGACAAATTAAGGTTGTTTTTTTTTGACAGAAAATGAGAAATATATGAAGAAAAAAAATGTTAATGCAACATTAACGATAAAAACAACAACTTTATTTTCATTTTGTCAGGGTGTAGATCATAAACCAGTCCCGTTAAGTTTATAAAGCTTTAATTCCTGTCGATTTACACTAGGGTCGCTTGCTGCTAAAGTGATTCAGGTCCTCAGCAGTGCCTCGTTTTCTGTTTGTATAGGTACAAAGGAGAGGCCGACGAGGTGATACATCCAGTGGTCGGGGTCTGAGTGTGCGCCTTGCAGCCGAGAAACCGGGCTTTGTCCGCAGCAATCCTGCGTATACAGGGGAGGGGGTGGCGGTGATTTACCGCACCTTCACCGCGATTACGGAAGGAGAGAGAAAACACACCGAATTCCCTTGTGTAAAGAACGCGACATGTATCCACAAGGCCGGCATCCGGTAAGTAGCTGTCTTTGTCACTATTTGTAAATTGACGCAAATGCACCGCCCTTCAAAGTAGCCTAATTAGCTCGTCAAAGTGGAACTGCTGATCCACACCTCACTATTTATGGTCTGGCTGCGTCGGTGCTGCTGAGGCGCTTCATTCTGGCAGGAGAGAAACTGGGATATCTTGTTTATTGGCGACAAGATCGGAGCTTTTGGTTGAACTCAGGAAAGTAGATCACCACCTCCTGCTGTAATCTGACTTCATTTCTCAGTGCAGTTTGTTCTAGTCTCATTTTTACACTGATAAAAGATGAATTTAGCTTTTTTGCAGCAGCAGCAGACACTAAAAACCCACAACTTTAAATATGATTTTTTTTTATCCCGCCCTCATCATCCTTTGTGTACCATGTAAAATGACTTTGAGGACAGATGAAGCGGCTCTTTCCTCCGCCACTCAGGGCTCAAGGGAAATGTGAGGACAAACCATCAAGAGAAAAAAAAGAGAAAAAAAAACAGTTTACCAAGAAGGAGGAGGAGGTGGTGGTGGTTAGAGAGAGATGAGACTGTTATCTGGACTGTGATGGTGGTATTTACACCTGTGGTATCTCCAACCTTGCACTTTCCAGGCACCTCACCAGCCAGGGCAGCCTGGCTTCAAGTTCACGGTGGCAGAATCCTGCGACAGGATCAAAGACGAATTTCAGTTCCTGCAGGCCCAGTACCACAGGTAATGACTAGCCTACTGTAAACAGCATTGACTTCCTGGAAAGAATAGGAAGAGGAAGCTGCTTCTGTCTTGTTCCATTTTTGAAGCCTCATGCAAGTTCACACTGATGTTACACTGATAAATATCTACCTGTTCTGAATTTTTTAACGGGGGGTAATATACCCAAATCGATAACGTGCTTTAATGCAGGTATGTAACAGATATCAAACTCGCCGTAAAAACATCAATTTATTTTTCTCTTCTCTTCCCAAAGTCTTAAAGTGGAGTACGATAAACTGGCCAATGAAAAGACAGAGATGCAGCGTCACTACGTCATGGTAAGAGCAGTCATTGTTAAAGCTGTTAATCTGATTTAATGTCGTATCCTCCCTTTAGCCTCAGGTGAAAAGTCACAGGTGGTGCAGCCCTGGTTTTTGCAAAGGCCATGCTAGCATTTGTCCCTGCGTTGGTGTGGTTGACTCAGGCCTGTGTTTTCTGTTTTCATTGGATAAGAAGGTGCAGAGTGGGGGTGTGTGGAGGGGGTGGTTGAAACTCTAGCAGGGGTCAAATGTCCAACTATTGATTGTGGGGGTGTGACGACCCCCCCTCTATGGCTCTGGGGTCCTCTTTATGACCCTCCCTAACACACCCGACTTGACCCGCTGGGGGTTAATGACTGGTCTGCTGGCTTTGTGCATGAATGAGAGGGTTTCCTGTATTATTATTTTATAACTTCTTAACTCACCCAAGGTAAACCATGGGGTCAGTCAGACACTTTTGACACACCCAGGGGTTTCTCAGATATGGGGAGAACCACCATAAAGATAATAGACTACTTGTTGGGGCCAGGTGTTGTTGTTGTTAAAATCAATATCACAATATACACGAGAATATTTTTCCACTGTCCACTACATAAGATTAAACAAAAAGACATTAAATGAACTACACGTGTTTGTATTTCATGAGACAAAACTCTGCACGCATAACACAAACGTGCTTTGAATTAGGGATTTTAAAGCTTTAGCGCGTAACCTTTTGACAATAATGAACGTCCGTTACATTCAAGCCAAATGAGTTGCTACAAAGCTAATTAAGACTATCCGCTCCACACAACTCTCTCTGTATTTCTCAGTATGGCTATGTTCAGAAGATTGTGGCGACCGGTGACTTTCCCTCGCAGAAACTCGAGTGAAGATAATGACCTCTTCTGAAGAGTCCATCATTCACAATTCATCAGTTTTTTTTTTTAAATCCTCTGTGTCCTCCATGGCTACTAGCAACTGCGTGGATGATGGGGCGTTCACGGAAGGCTTGTATCATGTGGACACGCCAACAGTTTTGTTGTCATTACTTTAGAATTCCTCATAGGGGCGACAGAAACTACGCACTATAGCTTTAACAATGAACCGTTTACCGACAATAAGGATTTTGACTGATTAATGCTATCAGTTAAACAGTTGGTTGCATGGTAAAAGAAAAAATAGCCCACACAATCTATTTCTTAACTGCTAGTTAACTTGCTAGTGCTAACTTTGCACCAGCAAATTGCGCTTAAAGCTCTTTTTTTTTTTTTTTTTTTTTTCTTCTGCTAAGTTCGTGGCTCTCAGCTGCTATATCGATGAGGACTGGTGGGTTAAATCGGCCGTCCTGTACACACAGCTGGCAACCTCGCAGGTGTATGTGGTGAGACAGGCTTAGTCAGCTGCAGATTTGTCGGTCCCACAGAAACGCGCAAGTGGTTTCGAGGAAAGTGGCTGAATGTTACCACGACAATGCACACAACCTCGTGGCTGTATGACCGGTAAAAGTCTGCGGCTCTCCGCGGACGCGAAAATTGTGCCCTAGCGGGTGAACTGGGACCCAGTTGCGTGCTTGTTGGTTAACGGTTAATGAGGGTCGGCTATCGGTCAGAGAAAAAAAAATCTAAACTAGCATCCCTACTTTGAATCACTAGTTTGGACAACAAACTTTTTTGTAAGATGACAATGTGCTGTCCTATCGTCATCGTATTTAGAAATGTCAAACATTTGCTGGTTCCAGCTTCTCAAATGTGGGAAGTTGCCGCTGTTCTTAGTCCTAGCTCCCTGATGATCAAATGGAGTCAAATGAAATAAATGCCTCTACCGAGACAACCCAACTCAAAAGTTCTTTCTAATACAGTAAAATCTGCATTTTGTCTATCTGATGATAGTTGCAACTTAGACCTCACTCTTAGTTTGTGTATGTGCATGCTTATCTTGTTTATACATGAAAGGAATTACTTTAACCAAACGCAGCAGTACGTTTGTTAAATATTATTTTCCCTGTGAGGAACCAGAAGGTGGTGGGGAATAGCTATAATAAATGGAAGCTGTTTGATAAACAAGACTGACTACTAGGCTTTAGTTTGTATCTGTTGCGTGGCTCACAAGCTTTTGGCAATCATCAGCAGATCATCTTGTTTTAAATAAGAGTGTTGGCGTTCTCCTGTGTTTTTGAATCCACATACAGTGTTTTCAGCTCAAAGACTGGCAGTGCCCACTAGAAGTAAATGAGAACAGTAGCCAATCATCTGTCAGCTGTGGTTGCACAAAGAACATGAAGTTGTCAACCTCTTTGGTTAATGTCAGTGTGTTTTTAATAGTTCACCCCCTGTGCTGCAACATTAATCTAACTTGTCTCTTTTATTGTTTGGATGCTTTAGAGGACTAATACAAATGTCATATCAGTCAAAACCTCTCTGTTCCTCAGTAGAGAAAAGTCACAAGTACCTTGGGATTCCTATTTTGTTGTACACAATTAAGAAATATAAATATCACGAAGGATAAATATCTGGGATCATGTCTTGACTCAAATTACTTATTTGATTTTATGTACATATAAGAAATGCATCATCAAAAGTCTTTGAAACAAAGTTTTTCGGGTAACCTCATTATGTATTAATGTTTTCTATTCTCTCTTCTATTTTACAGTACTATGAGATGTCCTATGGGCTCAACATTGAGATGCACAAACAGGTATGAAGCCATATCAGGGATGGTCTGTGTACAGCCAAAACACTGTTGTTGTTTTTTCCCCCCGAGTGATTGAGGACTATAAACACACATACCTGACCTTACTTTCTACCCTCATCCTTAAATGGCTGTTGGAAGCATACACTAACTGGCTTCCTGTAGAAAATGCTGACAGGCTAAACAACATGAAGGGCACGCTGCCTGATGGGGATGGTTTGATAAGATTAAAGTGAAGTGTTTGGCAGAATGTCTGAGAGGATGTGTTTTTGTATGGTTTGTGTGTGTGTGTGTGTGTGTGTGTGCGCGCACATATGCACGCATGCCTGCACTACTTGGTGTCTACCTCCCCAGTGCCAGCCGGGCTAAAAGCTCATTAGTTCGGCTGCCACCCAACACTGGGCATCATGCTGCAGTGGAAAGACTTCTACAGATGAATAGGGCAAAAATATCTGTAGTTTCCGCGACACCACCCAAGGAGCCATTTCAGTAGTCTGGAGGCATTAAGGAAAGGGGCGACAGATATGTTAAAATCATCTTAGCTTTAGAAATAGTGACCACGTTTCACATCAGGCTTCTAGGGGTGGGCGATATGGACAAAAAATAATATCTCTAATGATAATTAGACGATATCCTTTAAAAATGTGTTTTTAAAAGTCTGAATTACTTAATCACTGATGATAATAATAGGCAAAATGTTGAATCAAAACAGTTCTATTTATTTTCTTTAAAATGTAAGTATTCAAGTAAAAACAATTCAAAGACATATAAAATACCAATTGAACTAGTGTAGGAACATTGATTGAATTGTGCAGCATACAAGCAAGATGAAATCATATTAATAAACAAAGGGCTCTGTTCTGTAACATATTGCACACAACCATGTCCTTATTGGAAGCAGTCCTGGAGCTGGGATAGGGCAGTGTCAGGCCAGGTTTTGATAGTCCTCCTACTTGGCTGTATAGTCCTTCTGACCGGGCTGTACGCTGGGATCAGGAGTAGTTGGATGTGATCTGACTGGCCCAGGTGAGGGAGAGGCGCTGTTCTGTATGCTTTCTTGATGTTAGAGTATACATGGTCTAGTGTGTTCTTCCCTCTAGTAGCACAATCGACATGCTGGAAAAAGCTGGGGAGTACAGACTTTAAGGACACCTTGTTAAAGTCCCCTGCTACAATATGTATCCCCTCCGGGTGATCGCGCTGCAGTTTGTTGACCGTTTGTAGACAGCAGTAACAGTCACTACAGTGTACTCTCTTGGCAAATAAAATGGTCTGCATATTACCGCCAGGTCAGGTGAGCAGTGCAGGGCAACGATCCTGCTGTTGGTACTCCATTCATTATGCACAAAAATGACCAGTCCTCCTCCTCTGGTCTTGCCGGAGTTCTTGTCTCGATCCTGCCGGTAGCTAGCTCAGCCTGCTAGCTGCACAGCTGCATCCGGGATGGGGGGGTTCAGCCAGGTTTCGGTGATAATCATCAAGCAGCAGTTCCGTGTGTAGTTGTTGTTGATTGAGTTCCAGCTCATCCATTTTGTGTGCGATGGGTCTCGTGTTGGTGAGGAGGAGGCTTGGCAGTGGAGGTCGGCTAGCACGCCCGACCGGCATCCTCGCTTCTGCTTTCTCTCCCATCGTCGTCTGCCACTGCATACTTAGTTAGCTTGTATCCCGTGTACTACCAAGAATGCACCCTGCTGAAGTGTCCCAGAGCAAGACACAAAAGGCTTAGTAGCTTTTCTGTCAGCTGTGCTCTCATATTCCTCTGGATACAAATGAGTGCTTTATTCCATTATTTTTAAGACAATTGATTAATTGAGTCAATTTTGTCAAAAAATTGTTTTGATTTGCTGTTATTCTGTTTTTTTATATTATTACCTCCGCCAAAGAGGTTTTGTTTTCTGTTGTCTCCGTTTGTTTGTTGGTTTGTCTGTCTGTCGAAAGGATCACAGAAAAAAAACGACACTACTTTGCGAGAAAAATGAGTTCCCGACTGGGAAAATCCACACTGCATTAACATTGTGAGATGGGTCATGCCTTGGCAGAGGTCTGCACTCTCCGAGTGTCCTTCTAGTTTTAAATTGGAATCGGGAAATTGTGATGAGCATGCACTATTTTTGTGACATTTTTTGGACTTAACTTAAAAATCGAGAAATTAATCTATTAATGCAAATAGTTGTTAGTTTCAGCCCACGGTTTGCATTAAATCAGAAATGCAGTATCACATTAGCCTGGTCCTACCAGACTCTGGTACATTTCATTTGTACAGAGAGTCTGGCCTCTCTCCATTGACAAGTGTTAACTTCCTTGAAGGCGGGTACTCTGTTGAAGTTTAAAACTATTGGATCTGCCCAGAGCCACTCTGGATCTGCCATAACCAATCGCTAACGTTTGGTCGTGACGTATGTCATGCGCATGTGCAACAAGAGGGGAGACCGAAAACAACTATCGGCTTATATTTAGCATTAGCATCGCTAGCGTTAGCCTTAGCCAACTCCTTCACCACTAACGGAGTGAGCTGGAAAATCAAACTTTTCCCGAACCCCGTGGGGAGGAGGGCTACAACATCATGGCCACCAACACAACTCAGCAAAGATTGTTCTTGCTCGGGTTTTAACTTCTGGATATTCGGCAGCGTTGTTGCCACAACGGACTGAATGGCTTCGCTTGCATCTTTCTAGTGCACGTCCTCAACATCATCGTTCTCAGCCACTCCCTCTGTTCACTGATTGGACCTACAAATATTTGACCAGAGAAAACCCAAGAATTTACCGCAAACCCAGACGGAGTACTGAGGGGAAATGAAAATTGAGAGGTAGTAAGTAAGTAGGAGGGCGGAGCCAGGCTAGTATCGCATAACAGCATGTATAGTATCTTTCGTACGAAAGATACTATACATGCTGTTATGCGATGTCTATTAATGTCTGTTATCGCATAACAGCATGTATAGTATCTTTCATACGAAAGATACTATACATGCTGTTATGCGATACTAGCCTGGCTCCGCCCTCCTACTTACTTACTACCTCTCAATTTTCATTTCCCCTCAGTACTCCGTCTGGGTTTGCGGTAAATTCTTGGGTTTTCTCTGGTCAAATATTTGTAGGTCCAATCAGTGAACAGAGGGAGTGGCTGAGAACGATGATGTTGAGGACGTGCACTAGAAAGGTGTGGATTTTAGCATTTCATATCAAGTGATTAGGCGTGTCCACAGGATAAGGAGTGTGCATGCTGTCCGACTGGTCAATTTGTGGTGCGGTTAGGATAAGACATTTGCTACTGCAGTCACCAAAGTCCTAAGTGCTTTATAAAAGTCAGATTACACCTGTAAACAACACTGCAAAACAACTGTTTATATAAAGATCTGACCTGAGACCTTTTAGTCATCCGTGTGAAACCCACATTTTCTTTTCTATTAACAGACATTAGCATAATCTTTTATTCATTTGACTTGAAAAGAGGAAAAAAAATGACTGATCTCAAGATGCCCCTCTTTTATCTTTCTACACTTGCATTTAGATTTTCTCTGATTCTGTCTTGCCTTCTGTTTCCCTCAGTCACCTTTGCCTCCTCAATTCTCCTTTTCCAACTCCTTTTTCATGCCCTTATCTGTTTTCATTGCTTCCCCTTCCTCTGTCTGTACCCCACCCCAACGATGTGATGTGAATGATGGTCCTTGTGTCATTAGCTGTGTGATATGTGTGAGGGTGGGAGTCTGTCAGAGGGGGAGAAAAGAGAGACAGAGAGGTGGGGCGGAGGCTTCATAGCCCTCAGATCCAGAAGGTAAATGGCATCAGTGGGAGGGTAGCCCAGTTGGAACAGCAGCACACTGCACAATCGACTGGTCCTCTCCTGTACATCTCCTTGGTTTATCAATAAGCCCGACGGAGCATTCTGAATAATGCATGATTCCTGCCACCTCCCTTCCTCTCTCTCCATTCTCCCGTCCCCCGTAAACGAGTGTTTGTGATGACATCAGCGAGAGGTAAACAGACAGCCCTTAGCTGTCCCTGTTATTTGTAGGAAGGGAGGGAGGCTGGCTTATTGGATGCACGTAGGCATATTCCTTGTTTCAAAGATTTATTGCAGTGTGGAAAAAAAAGACGTGATAAACTCACTTTGTGTTTTTATCGCTGCTAAGCTAGATTGAAAAGCATGGAAAGGGCACAACCACACACATATGCACATAGAAATAAATACTCATATCCCTTACATAGTAACAGTAGTTGTGTCTTTACACACAAACACACTGTAATTGAAGTTCCAACAGACACACAGCTTCTCCTATGCTGCTGCTGAGCTGAATGGTTGCTAGCGAAGGGATCTGTGCTGTTGCCGGGGGGTAATTTGTTTTGACTGTGTCTCTTATGATGGCAAAGAGTGCAGGGTGGAGGTAATCACCCTCGCTTGCTGTCAATAAGTGATTTTAATTAGCGCAGCTCATTAGGCTGCCTCAGCAACATGCCCTGCTGACTTTTTGGTGTGGGTGTGGTGGGGGCTTCTTTGTTTTTTACCACCTCTGTTCTCTGTTGTGGTCTGTTTATCTCTCTTGTACGCTTGCCTACGTGTTGATTTCAGTTCTCTCTTTTGGTAAATTGAAAACAAAAGGAACATAAACAGAAGAATTAACCAACAACGGATCCTATACCATACCATTATATTTGGCTGCTTGCACCTTAGGCAGCCATTTTGTGTATCTGTTGTATGTATCCATTTCCTCACTTGTTGATGAATAAGGGAAACAGAAAGTGCTTTATCAAGGAGAGTTGTGTCCGCTTCCTAGATGGAGGAAGAGGGTGAAAGGAAGAGCAGAGGGAGGGAGAAGGAGAGCTTGTGCAAATGAATAATTCATATAGGATTCCTGGAATTGTTTGCCAAGGTGATGATGGCTGACCTATCTCTAAGCCAAAACAAACTGACTACGAGAACACACACACACTCTCAAGGGAGCTTGACGAGGTTATTGGAGGCTGTGAGACTTGCTTTATTTTCATAGCCAGGCTTGAAGAGCTGGTAGAACAGTGTTACACAAGTGTGTATGTGTGCGTATGTGCACTCAACCAGCTGATGATGGCTTTGTGCGTTAGTGTTGATATGGTTAAATGTAAGAAAAGATGTGTGTCTGTACACACAAACTGCATAATTCAAAAAAAATCTATAAAAAATATTACATGATTGATGATGATCATGATGATTTGAAATCAGATGTAATCTGTCGGAAAACAGCTTATTTCCATACGCTCCCCTGCAGGAAAGGATGTCACTTCAGTTTTGTGTGTATGAGCTTAAAATAGAATGACATGCAAAATATTCTTCATGCATTTGTAATGAACAAGATACCTCTAAGTGCCTCTTTCTTCCTCTGCTCTGGCTGAGAAGATAATTCCCAAAGAGAGTCCCCCCCCCCCCCCCCCCCCACAAACCACCACCACCATCATATGCCACTTGGTTTTCTCGCCAATTGAATCCTCGTCAGAGACTTTGCTCTCCACTTGGGGACTAATGCCTGGAGCGACAAACAGCCAAATGGCTTTCAATGCACCATTGACAGAGGGATGCAATGGAGAGAGCGCCTCTCCATGCTCTGGTGCTACTAGACAACCCTGAGTACCTGCAATTGTGGAGCTGCAGTAAAAAGCTTCTGCCAGCTCAAAGGCTTCTGTTTTCAGTGGACAATAAACTATTTCCGGTGCCTGTCTCTGCCACTAAAAGCACTGAGGAATATAGTGCCTCCAAAGTAAAGCGGGAGTAATTTAAGAGTGCTGCGTGTCATTGGATGTGATGTGTCATAAGTGTTTTTCCCTGCCAAATGGCTGTGAAAAAGTCATGTTACTAAGCCATTTGCCCTCCCTAACATGTGTGAACTTAGTCAGAACAGAGGGGATTGACTGAATTTTTAAAGGAAGGACTAGATGTAGCTGATAAAGGCAGCGATGCCCGCGTTTCAGTTGACGGCTTTTATAGTCGATGCGGGAGTCATGCTTGTCCTCCATATTCTTTTAAATTGTAGCTGAGATATGACAGGTACAATGTACGGCGTCTATAATTCGGCCACAAAAAGAAAAATGGATGCAAAGGAAGTCTGTTCCATTGTTTTATATCCTGGCTCCAGAGTAATATTTGACTCTGGGGTAAATTTCAGAGGAAGCTATGGGTTCGGGAACATTTAACCTTAAAAAACCATGAACACAGCTCAACATGATCTCAGCTCTCAAAGCACCTGGCGCTCCTGCTCGCCTTTCAGAATAAACTGCTGAGAGAAACCTTTGTGTTTTTAGCACAGCGAACTAAACACTTCAACACAAAAGCCAGAGTGCACCTGAATTCCATGATTGTTTGCTCTGGAGTGGTGATTTGCTATGAACAAATGGATGCCTTTCTTTGTGAATCGGTTTGTGGTGAGGGTTTGTAATGTTTTTGCTCTAATAGTCGAGTGTATCAGCATACTGCTGTTTCCTACAAGCCCCATGTTGCTCCCCTTGCAGCCATTTCCAGAGAAGTGGTGTGATACTGAAACAATCTAATCCTACTGTGTGTCATTGTATCCAACCCCCGCTAATGATGATGGTTTATGAGTCTCCATAGAGCTCCCTTCCTCTCTTTCTCTCTTTCTATGTCAGCCCCCCCACCCCCAGTGGAGCCACCTCCCCACTCCCAGTTATCCCTCATTAATTTCCCGTGCCGATCAGATCGACAGGCCGAAAATTCAATTTAATGACCTGCCTCTTTGCTGCGCCTAATATGATTTTACAGGCTGTTCTGGTCAGGGCCCCAGCCCAATTTACATAACGATCAGCCGTGCCAGATAGCGTTGCCCCAGCAACAGAAGAGGGGGAAGATGAGAGAGAGGAGGAAGAAGGAGGGAGGGCACAGAGGAGAGTAGTGGAGATTAGCAGGGAGGGGTGTGAAGTAGTGTTGGGAGAAGGATGGAGGGGGCAGACTGGATGGAGAGAGAAAGCACAGTGCGTCTAAGGTCAGACAGAGGGTTGTGAGATAATTCCTGACAGGCCAGCAAAGGTCTGTCCCCCTGCTCTTCTCTCCTTTTCCTGTCTTCCCTCCTACAAAATGAAAAGAGTGACCCAGAGAGCTGTGCAAAAGGCCACCGGCACCTCCTGTCCCCCTTTTCCACTTCCTTTCTTCTCCCCTCTCCTCCCTCCCCCTTTCACAGTCAAACAAGGTTAAAGGAGAAAATGAGTGGAATGCAGCAGTGTATAAAACGGCGGGAAGGACCTCTTCACCCCCACACACCTGCTGGGCCTCCACCCCTAATCTCTCAGAATCAATTAGTTCACCTCCCCCGGTTCAGTCAAACTACATTACCTTAGTGTCAAATCAGAGCGTTTCACTTCACCATTTATCACCCCCACACACACTCCACCCCCACTCCTTTATTCTGATTTCTACTTTTGTGGTCCTCTCCTTCTCCTCTCTCTGTGCAAAGTACAGATTTAAAAAAAGGAAATGGGTTTGGCAAAATGTCTTGGGACATTCAAGTGCGGTAGGTGGGCAGCGCAGTGTATCCATTTGTCCAAATGCAGCTCTGTAAAGTGCTCTATGTTTGTCGAGCCCTGCAGTATCATCTTACACTCCCAGCTAATATTCTGTGGTCGATACCAAAGATGCCTCTGATAGATGTACCAGAGAGTTAACCTGTCTGCTTCAGCCTGCCCCACCCCCCTCTCTATGGGCTGTAATTACCTCATTATGGTCTCCCCAGCCAGATGGTATTAGCATATTTCAGCCTCGTAATGAAATAAGGCCTTAGTCTAATGGAGGCAGGAGAGTAAATTTGTTCTAAGGCGGTCCCAATTTAGTTAAGAAATACGGGTTCTATCCAGATAGACACTGCAAACATTTGTGTGCGTGGGCACAAATCCACACCCTTTTTGTTTTATAGGTAGTTTTAACTGCTTGATTATAGTGTTGCCTGTGGCATGTGGTATACTTATCATTCTAACATTTTCTTTCTCTTCTCCTATAGACTGAGATTGCCAAACGTCTCAATGCAATTCTCGCTCAGATCATGCCGTTCTTGTCACAAGAGGTGAGTGTCACCCCGGCTTGCAGCATTTAAGAGTGAGAATAATTTCGTTCAACATGCACAGTAACTGTACAGGAAATAGTGAGGCTGGCTACTGTGCAGAGACTCTGTCAATAGGATGTATAGGCATGACAATGCATCTTATATTGTACAAGACATGCATTCATTGCATAATAGGAATACAGATTTTTAAGCAATTATGTTAACCATGAAACAGTCGTTGAATTGACCATTTTAGCAGCACAAACCCACTCAAATAATTTACTTGTTTGTATTTTATTTATGATTGAAATGCATTAGTCAATCACTTGCCATCACTAACTGCTGCTCTACACTGTGAGTCTAAACATGCAAGGAACTTAAAACAAGCCTGCAAATGCCTTTTATCAAGTAGGAAGCTGAAATTGGCTGTTCCCATTTTCTGACAAAAGATTTCAGTTGAACTGGTTTTATTAATTTCTCACGGTAAGGCATGGCACAGTTATCCTAACTGTCACTCTAAGAAATTAGTCCAGCTGTTGAAAACACCCACATGGATGGAAATTATGCCTCAGGGAAACACAAACACTATTGGTTGATATATTCTTGATTAAATTCTTATATATCATATTGTACTAACTGAGTCTTTTTATGGGACTGTTTATGGGACT
Organism: Sander lucioperca; assembly: GCF_008315115.2. Classification (NCBI taxonomy): domain Eukaryota; kingdom Metazoa; phylum Chordata; class Actinopteri; order Perciformes; family Percidae; genus Sander; species Sander lucioperca. Next base: position 27,435,139 of record NC_050175.1, on the reverse strand, counting down.
ATATTTCCCCTCAGCCAAAAAGCCTGTTCCTAGACTTGTGTAGGTAAACCATCAGGTCTGGATATGTGTGTTTGGAATGAATTATTCTCCATGAGGAATCTAATCTTTGCGTTTGTGTCCTGCAGCATCAACAGCAAGTGGCTCAGGCTGTTGAACGGGCAAAGCAGGTGACGATGACTGAGCTGAATGCGATCATCGGGGTACGTGGACTTCCCAATCTGCCTCTCACTGTGTGTATATCCCCTTTTCTTCCTTCATTTGACCTGAGGCCAGGGGCAAAACTGCACGCATAGAGGAGGCTGGCACTCCAGTACAGACGTATGGACTATTTAAGTGTGCTACATTACGCTTACAGGTTTATTTCACCTTTTATACGCCTTAGCTGAAGTTTTGTGTGTCAAGGATAACCTGGGAAAGGGTAATAGATTCAGAAGGAAAATGGGGGTGAAAAGGGAATAAGAGTAGTTTATTGTATTCATCTGTAACCATTTTCTTCCTCCTGTCTGTGGCATTTGAACATTCAGACGGAATACAATCTAGCATGTCCATGTCCTCTTCATGTGTGCAGACTTGCCCCTGTCTCCAATGGTTCATTATGTTTTTTATTTGAATTTGCAATGTTTGCAATGGTACTGTCAATATCGTCTTCACTACTGTAAATTTCCTGATTGTTGGTTAACTGTGACCTGTCAGCACGCTGGGTGCAGTTCCTAACAACAGCAGCTGTCCTCAGGCTTAGTCAAAGAACATCTGATATACAGTCCAGGCTGAGTTTAGATCATGGTGTTTCTCAGATTTCACTTTGGCTGCACTTTAAATTTTTGATAAAAGGTTCCAGCCAACAGGCTTACCCTTCCCTCTGACCCAGCAGCATCAGGAGGAATTAGAGCGATCAGGTTGGGACAAGCATTGTGATCGTAACAAAGATTACAACAGTGTGGATGTAACTGGGCACTAGCATTTGTAAGATGTAGTGGACGAAAGATTTAGGCTGCATTCAAACAACGTTGGCAGAATAGGAAGAAGTGGAAAAGCTGCTGTTATTCTAACTTAGGAGCATTCACACACTGCTAGCCTTGTAGTCACACCATATAAATTACCTAAATGAGCTACTTTTGTTGTTGCTAGGGCTGCAACTAACGATCATTTTCATTGATTAATGGTCATTTTTTTCTCGATTTAATTAATGAATCATTTAGTCTATAAAATGTCAGTAAATAAAATGCCCATCACTGTTTCCTAAAACTCTGGGTGCCGTCTTCAAATTGCTTATTTTGTCTGACCAGTAGTTCAATTTACTATCAAATAATACTAATTCATCACATTTAATCAATTAAGTTCCCGTCGAAGTAAAACCAGATACTAGAAAATAGTATATAGCTCCTTTTTAAGTAGCCATATTGATTCTGTTATTGTTGATATTGGATTTTATTTATGTGTAACATCCAGTGATGATGGTTTTGCTAGGACGGTTGGCTTTTAACTTGCTGTTTTATTTTACCCCAATTATATTAAAAGTATATTTTCTTATGTTTTATTCAATTGAGAGCATCTGCAGTGATCTAGTCTTTAATAGAACAACCGAGCACACTTAAAAATAAAAACAGTCATTGACCTTTTAATTGTAGCCACAACCCTCAACACAACAACACTCTGGCCAAATGTACTTTTTAGTGATTTGGTCTTCCATCTGCCTTTTTATTTAAAAACTTTCGGCCGAGAGGCTTTTTAATAGCCAGCTTGGGCGCAGATGGATAACTGACCCTTTTGATTAGCCCTCTGTAGTAAGAGGCTAGTCAGCGGTTAGCTAGTCCCACTAGTGGGAGGTCAAGTCTAATGAGAGGCAGATATCGAAATTCGATTAAGGTAAAGTAGCCAGGAGCACAACCCCCAGTTTTCAAGGTAATTACTTCCCGTTTCCTTTTCTTTCTTTTTTTCTCTCAACCAGCTCAGTGAAACAACAGGAGTGACCCTGCCTTCTTTAAGGGTGGGCAGGGAGACACACACACACACACACACACACACACACACACACACACACACACAGGAAAACAGACTTTAATTATAGGGGCGATTACATGGCAGGTGATCAATCCCCCCACAGTGTGAATGGGGCGGTGCTGCTGGGGTGTTCTTGTCATTAAAGTCTCTGTGATATTCAGAAAGCATCAGACTCTGGCAGCTTTCGACAGCAGCTAGATCAGAAAATAGGTTGAGTCCAGAAACACACACGATAGATGTTTGCCTATGTGATGCAATATACATGTACATTAGTTTAAAGTCTCCCAACCCAACTTTCCTTCCAGCTGGAGGTGACTGAGAGACCCAATGTGTGGTCACTTGATATGCAAATAGATTTTCTAGGACAAAATATTGCTATTTTACACAAGACTGAAATGATTAGTCAATCAACAGAAAACTAATCGCCTACTATTTGGATTACTGATATAATCTTCTAAATCATTTATAAAGCAAAAAGGCTAAAAGAATTTCCAGATCCAGCTGCTCGAAGGGTAGACGCTGTGCTTTTCTCGTTGTCAAATTAAATATCTTTTTAGCTTATGGTTGAATAAAGCGAGCAATGTGAAGACGTCACCTTGGACTGTGGGAAGGAGATGGGCATTGATCACAAACTAATCGCACATTTTTTTTATCTGTTCCAAAGATACTTTTTCAAGTTTTTAATGCTCTTATCAACATGGGAGCGGACAAATGTGCTTGCTTTATGCAAATGTTTATTATTATTATTATTGCAACAATCCAAAACAATGACAAATACTGTCTAGAATATTCTCCAGAATAACCTAAACGGTACTGTATGCTAAAAAACTATGCTGAAAGCATAATATGGCAAACTCAAGCCCATCAAACGACAACAGATGGGCAAACTGACCTGAACACAACATTACTTGGTAATACTAACAGAATTTATTACACAGCTTGGTTAAATACTTGATTCGGACTGGTCAATCACGGAATTCTGCGGTCTGTTTTTTCTGTATAACTGACCATTGCCATGGACATGTTCTGAGCATAGACTCTGGAGGACCACTTTTAAAACAATTGTTTTTAAATCAATATTTGTGCTCATACCACTGATCAGCGGATCACCACGGGAGAGAGAGGGTGGAAGAAACGGGGATTGCTAACAGAGCTAATGGGAACAGCGCAAACAGAGCATTAGATAGCTCCATCTTGGTTAGCTCACTCACCGGGGCGACCTGGCTTCCGCCGCAGAGCCATGCTTATCAGCGGTAAAGTTAACCGTCTCGACCGGGACGCAGCCGTCATCAGCGGAGTACCTCTGTATGGGTAGCCGTGTAAAAAGCAGCGTAATAAGCGGGATAAAGTAGAGCTAGCCGGTCATTATGGCGAATTTGAACCCGACGGGGATGCAGGACCCCTGATTTCCCAAACTATGGAGCGGCCCGAGGCCCAAATCGCAGAACGTGCGTGCATTTGATCGCGTTAATTTTGACAAACATTGTTTCTATCATACTAAACAAAAACATAAGTTACCAACAACTCGAGCAGGCTGAACTGTGTTAAGAGGACTGAAAAACTAAGTCAAAAATGCAAACTAGTCTCGTCCCTCCTACACTATGTTTTGCATGATTGAGTTTGATTTGACACACACGTGTCAGAGGTGCGGTCTCATTTCCATGCTCCTACACTCATTTGCATGATTTCCACACAGGGTGAGATTATACTTCAATAATGGTTACAGTTGGTGTGCTGTTTATCACCAACCCTTACTCAAACGCACAATACACAATGTAAATTATACTGCCTGGTTTTGTTTATGCTAACAGTGATCTCTGTGAAAAATGTGTGTGTTTTATTTGCGTGTGCATATTTACCTTATGAAAAGCCTACACACTCAAACCAGATGGAAATGTGACATTTTGTAATAAAGTAAGAGTCCGACACATGGTTTGACTTCTCAGCATCTACACACGTCTTAATGTCTGAGGTTTTGTCATGTTTTAGGTGGCTGACATTACATTTTTAGTTCATGTTATTAAAAAATAAGATTTAGCCTGAAATCACCAGCTTCATTATTAGAGGCACTAGTTAAGGAATCAAGCTTACTGTAAGTTTTGTTTTTAGTTAAACAATTAGTTCATTAATTGATTAGTTGATCAACAAAAAAAACAAAAACTATTTTGATAATTGACTCTTTAAGTCATCTTTTTAGAGCAAAACTGGCCAAAAATCCTACTTCCAGCCTTTAAAATGTGAATATTTGATGGTTTTCTTTGCTTTCTTTGGTTAGTAAACTGAGTATTTTGGGGTTTTGGACTGTTGATTGGACAAAACTAGCAATTTGAAGACATCAACTTGCACTCTGGAAAATCTTTACTTTATAGACCAAAGTTTCTATTGACCTCTTCAGTTTTCTTGCTTGTATCATTTCTGGCTCAATCTCTCCTCTTCCTCTCTCCTGTGACGCAGCAGCAGCAGCCGCCTCATAGTGTCTACCCAGCCTTCATGGTCAGTGTTCAGGTTACCAAACACAGAGAAACAACTTGTTTTTATCAAGTGTTTTGAAGTGCTTGCTGGCAATCTAACATGTGTCTTTGTGAAGGGGAGCTGATGCCTTTTTGGAGACAAAGCATGACTTGGGTGTGTTGGGATATTTTTGGCATCCTGTACTTTTGTCTGCCTCGCTCACGTGTCACAGATTTGACGGCACTTTTTTTTCTAACCTTAAACAAAACGTTTACTGTGTCTTAATCCTTATTCCAATACTAAACTCAGTCAGGTGTGTTTTTAGCGTAGGGTGTAGTCTAATCTTTGTCGCGACAACTGAAGAAAATATGATGAGCCACAGAAGCAGTTGTAAAGCACAGAATTAGTAGGTAATGTGGCTATCACCGCCAGACTTATTAAGCCAGTCTGCCAGCTGGTTTGTGCTGGTGCTGTTGACGCTTGTTCCACCTGACAGTCTGTTCTGTAGGGAGCCAGCTTCGCCTAGTTAACTTTAATTGCCTGTTTCCTGTGGAAGTTGCCTGAGCTGCGGCGGCATTTACACATAATGAAAAAAGATAAGTGTGAAAGGAAGCCAGCTCTTTATCCATGAATATTGAATTGGAAGCAATTTATTTCCAGAATTTTTTTTCACTTCTTTCTCTCTCTCTCTCTCTCTCTCTCTCTCTCTCTCTCTCTCTCTCTCTCTCTCCCCCTCACCACTCCCCTCCCTCGTCTCCCCTCGCTCCTCTCCTCAGCCATAGCTCGTTAATGAGGCTTCTTGATAATGATCCCTGCACGCTTTTCCTCATTAGGCACACTCAATAGGGACGTCCCTGCTTCAATCCCTCGCTCACTCTCTCTTTCATTCTCTTGTTATTTTCGTATTCTGCCTCTCCCTCCTTTTCTTGTTCTGGCTGCCCCTTTCTCTCCTTTTGACTCGCTTTTCCTTTTTCACAACAAATAGGCTGCTCAGCACACCAGTACAATATCGATTAACAATGCCGCCCCTCAGTTGCTTCTATCCATCGTACGATTTCTGGTCCAGCTCCACATAATGAGCTGACTGAATAATGGCCAGCTGCTAAATAGACCTTTTAAATGTGGTAAACCACTAGCTATACCCTCGTCTAGTTTCTCCATTTTATGTAATAAATGTATGGATGAGGCTATTGAAGTTCTATCCAGCAAGCAGAACAGCAATCATGTTTTTTGTTTCTTTTGAGAGGCAGTTGATGGATGTGCTAAGTGTTATTTAACCTTGTTTTAAAGCACTTGCTTCCCTCTTGCCTGAGTGGCTATTTAACTCCTGTCTATCTACTCACTCCTCTTTGGCTGCCTCTCTCACACAGGCATCCGTGGCCTCTTGGTGTGTGTGTGTGTGTGTGTGTGTGTATATGTGTGTGTGTGTGTGTGTGTGTGTGTGTGTGTGTGTGTGTGCTTAACAGCATTTTGCTGGAGGGGTGGGCATGCTTGCTTGGTTTTCCAGAGTGTTGAAAGGTTTTGAGGTTTTCAAGTGTAGAACTATTGATTTTTAACCATCCCAACTATGATTTGAAGCACGGTGGTTTGGGAGAGAGCAAAAACACTTGGTATCCTTTCTGACAACCAGAGGTGACATGTTGTTGAGTAGTACATAGTTGTCACATAAAGGTCTCGTACCATAAATAAGAAACGATAAACAATTTGTAAAACAGTGTAGCAGTGTTGTAATAAGTGAAGAGCACGCTGTCAAAAGAGTATCATGTCTTTAGTATACACCTGGAGGCACTCAGGCACAGCTCATTCATGTGCAAACCTTTCCACAGAGCTGATTCATCAACAGCAATTTTGATTTGTCAAGCAAATATTCTCTGGTTCCTGCTTCTCAGATGTGATGATTTGCTGCCTTTCTTGTTTTGTATTTTGTATATTTAATACATTTGTGTTTTAAACTGTTGGTCAAACAAAACCAACTGTGTGAAGACATCAGTTTGGGTTCTGAAGAGTAGTAGAAATACATGACAGATGTTACAGCCCTAATCTGCATGGATGTCTTAGCACACTGATTATTTAATTATTATTATTAGTGTAATTAATGTGATAAAGCTATAATGTGGTTTTAAGTATATACATATTGCTGCCTCATGATGTAAAACAGGGCTAATACTGCACAGCTAAAGTAATAATTAATGTATTCTGTTTAAGTTACCTAACACTTTCAGCCAGTTGATAACCGCAGTGTACATCTACAGTTACGAACAGAATCCGTTTTTCCTCTGACATCGAATGTGCTGGATCAGCATGTTGGCAGTCACTGCCAGTCTGCTATTATGCATAAATGGTTTGGCCTTGAACTAAATGATGCCAAAGCCAGCTCTAATGCATGAGTAGAGTGCGGTCATTCATGGATTCCCTTCCCAGCCGACCCACTTGTCCTCTGTCTTGTTTTGTCTTCGTTTGTTTACAGCAGCAGCAGCTTCAGGCTCAGCACCTCTCTCACGCGGCCCACGGCCCCCCAGTCCAGCTGCCCCCACACCCCTCAGGCCTGCAGCCGCCCGGCCTCCCCCCTGTGACGGGCGCTGGCTCCGGCCTGCTGGCTCTAGGTGCTCTTGGCAGCCAGGCCCACCTGCCTGTAAAGGATGAGAAGAACCACCACGACCTGGAGCACAGAGGTGAGGAGCATCGCCTAACACACACACACACACACACACCCTGCAACATGTTGGTACTGATGGGTGGTTGTACCGGCCAAGAACTGCTTTTGATACATTCATTATACAAACCTGTTTTTTAGTGTACAGAATTACTGTGTGAGGAAATATTTATACAGGTTTTATGATATGTTTTGCGTAATTATATATTTGAAGCATTCATAAAGCTATTAGTTATAACGTACAAACCCTTTTATTAAAATCACCTAATTAATAAGTGTTACCAAAGAGTTGCAGAGATTAGTTCGATCTGACTAGAATGATCTTTTAGCTGAATAATAATTGTATAATCTGATTGGAGTGCTGAGTCGTGGTGACACCCATACTAATTTGTGTTTTGCTTGTCTCTCTCCTGGCCCCTCATCTTTTCACTCGCCTCTGGCCAACCCTCTGAAAGAACGTGAGTCGAGCACGGTACGTTGACTCTCCATCTTCTGTGTGTTTTTTAACTTTGCCTGTGTGGCTCACTGTGTTTGGTGATTAGGTGTGCTTTACGTAGTCTTAGGCCCACTGTTCAATAGAAATCCATGCTCTCTGTGGGTCACTGGAATCAAAAGATGAGGTCTGGCCAAATACGCCTGTGCCATCTTATCCAGGTGGAAAATGACTCCAATCACTGGGCAAGGATTAGTAGTCAGCTGCCTCCTTTAATTTCAGCACAATTAAAAGCGACTTTGACTCTCCTTCTCTTCTTTCCTCGCAACTTCAGAGGATTCACTGTTGCATGTGTCCAATATTCCACTCCTTTTATCTACCATCCTCTTTTTCCTTTGCATACACTTTTCTGCTCTCTTCTTCTTCTTCTTCTTCTTCTTCTTCTTCTTCTTCTCCTTCTCCTCCTCCTCCTCCTCCTCCTCCTCCTCTCATTCATTTACTACTTTACACTTCTTCTTCTCTCCCCCTCTGTCTCTTACTATCTCTCTCCCTCTCATGTTAAAGTCCTTGTTTATTGGACTGGCTTAAAGCTCCGTTAGCTGGAGCGTAACGCTCTGTTGGATCTGCTCGGCCAGATTGAGTTCCAATTGACTGGCCATCCTGAATGGGACCGCTCATGTTTGAAGGGAACCCAAACTCTTCCCCCATCTCGTATGGTGACGAGTGGCTGCCAATACTGCCTTACCTGATCTCCTCACCCCCCCCCCCCCACTGCACACACGCAGAGTCTTCCTTTCCTGTTGTCTCAGGTCATCTGATACCAGAGTTGGAGGCAACTGCAGGGTTATTGAGTCTAAGCAATCCTTTAAAGGTCACAGGCTCAGATACACAGACAGGCTGTAATGCTGTAGGAGATCTTTGTCCGTCAGACAGCATCTTCACACCAAGCCAGACTAAAACTCTCTTGGCTTTCTTTTCCACAACAGTAGCTTTCCATATTCTGATCTGAGAAGGAGGGATGTGGAAATGGCAGAAAGTGTATATGTGTGTGTGTGCCATTAACTACCCAACCACAGTGGGTCACACTGTGGTTGTCACACTCCACTCTCCTTGGCTCAGGATGTCTTTTTTTTTTTTTTTTAAAGTCGTCCTTTCACTCAAGCTGTTACCTTTCTCTGCTGCTCTTCTTTCTCTTCCCTCATTTGCAGCCAAGAAGTCAGACATCTTTCTTCTCCCTCTTTCACCATATCTGTCCGTTTCTGATGAAGGCAGGGATTTGTTGAGCTGTCTGACAGTGTCAGCTGGCCTCAGGGATTGCTCGCCTTCACCCCTCCTCCTCCCTCCCTCATTGCCTGTCAGCCTGTTTGGCAGTGACACCCCACCACACCAGTGACCAGACTACAAAAACCCTGTTTGCAGCTTCTGAGAGAGTGCCAGCTTGTCCAGGCATTCCCACTAGTGGGGAGAACTCATTGCCACACTGCTACGCTCTCATTACTTGCCAAGTTCCTTTCCTGTTTTGCTCTCTTGTCTTTCTTCTTTTTTTTTTCATCTTACTTTCTCACTCTGCCTTTCATGGCTCTTTTCTCTGCTGGCAACACCCTCTTTGTGTCTTCACATTGCACTCTTATCCAGGTTCCCTCAATGGCCTCTTTCTTCCCTTCCTCTTTTTTATTTTGGTTGATTTTGTTATGAACTTATACTGTCATTTCCTGCTGTTTATATACACACACACACACACACACACACACACACACACACACACACACCCGTAGACTCTCCAGCAGTCATTAACGTGGGTTTTACAGTTACACAGTGCGATTTTGGTCACTTTTGGTTTTCTTTGCATGTACTTCCATGTCACAGACAGAAAGTCAGGAATGCAAGCTGTATTTGGTTTGAATTGCTAATGTTGCTTCAAGCATGTCTCTGACCAGGTCACTGTGAGGGTTTACAAGAGGATTAAATGTTGGGTTTTGTGTGTGTGTGTGTATATATAATTATATACCAAATATCCCATGCTGCACTCTGCTCCCACCTCACATGTTATCTCCACCTCTCCTCAATCTGTCCTGTGCGTCACCTTGCTTGCAAATTCATGCGTTTGTCTTCCAGAGGCGTTTGTGGGTTTGCTCAGCTGCCTCGTCTGTTTCCTTCTTGCTCCACATTGCCTTGGCAGCAGTGCTAAGCTGTCCCTGAATCTGTACCTTCTATCCCTAATCAGTCCAGCTCAATCCATGAGCATTGTGTATTTTAGCTTTACAGTCAATATTGTCGCTGCTCTGACAAAGGAAAGGGCTACAGAGCTATGCATGGACTTAAAGTGCCCATATTATGAAAAAATCACTTATTCTGGGATTTGGGGTGTTATGTTGTGTCTCTGGTGCTTCCACACACATACAAACTTTGAAAAAAATCCATCCATGCTGTTTAGAGTGAGATACGGTTTCTGAATGTGTCCTGCCTTCAGTCTCTGGGTGAGCTGTTCAAAATCGGCACGGCTTGTGACGTCACAAGCCGAAACGAGCAGACTAACCGCAACCATTAGCTCGTAGCGTTAGTATGCTAACGCTAATGCTAACACTAGCATGCTACCTCGTTCTCAATAGCAAAGCACTGCTACAACACACACAAGTTCACCATAATCTACAAAAGAACTACTTACATGTGCGCCAAGTTGTAGAAACAGCTTTTCTTTTACTGTCTATGGAGCTAGCTAGCTGACATGATCTACATCTGAGCTACTGAGCATGTGCGGTGCAATCAAAGATAGTACAGAAGAAGAAGAAAAGAGGTCTCACTCTGTAGCTAAAACAGAGACCAGCTGAAAAGAGGATCTGCAGCAGTGAGAGAGAGCTGTGTAGTACAACAAAAATATGGTGTTTTTTGAAAATTAAACCATGTAAACCTATTCTGGTACAACCTTAAAATACAATTATGAACCTGAAAATGAGCATAATATGGCTGCTTTAAACACACCATTTGGTTGTTTCTGGTTTCTGAGGGTTTGTCACTTGCTGCATTTAAGCCCCAAAACATTTACTTGACTGAGGGCATATGCTGGTAGGGCAGTACAGCTTAGGGCCCTGACACACCAACCAGATGGGCTGACCGTCGGCAGAAAAGCCAGTCGGACTGATCAGTCGGGTCCCCGAGGTCCAAAAAATGCCTCAGAACACACTGAGGCGACGCCGACTTGAGCGTACGCTCTGCGCGTGCGCGAAACGTAATACGTCTCCATAGCAGCAGGCAGCGCTGCTCTGTATTGTTTCCATTAACAGTCTGATTATTTCCCAGAAAATGAAAACCGGCAGCTGATTGGACGAACGCGTCACGTGGTTCTTTTTTCTCCGGAAATTCACAGACAGACTGTCATGGCGGCTTGTTCAGAATACGATCTCATATTGTACTAAAATAGTTCACCGAAACGTGTTTCTGAAAACATTTTAAGCGAGAAATAGGCCATGCAGTTGCTGAATCTGTCTTCGTTTCAGATCGACAAAGGTCAGTTTAAAAGATTTTCGTCAGATTTTGAGCGGCTCATCCGCTCCCCATTTCCGGGTGAGTCCTGACTGCCCTGTCCCCGACTGAACATGTCGGGTCGGCCCAAATGAAGGCCGACGGCTCCTCGGACGGCCGACAGCACGGGACACACCAAACAGACTCGAGTCACGGACCTCGCCAGACGGCCCGACGCCCGATTATCGGGCTGGTGTGTCTTCTCTCTTACTCAGCGCTTACTACTTAACATCTTGCACTATGTAAATGTTATTTTTTTTTGTGAGTCACACCTTGTAAAACATCTTTACACCATGTCAAGATGGGTTCAGATGGAGTAAGAACACATTTGCAATATTGCTAGACTTCACTTCCTCACATGATATTGCAGAAGCTGCAATTCTGCAAGATACAACACAGTAATGTTCATTGGAAGCGTGTCTCTATATGGTGCAGTATATAAAGGGATTATTGACAGTATTTTGAGAATGCTAAGAGTCAAAGGTATAGCACACTCAGGATGAGCTGATGTGGTCTGGCTGCATGTTGTTGTTGTTGGCAGAATAACTCCGTGTCGCCATCAGACAGCCTGCGGGCTGCGAGTGAGAAGCACCGCGGCTCTTCAGATTACAGCCTTGACTCCAAGAAACGCAAAGTGGACGACAAAGACAGCATGAGCCGATATGTGAGTGTTTATTAGCTTTATTGTTTGTAGTGTTTGCATTAATGAGTTTGTAGCTGTCTTACTCTAGCTGTTGGTGGGGCCCTGAGCTTTGTTTCTGCTTATATTTTAACTTTGATTAACTAGATTAGGCCACTCATGAAAAATGTTACACTTCAGGACAAAGTTAAATACAAGCAAAACAAAATACAGCACAAAAAAACTAATTAAACAGTTTATTACCAGTTAATTTATTATACAGTTATTTCATTATATACCCAACCAAGTTTTGACAATGCTTTATTTTTATGTGTCTGTAAATTCCTAATCTAAAGTGTTCTGGAAAGGAATCCATACAGTAGTTTGGCTCTAATTAAAGGTCAAATAGAGACAGTGTTCAGTTGGTACACTTCCAATGAATTAATAAATTCCAATCAAATGCTAAGCTAGTGCATCCTTGAGTCTTTCAGTCAGTGCACAGCATGTCAGCTGAACATTGTCTACAGGTCAGTGTACAATTCAACATATATGAAGAGTAAAGTTTCTAATAATAATAATAATAATAATAATAATATATGTATAATATAATTTACTTGGATTCAAATGAACCAGTTCTTTTAGAGAAATGCCTCTGGATATCAACTACTGACTTAAATAATTACAGAACTGTCTTTATTTTCCCGATAATTACTACAAATTTACACAGTTCTTTCCAGAAAACCTTCAAGAAATTGGAAATAATGTAACTGTGAAAAAAGCGTTACCCAGTCTCATTTCTTATGATAATACAGAATCGAAAGCAAAAAAAAAGAAAGAAATGCTAAAAAGAGGTTAAAGTCCATAAATCTGGTCTTTGATGTTGATCTAGTAGTCAAAAATTGGGCTGCATTGGTTTATGTGTACTGTTACTGGTCTCCCAGTAATGTATAGCCTGCCACTCCTTTGTTTCAGGACAGTGACGGAGACAAAAGTGATGACTTGGTAGTGGATGTTTCCAATGAGGTAAGACTGCGTTTGAACTTAGCTGCTCCACCACATTCCTGTGAACACTGCACAGAAACTAAACACAGTACTCTTTTGTCATGTGTCTGTAGAAGCCTCAACACCTTTCACAGCGTTGCCAAAAAGTCTGTCATAATATTGGTTGTGTGTGCCTACTTCTTTTGCCATTCATGCAGACAGTAATACAAAGAATACAAAGAGAAAAGGGAGTGACAGGTGTGTGTGTGTGTGTGTGTGTGTGTGTCTGTCGGTGTTTGCACATGAGGCCCCAGTTTGTTTGACCTACATGTACATGCCAGTGGCTTTCCTCCGGTCTGTTTGCTCAGTCTCGCTCTCTGTCTGTCTCCTTTAACTCTGTAGGATCCAGCCACTCCTCGAGTCAGCCCCGCTCACTCTCCTCCAGAAAACGGCCTGGATAAATCACGAGTCCTGAAGAAGGATGCTGCCCCCAACAGCCCCGCCTCCGTCGCCTCCTCAGGCAGCACGCCGTCCTCCAAAGCAAAAGACCACGCCCATGTGAGTGACACTGAAAGACTAGAGAGAAGATGAAATAAGGTGGTTGCAGTGGAGGGTGAACTGACAGACTAAAGGGCATTTGTCAAGTGAAGTGGGTGTCTGTGTGAGGGACTAATACGCAGGAGGCTTAGCAGTTGGCTGCTATGAGGGGCTTGAAGGGGCAGAGATGCACTCTCAGGAAATCAAACCCTGTGGCTCACTCCTCTCAATCTCCTTTATGGCTTACCCAATAAATGGTCATTTCTTCCTCGACCTGAGGCTGTAAATAATCAGAGACACAGCAGCAGGGGAACTGCTGTCTCCCTCTTTTTTGCTTGGTCTCTCACTAACTGGGCTAAACAATCCTCATGCATCGGTTTTACATAAACCATTTCACTGAGGATTAGGATAGATTTATAGTCCACATCACTACCCTCCACCTCCCATGACACCCAGCCTCTCTCCGTATCTCATTAGAGTGTGTCACCAGACTATACCCCCCCACTCCTCTAACTCCAACTGCAAATGAAGAAGACAGATTAATTATGATAGAAGTGTTTGGGCCACCAAGTTGCTTGTCTAGCCACTCTTAACAAGCTTGACTTCTAAGCAAAGGGTGATCCCCCCCCCCCCGCACACCGTGGCTGTAATGAAGTGTCAGTGTTAGATTGGATTACCTTGAGCCATCCACTCAGATTGTCACTCTGGATTCTCTGCTAGTGGGGGTATTTTAGAATTACTTGGGGATTTTTTAATTTATTTTTAACTCTGGCATGTTTCATTTTTGTGTGTGTGTGTGTGTGTGTGGCTGAGAGTGAGAATAAGTGAACTCAACTTTCAGTAATCAGATACAAAACAAGGTTTCCTCAAGAGGTTAAAGAGTGTTTCTGTTTTAGAACGACAAGTCATCCACACCGAGCCTGAAGTCCAACACACCCACACCGAGGAATGAGGCCCCAACACCAGGAACCAGCACCACTCCAGGACTACGGCCTCTCACAATGGGCAAACCCCCCGGCATGGAGGCATTAGGTATGTAAACACTTTCACACAACTTCACTGTCATACTTATTTAGATCTGAAGCATTGACAAACAATAAGCTATTTTGAAATTTAATATTCTTGCTTGAAAAGTAACTTAAACAGAATTATGCTTCTCCAAAGATGCATACGATGTGCTTTTCTTCTTCTTCTTATGATAATAAACTGAATATTTTTAGGTTATGGAGTGCCTGTTGGACAAAATTAGCATTTTACAGGCAAGGCAATTAATCAAGAAAGTAATCTGCGGATTAGGGATGCTAATTTCTGACCGATAGCCGACCCTCTTTAACCGATCATTAACCGGTAACCGACAGCAAGCAACTGAGTCCCAGTTCATCCGTTCGGGAGGTTAAGAAATATCCGCTTCTGTTGACAGCTGCGGACTTGTACCTGTCGCGCACCCACGATGTTGCGTTCCTTGTCGTAGACACATGCATCCACTTTCCTCGTACTGCTTTCACGTCTGCACGACCGACACAAGTCCGTAGCTGTCTGTGGAGCATATGCCCCAGCCTCTCTCCACTGCATCCACCTGCGAGGTTGTCAGCGGTGTGTCTGCCTGGCATACTCGGTGTGTAGGACGGCCGTTTTTAAGCTTTGGTAGGCAATTTGTTTTTGGCATCGTTGGGCAGAAATTCCATGATAATCTTTCAGCATAGTGTAATTCAAGTGGTCTTTTTATATTACTTTAACTTTTTTTTTTTTTTTAAATATTGTTTTTAACCGTTTTAGTAATACTTGGTCAAAATTCTTATTGTGGGTAAACAGTTATTTATTAACATCCCTACTGCAGATTAATTGATGATAAAATAAAATTGAAAGTTCATGATTAGATTCATTAGTAGTTGTTCTGGAGCTTTCGATCAGTAATGCGCTATGGTTTTGTTTTGTCTCTCCTGTCTGCAGAGTTTTTACAAATCAATTAAAATGGCCTTTTCTTTTCTCTAGCCGCCCCAGCCCTACGTACACCTCTGTCCATTGCGGGTACCTATCCCTCCCCGTTTGCGATGATGGGTCATCATGAGATGAACGGATCCCTGACCAGCCCAGGCGTCTATCCGGGTCTTATTTCACCACAGATGAGTGCTGCAGCTGCTGCTGCCGCTTATGGACGCTCACCAATTGTAACTATTCTAGCTTCTATATAGAATTTATGAATCCAATGAATGAACAAAGCTCCTCTTCTTCACATAAATTCATTCATATATTCCATCAGTTTGACACAACAAGCCCTCACTTCACCTCTGTATGAAGTGCCCTCCACGGCTGTAGGTTGTAGAATCTGTTAGCAAAATGACTTTGAGAAACTTAAGCATTCGTCCTGTATTTCCATAACTCATTGTGAATAGTTCCACTTGGCTGGCTGCAACTTGTTGTGTGTACATAATGAGAAAGTACAAAGACGGCCTAGCTCCTTTACTTTGATGTTAGTTAGTTAGCATTCTAAAGGCTTTAGAAAAAGGCTTGCCCCGGAAATGCGTCTCCATGTTTGAAAATCTCCCAGGCTTTCATTAGCATTAGCAAATGGGATGTTGTAGCCTTGTGTAAAGCTTCTCTGTATGCAATGAAGCTGAATCTGCGCCTTTTCAAGGGATTTGCCTGGAAACGATGGTACGAGAGTTCCTCAGGGCGTTAGCGGAGAAAGTGAGGCATAGTTTTTAATTTGAATATTAGCTTAGTCTAATTTATCTTTGCAGGTTATTGGTTGTTTGTTAACTCTTGGCTCTTCTTGCTCATGCAGGCTGGGTTTGACCCTCATCCTCACATGAGAGCTCCGGGCCTGCCAGCCAGCCTCACGTCCATTTCTGGAGGAAAACCGTGAGTATCAGCAGCTTTGGATTTAGCTATTTTATTTATCAACAGATAGCATATACCTCTAGGCTCACCTGACCATCTTTCCCTTCCTCTGTCCCCCACAGAGCTTATTCTTTTCATGTGAGTGCAGATGGTCAGATGCAGCCTGTGCCCTTCCCTCCAGACGCACTGATAGGCCCGGGCATCCCGCGCCACGCTCGCCAGATCAACACACTGAGCCACGGGGAAGTGGTGTGCGCTGTCACCATTAGCAACCCCACACGTCACGTCTACACCGGTGGCAAGGGTTGTGTCAAGATCTGGGACATCAGCCAACCAGGCAGCAAGAGCCCAGTGTCCCAGCTCGACTGCCTGGTAACTAGTTGTTGTTTTGTGTTTGTGCAAGAGTTTCAGATTTGTGCTATTACTGTGGATGTTTGAAAAGGCATCCAACCAGAACAGGAATGTACTCATGTTTCATGAGATCTCTGCAATCGGCCCGCCTTCATTAAGATTTTCTTGAGCATCAAATGTAGCCTGACTCCACATCCCACCGTAGCTTTCCCCCAGATCCCAACAGACAGACATGTGAATAATTCAGCAAAGTGTCTCACTGCTGTGCTGAAATAATCCTTGGTGAGAAAAAAAGCCTGCTGAGTAATGATGTTCTGATTGGCCAACCCTGTCTGCCATTACCCAGCTTATTACTTCCTCCCAACTGCCTCCCATTTCTCATTTTGATACTGCAGCTTCATGCCGTTCAACTCATATGGCCTCCAACACCGTTAAGGTGCGTCCAGAGTGCAATTGGGTCTTATAAAGCCATCGGGGTGCTGTTTTAATTCGAGCAAGAGCTTTCACAGTCCTATTGATCTGTCTTCCTGCTCTCTTGGAGCCTGGCCAACAGCTGCAGCCCCACTCTCTCCCGACATCTCTTGTTAAAGCTGACATCCACATCTTCACTATAACACAAAAGAGACGGCAGCAGCCTGAAAACTTCACCTGTCAAAGAAAAGCTCCTCTTGAGTTTAAGTAGAAATGGTCTTGACGTGGACCCAGTGATGTATGCTGCTAATCCCTTTTTACTCATTTAGAATTGTAATTGAGTTTGTTCTTAACCTCAAATCACCCTGTTTACATAGATATTTCAGAGCATTGTTTGTATGAGTGTGTTTTTATCTACTGTAAGGTAACTGTGGGTGTCCTGAAAGGCGGCATCAAATAAAAATGTATTACTATTATTATATTTCACGTTTACAGATCAATTACATCAATATCGTGACGATACTTGTTTCTGTTCCAGAACAGGGACAATTACATCCGCTCCTGCAAGCTGTTGCCTGACGGCCGCACCCTGATAGTGGGTGGCGAAGCCAGCACGTTGACCATCTGGGACCTGGCCTCACAGACGCCGCGCATAAAGGCCGAGCTCACTTCCTCTGCTCCGGCCTGCTACGCACTGGCCATAAGCCCTGACGCCAAGGTCTGCTTCTCCTGCTGCTCGGATGGAAACATCGCTGTGTGGGACCTCCATAACCAGACCCTCGTTAGGTCAGTACTTTGTATGTTTACCAATATGGTTTGCTTTGAGCACATACTGAAAGACTCAATTGACTCACTTTGGATGTGTGCTACAAGCATTCTTTAATACACAGCTCATTGTGTTTGAAGAATAAAATAGTTGGCCACCAACACAAGGCAGCCTTATTGTTAGAGTTGGGAAGGCTTTGTCCTCTGTTCCTGACTTTGCTTGGTGTCTTGTGGTGTTCCAGGCAGTTCCAGGGCCACACAGATGGAGCCAGCTGTATCGACATCTCCCACGACGGGACCAAACTGTGGACCGGAGGGCTTGACAACACTGTTCGCTCCTGGGATCTGAGAGAGGGACGACAGCTCCAGCAACACGACTTTACCTCACAGGTAGAGAGAAGCCTGTCTAAAACAAATGCATCTACAGATGAATGCATTCAGGGCCCTATTTTAACGATCCAAGCACACAGCGTAGGTGCGTTTAGGGCGTGTCCAAATCCACTTTTGCTAATTTGACAGCGGAAAAAAGGGTCCGTGCGCCGGGTTCAAAAGGGTTGTACTTAGTGTCTTCATTAATTCATAGGTGTGTTTTGGGCGTAACATGCAATAAACCAATCAGTGTCATCTCCCATTCCCTTTAAAAGCCAGGCGCATTTGTACCTTGGCGCATTGCTATTATGATATTGGATTTGCACCGTAATATTTTTATTCGTAATCTTTTGTGTGCTTGTGTGTGTGCTGCTGTGCGTCCCTGTGTGTGTGTGTAACAAGCATAGTGTGCGCACGCTGTGGACGAACCTAGGCACATTTTACTAATGCGCTGTTAAAATAACAATGAAATGCTGCGCTATTGACTTCAGACCAGGTTTTTGTTGGTCAATGGCGCGATCACTTCCCGCTGACTCAAGATAGCAATACACCAAGAATGCACCTGAACACAGGTGCATTTGCTATTTAAACGACGTGGCCGCTGGACGGGAAATTGACAACTGCGTCGGTCTTAAACTAGCAAAAAGACTTGCGTCGGACTTTGCGCTGCGCCGGGTGCAAGATAGGGCTCTCAGTGTTTACTTTTTGCTGATGACTTTTGATCCAACTGTGTTGTCTCCCTGTTGCAGATCTTTTCGCTGGGCTACTGTCCCACTGGAGAATGGTTGGCTGTGGGCATGGAGAGCAGCAACGTGGAGGTGCTTCACCACACCAAGCCGGACAAATACCAGCTGCACCTGCACGAAAGCTGTGTCCTCTCACTCAAGTTCGCCTACTGTGGTAAGTAGCAGGCTCCTTAACACAGACCTATAGGGAATAACAAATAATATTTAGGTATTCAATAGCTAGATGATTTAAGGGTTTAATCTTTAGTTAGGGATAGTGTGGTCAAGAGCAACTCTGGCTGACTGCCATTAAATTTGGTGTTGAAATTCAGTGGATGATTTTTTTTTTGGGTAATATTTTGATGACATCATGACCGGGGATCTCAGAGTCATGGCCACATCAGGCAAAAAAAAAATTGACACCAGTCTTTTAAACTTGATTTTAGGTAGACCTATTCGGATGACATGGAGGTCATATCCTTGGTAGTATTTCTGGGGTTTAACTACACCCATATATCACATATATATGAATAAACTAGAAGGGCACTCTGAGAGTGCAGACCTTTGCCGAGGCATGCCCTCGCAGTGTTTCTCTAGTTTTTGTCTTGACAAAATCATTTTGATTTTGTCAAAGTTAGAAACCAGATCCTTGAGTCATGTCTGGTCTGATTTTTACAGTCTAGATGAGTATTAGCTGTAGTATCAGTATTCAACTGGACATATAGCTGCTGCAGTTGGTTACTGGTGGGTTGTGTTGGAGACCGCTTATGTAGATGCTGAAATTATTCAAACATCCAGTGACTTGTAGGGTGCAATCAAAATGCTGTTTGGTTTTACTCTAGAGCATTTTTTATCTGAGCTCCTGATAAGTGCTGGTTATTTGTGAGAAGAATTCATTTGAAACGTCAGATGGACGCTTGCTGTACAGTCTAAATTGCACATACAAAAGGCTTGTGCATTCCCAAGGAAGCTGTATTTTACAAATATGCTCATTAAATTTGTCATTGCTTTTTCAGTTCAGATCACAGTGCCTGCTGGGCAGACCAGCTGGTGTCAACTTTAAGGCTCAGACAAATGAGGTTTCACTATCGCATCTTCCCCCCCCCCCCCCAAACCCCCCAAAATGTCAGTATTCATTTCTCCTCACGAGACCCCCCACAGCACAGTCTCATATCACTGCCAACGCAGAACTGGTTAATTCAAATGATGCTCACTGCCTCAGAGCTCTCACTGCCACTAATTAAAGAATTACCCAACTAGTCAGTGGGTAATTAATCAGAGGGTGATTTAAATAATTACCAGAGTGGAAATGGTGAAAGTCTTCTTTATTATGTGCATTTTATGTCTATTGATAAGGTTATTACAGAGCTGTGTATTAGCTGTTGTTGTGGGCTGGAGGATATAATGCAAATCTCTGTTCTCTGTTTGCAGGTAAATGGTTTGTGAGCACAGGGAAGGACAATCTGCTGAATGCATGGAGGACTCCTTATGGTGCCAGCATATTCCAGGTAAACACAGACACACAATTAAATCAATCCATTAGAGCCAGCAGTGCAGTTCAAGATTTTTGACAGAGAAATCTTTTTTTTTTTTTTTTTCCTGTGCAAGTTAGTGTCGCCGTTACTAACTGGACCTTTTAGAAAGAGGTTCTAACATGTTCTGGTTTCTTATTTGCGTTAGTAGACAACAACTGTACCACTGAACAGTTAGAATTTATGTTCTGCGTGTGCTGAGAAAAAACCTAATTAATTAGACAGTATTCAAGCTAATTCAACAGTAATTATACCGAATTCTGAATAAATACACATTCCTGTCCACCAATGAATAGTAGGTTAATTAAGCATCTTTCAGATAGGCTCAAGAAGAACAAACTACTAAGTAAAGACCACAAATAACTGAGAACTTGTACCCCCCTTCTTACTTCCACAGTCAAAGGAGTCGTCCTCCGTCCTGAGCTGTGACATCTCAGCAGATGACAAATACATCGTGACAGGATCCGGTGACAAGAAGGCCACCGTCTACGAAGTAATCTACTAGAGAGAAAGGAGGCTTCTGCTCTCACTTCTGATGGAACTTTTACTTTCCCCGACCGACTGTGGACTACAACACGATGAGACAAACTACAGATTTGGCAGTCTCACCTGGCGGAAATCGATAGAGCTGTTGGCCCAAGGATGCTTGTGCTGGAAAGAAATTTTTCTGTCCTTTTTGTTTCGGAGGGTTGATTTTTTTGGGTTACACATTTTTTTGTGACTTCAGAATTTGTTCCTGTTTTTCCTTGAATATTTGGGTGTAACCCGATGAAGCAGCGCTTCATTTCTGAGAACCTCGTTCCTCCAGACATCTTGTGAAAAGTGTATATATCGGATTAAATAAGACATTTTATATATATTATAAAAATATATATATTTTCATGTCCTGGGTGTACTTGTGATGATTTTTTTTGGCCCACTCTGTCTTATGCCATGATACTTGAGTGGGAGAGCAGAACATAGATTAGAACTTTTTAACAATTTTGATTTTCTTAAAGCACATTCTCCAGACTGACCTTTTCAGAAATCAAAGAGGAGCATGAAACTTGTAAGTAAGACGTTTTGTGGAGATTTTAAATGGCCTTTTGTCACAGTGCTCTTACCGAACGATGAAAACGAAGAGTCCTCTGACTCCAGCAGAGCCTCTGCTGGTTTGGACCACTGTGGGATGGAGCGGGACACTGATTCAGGAAAAGAGATGGATGTAAATTTAATTCATATATATAAAGAGACTTTTTTTTTTAAAGTGTACTGCTCTGTCTGTTATCTTTCTCCCTATTTGTTTTACCTTGTTAGATTATGGGCGATGGGGAATGTTTAATGTTTAGCCTAACCCTTGGACCTCAGTTGGCAGCAGAAGCACTGCAGCAGGCACAAACTGAATAAAATGTACTTTTAGTTAACTTGACGTAATATGGATGTTGAATTGCACCATTGAATTCTTGGCTTCAGACTAAACTCAAACATTTTTGGAATCCTTCTGCCCTTTGTATTTTATCACTATTCCTGGAATATTGTTGGCAGAGAGACATGTAAATGCTCATAGGGACGGAAGGAACAGCACTTAAATGTAAACAAAAATTTGTGAATCACGTCTCCTATGTTGACATTAAGACAACAATAAATAATTCTGGTTTGTACACTGTGCTCCTGTCAGCATTTCCTACAAGAAAATAAGGGGCCAAATGCGCCAGTCCCTCTGAATCACACCAAAGTATGTAGCTAATGCTGTCAGTGCTGAAAAGAAATGTACAGTTGTTAATAAATCAATAAAACAGTTTTTGTAGAATGGCCTATTTCCTTGTGATTGACCTACTGACATTTCATCAGGTGTTAATACAACAGCTACCATTTAGGACACTGAGATCATGTCCTATTTACACTGAGCTACAAAAAATTTCAAAATGTTCAGCTCTTTAAGGACATTTGTGATTGTATGCAACTGTTTTCTACCATTTATACTTTTTAAAATTAAGCTTTTTTCTTTTTACATTGAAAGTCAATGGAGCAGTATTAAATCTTCAACTTCGAAATGCTACTCCTCCAACATACTTACCTACAGATGTCATTCAAACTTTAAACTATTCACAAAACCTTCAGCTATTACAAAATGATTCAGCTTTTTGATATCTTTTACAGTTTTCATGTGGTATCACTGTTTAAGTTTAGTGCTTCTTTCAGGCTTTTTCTGCGTTTAATGGGTGTATATTGCGTGACTTAGACTTTGTGTGGTTTACAGGTTCTTCCAGACTTACTTTGACATACTATACTATGACTTTTTATCACTTTTTTTCGACATGGTATATTATGATTATTTGCAATATACTATAATATGACTTTTTCTTATTTTTTCGACATACTACACTGACTTTTTTATCACTTTTTTCGACATTATACTATGACTGTTTCCAACATACTACGCTATGACTTTTTTGACATACTATGGCTTTTTTTTGTCACTTTTTTCGACATACTATACTATTACTTGTTTCTGACTTACTATACTATGACTATTTTCAAGATACAATACCAATATATTATTATGCCTTTACATGTTATATTAATACAGGAGTTAAACATTGGGCTGATGTGGCTCAGGAAGTAGAGCATGTTTTAATTTAACCACAAGGTTGACAGTTCAATCCCCACCTCCTCCTGTCTGCATGATAAAGTGTCCCTTTGACTTTTTCGAAATACTATACTATGACTTTTTTTTCGACATACAATATATACTATGGCTTTTTTATGTTTTTTTCAACATACTATACTATTATTTATTTCTGACATACTATGTTTTGTTGTTTCTGACTTTTTTCGACATACTATAGCATGGCTTTTTTATCACTTTTTTCGACATATTATACTATGGCTTTTTAATCACTTTATTCAACATACTAGATTATGGCTTTTTTGAACATACTATATTATGGCTTTTTTTATCACATTTTTCGACATACTATTCTATTACTTGTTTCTGACTTACTGTACTATGACTATTTTCTAGATACAATACTATATTATTATGCCTTTACATGTTATACTATTAGTACAGCGGTTAAACATTGGGCTGTGGTGACTCAGGAAGCAGAGCATGTTTTCCTTTAACCACAAGGTTGACAGTTCAATCCCCACCTCCTCCTGTCTGCATGATAAAGTGTCCCTCAGCAAGACACTGAACACCTCTGAGAAACGTAAAAGCACCAATTATAAACATATATGTCCCATGTTTTGTCACATTATGATTTTTATATGCCTTTTTGCACATACTATACTATAACTATTGTGACTTTTTTCAACATACTACTATGACTTTTTTTCAACATACTATACAATGACTTTTTTTATCACTTTCTTCGACATACTATACTATGGCGTTTTTCGACATACTATACTATGGCTTTTTTTTTTTAAATACTATACTATGGCATTTTTCGACATACCATACTATGTGAATATACCGAGTGAATTTGACCGGCATAAAATCTGCATATGTCAGACTGACTGGCAGGTCGCCGGTCATGGCCGATGATGTGAAAATGGGCCAATTCTGGTCACCAGCCGGTCAATCGGTGCATCTCTATTTCATACTATACTATGGCTTTTTTTTAAACATAGTATACTATGCCGTTTTTCGACATACTATACTATGGCTTTTTTATCCCTTTTTTCGACATACTATAGAATGGCTTTTTTATCACTTTTTCTGACATACTATACTGACTTTTTTGAGAAACGTAAAAGCACCAATTATAAACATATATGTCCCATTTTTTGTCATATATGGCTTTTTGCACATACTATACTATAACTTTCATGACTGTTTTTGACATACTATACTATGGCTTTTTTATCACTTTTTTCAACATACTATACTATTACTTGTTTCTGACTTACTATACTATGACTATTTTCTATACAACCCCAAGAACACCATCCCAACCGTGAAGCATGGAGGTGGAAACATCATTCTTTGGGGATGCTTTTCTGCAAAGGGGACAGGACGACTGCACCGTATTGAGGGGAGGATGGATGGGGCCATGTATTGCGAGATCTTGGCCAACAACCTCCTTCCCTCAGTAAGAGCATTGAAGATGGGTCGTTGCTGGGTCTTCCAGCATGACAACGACCCGAAACACACAGCCAGAGCAACTAAGGAGTGGCTCTGTAAGAAGCATCTCAAGGTCCTGGAGTGGCCTAGCCAGTCTCCAGACCTGAACCCAATAGAAAATCTTTGGAGGGAGCTAAAAGTCCGTATTGCCCAGCGACAGCCCCGAAACCTGAAGGATCTGGAGAAGGTCTGTATGGAGGAGTGGGCCAAAATCCCTGCTGCAGTGTGTGCAAACCTGGTCAAGAACTACAGGAAATGTATGATCTCTGTAATTGCAAACAAAGGTTTCTGTAGCAAATATTAAGTTCTGCTTTTCTGATGTATCAAATACTTATGGCATGCAATAAAATGCAAATTAATTACTTAAAAATCATACAATGTGATTTTCTGGATTTTTGTTTTAGATTCCATCACTCACAGTTGAAGAGTACCTATGATAAAAATTACATACTTCTACATGCTTTGTAAGTGGGAAAACCTGCAAAATCGGCAGTGTATCAAATACTTGTTCTCCCCACTGTATATCCCATTTTTGTCATACTATGGCTTTTATATGCCTTTTTGCAATTACTATAACTTTTCTGACTTTTCCGACATACTATGACTTTTTCAACATACTATATTATGACTTTTTATCGACATGCAATACAATGACTTTTTCGAAATACTATACTATGACTTTTTTTCGACATACAATATATACTATGGCTTTTTTATGTTTTTTTTCGACATACTATACTATTATTTATTTCTGACATACTATGTTTTGTTGTTTCTGACTTTTTTCGACATACTATACTATGGCTTTTTAATCACTTTATTCAACATACTAGATTATGGCTTTTTTGAACATACTATATTATGGCTTTTTTTATCACATTTTTCGACATACTATTCTATTACTTGTTTCTGACTTACTGTACTATGACTATTTTCTAGATACAATAATATATTATTATGCCTTTACATGTTATACTATTAGTACAGCGGTTAAACATTGGGCTGTGGTGACTCAGGAAGCAGAGCATGTTTTCCTTTAACCACAAGGTTGACAGTTTAATCCCCACCTCCTCCTGTCTGCATGATAAAGTGTCCCTCAGCAAGACACTGAACATCTCTGAGAAACGTAAAAGCACCAATTATACAAAAAAATTACTACAAAAAAATTACTACAGCTCTTGCAAAACGGGTGGCAACGTTGCCACCCGTTTCGTAAGAGCTGTAGTAATTTTTTTGGGATTTGGTTTCATCCACAGGTCGGCAAGTAGCACTCTCCAAAATACTGGTAGCATGCTAGCGGGTAGCATCACGTTAACTGAACTATATGCTTAGCTCGTAGGTGGTAGCTCTGCACAATGTGCATATGGCTTTCGACTTGTCTACGAGCCGTTCGGGAGTTTTGGAAAATAAAAAGCTCCATTCAGAGTTATTGTTGTGTCTTTCTCCATCATCCCTGCAGCCTGCAGCAGCAGGATGTGTTACGAGGAAGTGGCAGCTTGATGATAAGTAACGGTGCTGCAAAGGGTCAAAATAGTAGCCTGTTAGGCACGACGCAAAGCCGAGTGAAGCCGGCATGCGATTAATGCATTTTAAAAAAATGAACGCGTTATGCTCTGCCCTTAATCGCATCGCGATTAACGCGTTAATGCTGACAGCCCTACTTTTTTATCACTTTTTTCAACATACTATACTATGGATTTTATTTTTTTTTTTTAAATACAATGTTATGGCTTTTTTTTTTTTTAAATACAATACTATTGGGTTTTTCGACATACTATACTATGGCTTTTTTATCACTTTTTTCAACATACTATACTATTACTTGTTTCTGACTTACTATACTATGACTATTTTCTACATACAATACCAAGATATTATTATGCCTTTACATTTACATTTACATTTACTATTAGTACAGCGGTTAAACATTGGGCTGATGTGGCTCAGGAAGCAGAGCATGTTTTCCTTTAACCACAAGGTTGACAGTTGCATGATAAAGTGTCCCTCAGCAAGACACTGAACACCTCTGAGAAACGTAAAAGCACCAATTATAAACATATATGTCCAATTTTTTGTCATATTATGGCTTTTATATGCCTTTTTGCACATACTATAACTTTCATGACTTTTTTCAACATACTATATTATGACTTTTTTATGACTTTTTTCAACATACTATATCATGACTATTTGCAACATACTATACTACGGCTTTTTATCACTTTTTTCAACATACTATACTTTGGCTTTTTTATCACTTTTTCCAACATACTATAGAATGGCTTTTTTCAACATACTATACTATGGCTTTTTAATCACTTTTTTCGACAAACTACACTATGACTTTTTTCGACATATACTATGACTTTTTTCAACATACTATTCTATGGCTTTTTTATCACTTTTTCCGACATACTATAGAATGTTTTTTTTCGACATACTATACAATGGCTTTTCTATCACTTTCTTCGACATATTATACTATGGCTTTTTTATCACTTTCTTCGACATACTATACTAGGGCTTTTTTTATCACTTTTTTCGACAAACTATACTGTGAATTTTTTATCACTTTTTTTTTCCGACATTCTATACTATGGCTTTTTTATCACTTCATTCAACATCCTATATACTATGACTATTTTTGACGTGCTATACTGTGACTTTTTATCACTTTTTTCAACATACTATACTATGGCTATTTTCGACATACTATACTATTACTTTTTATCATTGTTTTTCGACACACTATGACTTTTTATCACTTTTTTCGACATACTATACTATGACTTTTTACCACTTTTTCGACATACTTTACTGTGACTTTTCGACATGCTATACTATGACTTTTTTTTAGCAAATTCTTTGTCATACTATATACTATGACCATTTTCAACACACTACACTATAACCTTTTATCATTTTTTTCGACATACTATACTATGACTTTTTATTACTTTTTTCGACATACTATACTATGACTTTTTTCGTCAAACTATACTATGACTTTTTTTATGACTTTATTTATGTGTGCAGATGTGCTGCAATAGCAGCTTGCTTTGGCACAATTATTTGTCATACTTAATCATATTCTTATTGCGTCAATGCTGATTCAGCAGCACTCACATTAGCGTTATCTGATTCTTTATTATTGTGTGAATGCTGATTTAGCAGCATGAAATATTCAACTTTTGTTTCATACATTATTGGTGTTATTTAACATTTCATTGAAATGTATACAAATTTAAACCATTCCCACTTTTTCAACTATTCTCGCTACTTTACCTTCTTCCTATGCATTTAAGCCAGCAATCCATGTTTAGCTTTAGCAATTTAGCTTTTTTTAGCATTCAAAAGCACTTTCTGCAGGACATACATTTTCTAGTTAATATTTTCTTTTGCTAACATTAAACAGCTAAAAGCCACATTTAGCATTACGAAAATTGTTAGGGCGTTCACGAATGTTAGTTGATGTTTAATTGTGTTGCTAGATCTCGCGAGAGTTTGTTCCTGACACAGAAAGAGGTCTCGAACAAAGTTTTCTCCCGATTTCTCCATCTGAAAACTGCCATTTTAGTGTGAGAATGTTTGGGAGATATTTGGCTTGTGATAAATGGGTGCAATATTTACTTTGGTAACTATGGGGCGAAAGAATCAGTCATAATCTGTGTTCATGTTCACTTCTCCCATTGGAATCAATACACTCAGGACCTGCCGCTCATCTCCTACTGTGAAGAGACATAGCAGTAATGAAACCCACATGACGCAGATACAGGAAATTACTCTGAGTTGGGGCATCTCGGTTCTAAACCATCTCTGGTCAAACTTAAAGCAGGGGCTGACATTCCTTTTTACATTCAGTTTTAATATACTGTCAACACTAATTATATTACCTAATTTATATTTATTTGTTCATATTTTAGCCCTATATTTAACTTTTTATTTAATCTCAGATTTAGATTGGGCTTTTTCTTGTGTGATTTTCTCATTAGTTATTTAATGAGCATTGTTGGAGGTGCCTGAGGTGTGTTATTTTGATTGCCAACGAATGCTTTTGTTATTGTTGTGCACATGATCAATAAAGAACCTTGAACCTTGATTTTCATAATAACTCTCTCCAATCTTATAAAAGTTCAGGAGTTAGTCTGAGTGAGGCTCACCTCAGTGTGACCAGTGCAGCGTCTGAGGCCAAATCTTGTTGGGTGAGTTCTGGAATTCCATGTTAATCTCTGTTTAAAAAGGAAAACACAGCATGAAATATATGCTTTGTTAAGTTTAGATGGAAGATGAATTGAAATGTCAGTTTATGAGTCAAAACAAATACATATTGCAGGCTGGGAAAGTTGTATTTAGTTCATGTGATGGCCCCTAACGCAACAGTTAGCACTACCGCTAGTAAGCTAATCAGCTAGCATCTAAGTGGTGGAAGCAATCAGTTCCTTTACTTGAGTAAAAGTAATAATACCACACTGTGGAAATACTCCAAATAAAAATCATGTATTTAAACCTTAACTCAAGTAAATGTACTGTATATAAGTATTATCAGCAACATTTACTTGAAGAATCAAAATAAAAGTACTCAATGCGCAGTAAAATGTCAGTGTTTTACTATTATGGCCTTCAGCTAAAATACCACACTGACTGTGAGTTGATTAACAAGTTTGCTGCAGAGTTTTAACACATTTTTCAGCGATTGTTATGCGCTTCCTTTTTGATAACCATCTTACAGGTGCTACCAAAAAATCGGTCATGAGTCAACTCAAAATACTCCATTTATCCACCAGTGTAAATATTTGATCAAACACCATCTAAACACCAGCCTGGCACTTTACTGCATATATTACCAGTCTAGTTTGGTGTTCAGACTGTAAACTCACACAATAAAATGGGATGGTTATGAAAAACAACAGGGACCAAATGCCACTGCTGAGAGGGAAATCAAGTAGTTATTGTAGGTGTAATTTTTGGTAATGGGAACTGTCAAACGTCATGGTTGTGACACAAAAGCTTGTAATATACTTGTAACGCACACACTGATATGAAACAAGAGAAGTGTGACAGAGAGAGGAGGTCTAGACTGAAGTAAAAATGTGTGAGAGAGACCGAGACGGTTGTTGACAGTTAATGGCTTTGTTTCCAGACGGGATGGTTTGTGGTTTCAGGCCTGCTGACAGGAGTAGTGGTGGAAGGGATGAGACACACACAGCTCAGGACCTGTGTGTCTTGCCACAGCATGCGCGCGCACACACACACACACACACACACACACACACACACACACACACACACACACACACACAACTCTGTTGCCTCACTTGAATCACAGAACCAGCAGAGACACATTCAGCAGTCACACTCACATTTCACACACTCCCACACACACACACCTCAGAAAATGACAAACTACTTTGGGAATTCGTGGCTTTGTGCTGATACCAGTGATGATTGTGAAACAGGATTTGAGAATAAAATAAAAACATGGCAATAATGGCCAGCACATGATTATGAAATGGCAACTTTTGGCTTTTTCTGTTATGTATTTTGTCAAGCACAAGCGTGTCAAGTAAGCCATAGATTACTCATGGTATATACTATTAATGTGAGTGTCTGTGAATCTGACTCACCACCCTGAACAGTTGCTATGTCTTTTCCGTCTTCCTCTCCTATGTCCTTTCCCACTCTCTTGTTCTGCTCCCACCACAGGTGGTGAGTGCATTCATTTTCACAACTGTGGGGGTGCTGGCTGTAAGGCTGTGATTTCTGACTGTGTGTGTGAGAGAGAGAGGGGAGACAGGGTGGTGAGGGATGCAATATGGGGAGATTTCTTTGCCATGCATTTCATCTAACTGTGTGGGCTGAAGTGCTCTGTACATATGGCTAAGCGATGCATGCATACATGTAGCACTTTTGTACATACAAGTGGATCAAGGTTTGGATTCTGTGTTACCCCCTTTCCACCAATACTAACCTAGTTCTAGTTCTGGGCCGATGCTAGTGCCCGTTTACTGTTGGTTCAAGTTACGAAACCTTTTAAGAACCGGTTTGCTTTTCTAGGGGCTAGAGAGCCACATCATTACGTCACTGTAAACATCTGTATACGTTTATGCTTTCCTTCCACGCCTCCAAGGTGTCAAAAGTCAACTTGACAATGACCGAGTGTTGAGCTCACGCTCGTCATAGATCCATGCTAACAGGACCACATTTGTTCATGCAGAGCAGAAATGCTACTTTGAGAGATACTTTTCTGCTCATTGATGCTGTTCACTCATATCAGGTGCACGCGCCTGGTTTTTGTGTGCATGGGATATGAGATTAATAAACTGCATACACAGACCACTACTGCTTCGATTTCAAGTCTAGACTCTAGACAGCCCCTAACATAAGAGGTTCTTAGTTCTAGACCAGCAAGAGGTTGTGTTTTAGCCTGGTTGACACCAGACCCTTCTCAGTTGTAACAGAGTGGGTCTGGGCAAGCTTCATTCACAGCCCATTTCCAAAGGGGCGTCACCAACGGACGCTGCTCAAATGCCTCTGTGCAATTGGATAGTCATTCAACCAATCAGACCAACGATCAGCATCATCATTGCTGATCATCAACGAAAAGCTGCTTGCCGTCGTCGTGTAAAGCCCGCCTCAACGGTTGTGATCGTGCCTCGATTTGGAAAAATAGGAAATGGGCTTGAATGGGCTCTTGGCCAGACTGACTTGCAGAGCAAATCTCAAATTTGCCAGAAGTTTGTCAGGGTTTTCCCAGGCTAGTTGCGTTTGTTTGGCTGTCGAAAAGGTACCTTTACAGATGTGGTTCAGTCATAATGTAAGAAATGGGGGACAAAATTCACAGTCCTCATTTTGTGTAAACATATCATTTTTAAGTTCAAGAAGAAAGAAGAAAAGAAAATGAAGAAAATGTGAAGCTTCGAAATGTGAAGTGGGTATCTTCCAGAGATTTGGTCATTTCAGTGCAAAATTCCTTTTTATGTCTGCTTGTTTCCCTAGACAGAGTCTTCTCTCTGAGCTGCACGTTGACAGAGTAACAAAAAGTGTGAAGACTTTGGAAGAGAATCACTTAATCTGACTAATGGCAACTGCTGAAGCCTCAAATTACTTTTGGTTAAACTTTGGGATGCAATTTTTTGCATAAAAAGAGGAATTTGTCCAGCATTACGTACATTGAAATAACATTGGAGGGAATCTCACAGCCAGTATGAACAGGATGTTTCAGTGCACATATGGGGCATGTAAGTATCATAACACCTTAACAAAATTGTTTTACCGTGACATGCATTGAACGTCAAGATATATGTTTCTTATGTGTTTTGATGTTTTCCTAAATGTAGACGTTTTACCAAAAAATACAAATGAGCTCAATGACACCTCACACAAGACTCTACCTTAAACGGTTCAAATGTTATGAAAGGAGGCGTGGCCTGAGTAAGTGGGCGTCATGTAAATCGGATGATGTTTGTCATATAAGGCGCATTTCCTGTTGCCAGCGGGGGACGCTATGACCAAAAGTCAATTTTGGCCTGTAGATGTCCTCAGGCTGGAACCTTGTCAATCGTAAGAAATTTCGGGCAGATACAACAACGTACACTCAAGTTACAACAACTTCTTTGTTCATCGCTAAACACTCAAAATGGCCGCCATGCCACGCCCACACCGTCTGACGAAAAGTTTTTCTTTTAATAACTTTTCATCTTTAAGGTGTTGAGATGGTACAGACCACATTTGAAGTCCATCGGATGAAATCTCTAGGAGGAGTTTGTTAAAGTATAGCACGTATAGTTTTGGGCCTACTTCCTGTTGCCACTAGGGGGTGCTATGACTTTGAGTCAATTTTGTCCGGTAAATGTCCTCAGAGTTGGAGTGTTATGAATCCTGAAAAGTTTCGAGCCAGTTGGACAATGTACACTCGAGTTACACCCACTTCCTGTTTTGATGGCGAAATACACAAAATGGCCGCCCCGCAACGGACATGCCCTATGACGAAAAGTTTTTCTTTTAATAACTTTTCATCTTTAATGTCTTAAGATGGCACAGACCAAATTTGAAGTTGATCGGATGAAATCTCTAGGAGGAGTTCGTTAAAGTACGATGTGGAAAATCGCACTAATTTCGAACTTTCAATTCAAAATGGTGGACTTCCTGTTGGGTTTAGGGTATGGCTCCAATGAGCTTTTTTGTACGTCTTGACATGCTACATATGTGTACCAAGTTTCGTGAGTCTACGTTAAACGCACTGCAGGGGCTCAATTTTTTTAACAGTGTAGGGGGCGCTAGCGAGCCATTTTTGTGCGCCTATTCCCGAAACCCTTAAAATACATTTTCACCAGGATTGATGCATCTGCCAATTTTGGTGAGTTTTTGAATATGTTAAGCCCCTCAAAAAGCCAATTAATTTGCCGTAATAATAATAATTCCTTCTGTTTCAATAGGGCCTTCGCCGCTGTTGGCGCTCGGGCCCTAACTAGTTTAAATAAAACATATCTAAGCATGTCTCATTTTCCATAAAAAAAAAACAAACATTTCACCCAATTCACAAAAAACATTTTCTCTTGACGTCTGCTAAAAGCTGATTTTCAGTGTAAAAAGCTTCTAACCATTTTGAAAGACTTGGCCTGTAAAATCCTGATGCAAGATATTTTTGTTCTCTTGACAGTTAAGAGCTTTTACTGTGAAGGAGAAGTGAAGCAGGGTGCTTTGCCTCTCTCTTCTCCATTTCTCTACTCAGTCCATTTCAGCAGGGAGGCAAAGGTTTTACTCTCCTTTTACCTGACAGCCTTCCAATTTCATCTCTCTTTTATAGCACTGTGAGAAGAAATGGAGGGCAACACGATGAGCCTTTTTCTCCCCTTTCTCACCGAGACAGGCCTTTTATGTTTTCATCTTCCACTTCCATCCCATTTTCGTCAGTTACACCCCTCCACATCTGTCTTCTCTGTGTATCCACATCGATTGGGCTGAACCAAGTAGCCTGAAGAAAAACGGAGAGGAGTGTATGAGGGTGCAGTACTTTTTTGAAATGAGATTTAAAAAAATGAGAAGCTCTTTTCCTTTTTCCCTCACTCCCTGGATAACCAAGTGCTTGCGGAAAGCAGTGAGAGATTAAAGGGAGCTTGCGTAGAGGCAGAGAGCGCTGGTGCTTCAGCTCCCAGAGGTCATTTTGGTCCCTTTGATAGCATTCAGGCTTCCCTCCATCTTCTGACCTGTCCTCAAGATGAGACGCTTTCATCAGTCTCTGCTGGACACAAGAGCCCACTCAGGATCAGGGGCTCAAATTAGAGAAGGGCTCTGTGTGTGTTTTTATAGTTATGTATAATGCAACGCTTTTACTGTTATAAAAGCCTTCCCCTTGGTCTTTGATCACACAGACTGGTGAGAACAATGCATAAACTCTACATTATTTGTCTGGGAGGATGGAGGGGGATTTGAAAGGATTCAGGAAAAAAAAAAAAAAAAAACAGTGGAGCAGGCTTCCTGTAGCAAGCTAACAGCACCCTGACTGTATATTGAATATCAAGTATGTCATCAATGACTATTTATACAGGGGTGGCCAGAAAAACAGATAGACAGTATAATGCAATCCAGTGGATCTCTGATGAATACAAACCTTAAATTTTTGGGAAGTGTTGATGCAACTCTATTAGGGCTGTACCAAATAGTTCAAAGCTTCATTCATAACATTGACATTTGAATTTTTAATTCGACATTCGAATGCTGTGCAGCTTTTTTGCATGCAGCCCAGTCTCATGGCAGTTCGTGAAATGGTCACGTTATTTAATCTATTGGTAAGTGTTTACGGGGATGTTTTTCTCGTTTTTTTCGTGGTGGCCAGCACGAAAATGTGAAGTAATGTATTTCAATGGGAAGCATATTTCGTGGTCACAGCACGAAAATGGTAGGGAGTAGTATAAAAAGCTGAAAATCCGCGTAGGGAGGCTGGTCGGGGTGGTGGATGGGTCAAACAACACAGGACGCGTGTGGCGTTTTGTTTCCCGTAGTCTTCCTAATCACAACCGTCCCGTTATTGTCGCGCGTCCCCAGCAGCCGTTGTGACACACAGCCGTTCCATCCCCAGGATGTCTCATTAGGAAGATTTGGGAACTTTATATCGAGACGAATGGGTTAATTTTTGATAAAGATATGAGGGAATAACCTGCATCAGTCAATCAATCAATCTGAACATTTACAAACTGGTGTCTCAACAGACATGTTGAGTAATGAGTACACAGTTATAGTTAAAAATGTATCTTGTGATATACAGTAAGTGATAAACGGTCATAGCAGAACAGCGGCTCAGAGACACAAAGTAACAACAGAAAAAAAACTTGTTTATTTCATGGGAGCTGTAAAAAGAGAAACTGTGAAATACTTCTCACAGCAATTGCTTAAACTGCCAAGGTGAACACGAGGGTTAACAAGCTCAGCAAAGCAAATCATTGGTACAAATAAGTCATTAGCACAGTGGAAAGACTCAGATAAAATGTGAAGGAGCACTAATTGAACATGATTATAAACTTCCTTCCTCCTCCATCAATTGGAGCTGTAATGAGGAGGTCCTCAGAGATAATTAGGATCACAGATCAAAAGTGCCACTTAAGAGAAACTCAGATGTTCAGTACAGTCAAACATGAAGAGTTTACCAAAAATACAGTTAATTTTCACATAATCATGTGATGCTTTCCATATCATCCCCATGCAACTTAACTTGTTTGCTAACACACATTTTTGGTCAGACTGCTCAAAAAATATCTAATTCGTCATCAGAGATGTATTAAATTATAGAAAGAACCATGTTCAGAAGAAAAATGGAATACATCTTTAGAAGTTGGTCTACATTAGGACTGCAACTAAAGATTATTTTCATTATGATGAGATGTGATTAATCTGCAGTGATTAATCATTTGGGTTATTAAAGGTCAGAAAATAGTAGAATAAATATATGTCAAAGTTTTCTAGAGATGTTACATCTTCAGTTGCTTCTTTTGTCCAACCAGCAGTCCAAACACCCAAAGAAGGCTGGGCAAATGTGGACATTTTAAAGGAAAGAAGCAGCCAATGTTTTCAGCATTTTTGATTATTAATTGATTATTAAAATAGTGCTGTATACTGTCTAAAGCTTGGATCGGGCCCAAAAAATCAAGCCCGACCCTACCCGAGACGTTGACTGGAATTATGAGCCCGAGCCTGATTTAAACCCGACAATTTTTTAATATGTGGGCCATTATAACTGACGTTCTCAACTACAATTCCGAGTTGTTTGAACTACAGAAATCTGTTTAGAATTATCTTAATGAATAATGCAACAAGGACGAAGCATGTAAACTGCGTTGTTTGTTTATTCAGAATGGAATGGATCGCAAATGGATCCAAATGAAGAAACGCACTTCTCTGTGTGGGCTTGCCTCGCCCTCCGGGGTATGCTTGGGGAAGTAACAAAAGAGGACATTGAAGGCTGACTATCATCTTTTCTGCCATGGCAAGCCTGCTTCATGCGTCTGTTTATTGCAGTCCCGTTTTTTTTGCTGTCATAGGCGAGCAGCGTGCCGCACTTAATGCACTCGACAAAGCCAACACATATGTTGTCACTGCCCACAACTTGTTTAAAATGGTTCCATACCTCCGACTTTCCTCCAAACTTGCTCAAAGTTAATTCTCCTGTTTTTCTTTTTTTTCTTTAGCCTACATCTTCAAGCTCCATGTTGCACTTAAGCTACACAATACAGCACAGCATGCTCGGTGTGATGCATGCGAGTGGAGGAGATGCTGCGCAAAGTGCGCATGACACATGTTACATTTTGTAACTCTGTAGCTTAACTTGTGCAACTTTGTACACATTTGTTACTTAGGCCTACAAATATAGGCTATAATATTTCTGATTATGGCATAGCTTTCTACCCACCCAATTAGGCTAATAAAGTAATGATTAAAAAAACACAAATGCTTGATCAAGGGCCCAGCCCAGCCCGAGGATAATGTCGGGAAATATTGGTAAAGTTCGGGCTCTGGCTCGTACAGAGAATCTAAACTCTAATACTGCCAGCTACATTTACACGTGTTGCATAGCCATTACATTTAATAAATTGTACTAGTTGCACAAGACAAGTTAATTTGCCTACTTATTTAAATCCATCATAGTCTAATGTCTATAATACGAAATCACTATTAAATTATGCCACTCTCAGGTTAAACTTCTGTTTTCTATTTTTTGATAGCTAATAAATAAATAAAGCCAATAAATAAGAATGTATTGAATGTTTGTGAGTTTTCTGGAGTTTGTCTTGATGACATCAGATGGTGGATGTGATTGTGAGTTTAAGTGTGGATCTACTTTGGAGAACATGTGTGTGTGTGTGTGTGTGTGTGTGTGTGTGTGTGTGTGTGTGTGTGTGTAACATCTCAGTCACAGTGTTACCTGGATGTTGGTAAATATGTCTTTCCTTGTAGTCGTTACGTATCCTGCAGTTCAACTGTAACCTGTTCCAGGATCTGTTACATAAAAAACACCAACTGAAATTAAGTTGATGGGCTCATCTCTAAGAATAATATGTACGTGCGAAATGTATGCATGTCTTTACTTTGCACCTGTACTTTGTGCAAATACATATAAATACCAGTTTTTAAAAAAATAGAATACTACACATTAGTTTTCTATTCATGTCGTCATATTTCTGGGAACGTAGAATAATAAAAAAAAATAAGAAAAAGTTGGATTTATTTCAGATATTCTGTATGAAGCCCTGTGTAGCTTTGTTTTAAAAAGTGCTTTAAAAAAATATAACATAATTGTTCTAGATATGAATGAGATTTGTTTACTGTTTCAAAACTAGACACAGTCCTTATTTTTGAAGCATGTTCCTTTCATTAAAACTTACAACATATATTGTTATATTTAAGTTAAGTAAGGAAATAAAGTAACCTCTAAAAAAAAACAATGGAAAAACGAAGAGGAAGGGAAGGTTAGAGGAGGCCATTGTAGAGAGGGAGAAGTGAAATGAAGCCGGAAGCCTGACAGGGCTTTGTGCTGTATGAACAGGTCAATTGTTTGTGTGGGTCACAGTGGTTAAAAGAGCCAGAGGAAAGTGAGGTGCCAAGTTAATGTGACAGGCAAATGAGTGTGAGCCTGTTCCTGGGATTTCTATGGGCTTTATGCAAAGTGAGAGGCGAAAGGGGAAACTGCCCATTCAGTGTGGCAGTAGAGCGGAGGAGGGAGACTCCGACCAACAGGAATTCAAAGCAGCGGTCAAAACACCACACTGAATATAATACTGCTTTGAAGACTGGATTTAGTCAGTAAGGCTAATCAAATAATCAGCCAACTCTGTCACTGATGATTAATGCTGGTATGTTTTGTAAAGGATGGATGGGTTGGCATCTATTTAAATATTAATTTTCTTTTAGTTATAGTAATAAAAACATGCATAATAAATTTCCAGGAATACATGGCATGCATCATTAGAAATATCTTCAGACACACAAACATTGTAGCTACTCAGGAGCGATGAGCTATGTTATGAATAAATCTTATTATTATTATTATTATAATCTTAATAAAGTTTTTTCATCCGATAAAGACTATCAAGATCTCATTTCTGGCGAGGTTTTCACTCTGAGCTTCAACTTAGCATTCTCTTGGAAAGCTCTCTTGACTGAAAGGTGTGTGCACATACACACAAAAACACATGTAAGCTCAGACAGACATGTTGGACGTGCCCCGAATACCTCCACAGGGAGACAACCAGGAGACACCCTGATCAGATGCCTGAACAACCTCAGCTGGATGCTTTTGACACAGTCATCTTCCGGATGTCTGAGCTCGAATGAAAGTCCAGAGATCTCCTTTTTTTACTGACCATGCAGAGCGCTTGGCCATAGGTGAGGGTCAACTAGTAAATCGAGAATATTGCCTTCAAGCTCAGATACTGCTTCACCACACCAGTCCACCTGTCGATATCAGCCTCCGTCCATATTTGAATACCTTGGGGCAGCAACTCGCACCCAACAAAATCTGACCAATTAGCTGTTTTCCAGCAGAGAGCCATACTCTGCCACTGGAGTTGCTGACCTTCATCCCATTTGCTGTAAACCACCAACGCTCATGCTGCGATTACAGTCCAATTAGCCAGCAGATGTATTGTCAAAAAGGAGAGATACAATCCTGAACACAAACTGGACACCCTGCACTACTCGGCTATGCCTCAAGTTACTGCCTGTGATATACAGAATCAATGACAAGGCACAACCAAAGCAGAGACCAACACAAACCAAGAAACTGCTTGAGTGATGTTGCATCCATGTTGTATCAAAGTTACTATAGGGCTTGGTGATATGAGGATATACTGTATATCGTGAAAACGCTATAAAAATGTCAATGTATTTATTTTTCTATATCGTTTCCATTGCGATGTCAAAAAAACAGCAACCGAAGAGCGTTTGTACTTGTCGAGTATACAAAAACAGGCTTTACCATGAGTTTTTTCCCTATAGACTATTTATTTATTGAAGCCTTACACGTGAAAAGATATAGTTAAAATCTAAAACACACTATAGTAAGATCTGCTTGTGAGAAAAACTGCTATAGCAAACAGGCTGTATCTACATCTGCAGAAGCTCTTCTCTCTGTATCTACCATGTTTCTCTGTCTGAGTTCATCTCTCTGTGTCACACACACACACACACACACACACACACACACACACACACACACACACACACACACACACACACACACACACACACACATTCCCTCTCTCGACCTGTCTCACACACCATTACCCTTGTGAGGCCAGGAGACAACCCTAGCCAGGGGAGAGGCGGAGGAGGGGCGGCATCATGGGTAATGTCAGTAGACACATGTCAAAAGTACAGCCTGTGTCCTGAAAAAGCTGTGTGTGGTGTGACAGCAGTCCGCCTGCCGCTAACCCTGCAAACCCCCACCACCACCCCACCCTCGAATCCGTCCAGCCGACACAAAAGCTTCCTGTGTTATCCCTGAGGGAGAAAGAGAGCAAGAGAGAGCCAGCAGGGAGGGTCATCAGCACTACTCCGCTAGGATAAATGCTTTTCCTCTTGCAGTCTCACCTCACTGCACAGCTATTGTCCTCAGGAAGAGTGAAAATGTGGTTTTGTGTGTCAGAGAAAAGCAAAGTGTGTGTGTGTGGAAAGACAGACAGCAATCATGTCCATGTGTGTTCAGGTTCAAATACTCAACACACACAAATCACTTGACAAACCACTCAACCTTTCTCTATCAATTCCATAACTATAAATCAAATAATTGGTTTTGAAATGAACGCTTCCTAGTTTAGCCATGATGATATTTCACACATTACTACATGGCCAAAAGTATGTGGACACCAAAACAGCTGTAACAGTCTCCACTCTACTGGTGTCAGGCTTTCCACAAGATTTTGGATTCTGGCTGCAGGAATTTGGTCCCATTTAGCCACAACAGCATTAGTGAGGTCGGGTACTAATGTTGGGTGGCAAGGTCTGGCTCGCTCTCGGCGATCCAGTTCATCCCAAATGTGTGATGGTGCTGATGTCAGGGCTCTCTGTATGCCAGTCAAGTTATTCCACACCAAACTCAGAAAAGCATCTTTTTTTATTTTTTATGTTTGAGCATGGAGATTCATTCTTGACCTTGGAGACATATATCTGTGTTAAATATTCTGAATGCAGAGTTCGCTTACTTAGTTATTCCCAAGGTTTTTAAGCAATGACCTTGCTCATGTATCATACAGCTAGTAATAGGAAGGGGTCAAAGTAATTGGCCAGGAGACAGCTGGAGAAAGATCTAAGGGGGGCCGTTTACATCAGCAGGAGTTATGATTTATGCGTATTTGTTTATTCATACCATTTATGCTAATTAAGGGCCTCGTCCAAACCATGACAAAGTACAGACCATGTAGTGTACCAGATAAAACAGATTCACAGTAATTGCTTATTTAAAAAAAAGACACATAGATGCTAATTCTTTATAGCTGAAAAGCAGCTAACATGCTAAACTGTGTGTATTGTGTACTGGACTGGGGTATGGACATGTGTTTGGATAGAAAACAAACCCTAGCATCTCTCCGAGCGTGTATATAGACCCATCATTGAGCTAACACGGGGTAAACAAGTACAAATAGTGCTGATTTCAGTGCTGCAGAAGGCTGATCTGGGATCAGAGGAGATGAGACGGGATAAGAGATTGGATCTGCTAATAGGACGCTACAGTTTAATTACAGTTTAATTAGTATGATAAACTACAGTAACCCTATAACTCTGGTGTATTAAGACATAATGATGAGCCATACTGTTACGTGTCAGATCTTTAATTGATTTACATGTCATGCACTGATGTTCCAGTAGGTCCTCACTACATGGCGACATATAGTCACTGAAATACTGTTGAAGCAAAGGGTATATACATACTACCATGTACATAGTAGTACATTACGTAGTATACATAGTGTGCATATAATGCATGCATGTGTACAGTAAAATCACAGTACGATTTAAATTACATTTGACAGAACATTGTGTGTGGTGTTTAAAAGAATCTGCTGAACGTCTCATCTCATGTCAACGTGTATTTATCTCTAAACCCTGTTTCCTTCACTCAAAATGCAAATTATTCAAATCTGCCACTCAGCACTAATTAAGAGGCAGTATCAGGAATAGCAAAAAACTGAGATGTTTTAATGGTATTGTGCTTC
This sequence comes from Sander lucioperca, assembly GCF_008315115.2. NCBI lineage: Eukaryota > Metazoa > Chordata > Actinopteri > Perciformes > Percidae > Sander > Sander lucioperca. Next base: position 27,394,140 of record NC_050175.1, on the reverse strand, counting down.
TGATATTACAATAATGATTCACAATCTGAGAGCACAATGATCACACATTCACACACCATAACTGTTCAGATATCCTATGCAGTGAAAAAGTATTCTTAATTATTAAGAATAATTATGCTACTAGATTCTAGTCTCCACACAAATAAAGGGATACTTCGGCATTTCTACTGAACACATTTTCATCACATTAAGAATTGTACCGATAATATTATGAACAATATGATACGGCACAAATCTACTCAACAACCAAGGTTTTGTTTAAGATGTCTGTTCTTCAGCAAACTTTTAGTGCACAATAAACTAATAACATGTTCCAAATTATTGTGTTCAATACTGTTATTTTGCTACAGATATTCTACATACACAGAGCAACGATTGAGAAACAGTTGCAGTTTCAATAAGACATCAAAACATCTGTTCTGTCGCACGCTTGTCCTCTAGAACATTACATTTAGACAATGCAAGACTGTGGACAAGCTTTCATACAAAGCCTCAGAAAGTCCATATCTTTGAGAAGACAGCGTCTATGTTTCTCAGGTGAGGATTACCTTCACCTGACAACCTCTATTATTCTACCTTGACCAAACAAAAACAACTCTGTGCTTCATAACTTGATGGAGTGCAGATGTACTTAACCCCTAAGTAACCCCTCATATTTTCCTTTCAGCCACTCCACAGCAAGATTACAGAAGGCAGTGAGCATCATAAGAGGCGCAGGTAATTGCCAATGTTCTGGCTGCTCTTAAGTAAACTGTTAAGTGTCAGTCAAGGATTCTTCAAGACTGCAGAAAATTGTAAGGGTCTTTTTTTCCCCATGACTACTACCAATCTGAGGATATTATGGGTCTCTGCATTTAAAAAACGTTGTGTTGACAGACTGCTGCAAATTCAATACAGTATTACATGAAAAAAAGTATATTCTCTTCTTTCTGAGACAGCTGAAAGGATGATTGGCTTGATGTTGATCTTTTTTTTTTTTTTTTCATTTCTTTCAGTTTTATTAATTATTCCTTGTGTGACGGATGACTTGGTTTTTACTGCAGTTCAAGAGGTGCAAGTTCACACTGCTGACAATCTTTCATTGCACATGATGATAATGACTTTTGCATATCTTTGCAGAACACACTCCACAAACTAAAGTAAGACATGAGTGGTTGGTTTGCAGTTTGTATCTAAGTAGTAAATAAAGTTAGTTCAGCCAACCACCTTAAGTGGAATAGGGGGTTAGGGATAGAGGAGGATGCAAATTGAGTTTAGCATTAAGCTATTAAGAAAACAAAAATATCTATGGCACTAAGTCACATGCTGCTTCCTACACTTTGACCTCTTTCTTCCCCGCAAGGAAGCACCAAGCTCAGATGAATGCTGGGGTGGAGGTAAAATGTTTTATGTTATATGAATAGCAGCAAGCAGTAGCAAGTGTCAGCATAGCTCTGAGGTAAGCAGTGTAGCAGCAGGCGTGGGAGCAAAAGAGCGAGCAGAGCATTGACAGCTTAAGTACAGTGGCATAATCAAAAGGGTGCATTGTTATGTTGCAGGGAAATGAGTATTTGTCCTTGCCCTTACCTTCAGTACATGGTGGTGTGAAATAATATTAAGTCCCTGGGAAATATACTATCCACATATATCGGTAAATTCTTTTCTGATTCTGTACATGCTGGGAATAATTACAGTTTTGGTATTGTTGGCCCTACTTTTTCATGCTTTTTGTAGGACTTTGAGGAGGCGAAGACAGTGCTTTCTTATACATAGAGGGTGTTTTTCACAACCCAAAACAGTGCTGTTCTTAAATGATCTCTCTTAAATTAGTTGATGAAACTGAAATTACCGGTGTTGTGTTGCAGTGTGCATTGGAAAAGAGAGTTTGGGATTACAATAGTAAAACACTGATTTGATAGATACAGGAATTAATATTCAACTTGGTTAACAGATGGCATTTATGACCAATGACCGAAGATTTAGTTGCTCACCGACCCAATTAGAAGGAGAAGAGACTTTCCAGAAAGCTTTACCAAAACAAAATGCTGGCTTGGATGGGAGTCATTTTCACAACAGTGTCTGCACCTTAGTGTGAAAATGGCCTCAGAAGATGGTTGTAAAGTAGGTGTAATTCTAGCTCTTAAAAGGGTGTATTTAAGCTTGTGTGTGTGTTCAGTGTAAATGTCCGCGGGTTTTTAACAACATCAGACCAAAGTCACCACAGATTGTGCGCTTGTGCTGTGAGGACCCAACCCATTTAGGGAATTCAGAGGGTATTAGTGGGTGATTTAGGTCCTAATGAATGGGTTGCCAAGCCACACAAACACATAAATGTGTCCTCATCTCTCTCACACACACAGACACACACACACACACACACACACACACACACACACACACACACACACACACACACACACACTAATCCTTCAGTGAATTGTAACTAAGCATTGCTCTCACCCCAAACCCTTCTTCCTGCCATGCTAAACACCAGTTTGTGGGACACCATCTGGTCTCCTCGCTTCAAAAAATGAGATCTTGTCAAAGCAGCGTGAATAAGCACACAACGCTATAAATCCAAAGACTCCAAAAGCCAACTAAAGATGAGAAACACAAATATTGCCCCATTACTCATCCTCTGACCTCAAATATGATGTCCATTATAGCACACCAACCATTGGGGTAGAACCAATCCTAACCCAGTTACTATTTGCATATGAAAAGGCATTGGCATCAGAATATAGCATCCAGAGAGGTGGCTCTGGCTCTGATTTCAAGGGATATTTAGCCCCCTATTCAGCCATCAACAAAGGACAGGCATTCAGACAGGCAAGGAGGGAGGCAGTGCTTGCTGAGCCGTCACAGAGCTCATTTGTTCTGTTCTGTTTACTTAAGCCTCCCCCTCTTTTTTCTCTTCCCTCCAGAGGCTTCAAGCATGGATGGGTGGGTGATTGGGAACCCTCCTTCCATCACTCCATCCCAGTGGGAGAGATAAACAGCAATTTAAATGGTAGTCAGAAAAAGGTTTTGATTTGCATGAATTTATCGGTCAATCAGCACTGCTGACAATCATCTTAAAAACTGTTGGTGCGCTGTTGAACAGAATTATTCATTTATTTTAACTCGTTTGTCCTTTATTCCGATTTTAGTATTGTGTGTGTCTGTGAATCCATCTGGGAGAAAGAATGTACTTTGGTGTATGTGTTTGTGTCCATGCACTGATTAAGTGTCTTTGGTTTCCGATAGGGAATCACTTGATGAAGCTGAGGCCTCCTGATCTGGTTTCTGCAACCACCCACCTCCAGCCTCATGTGTATTTGCTGGGAGATTGCTTAGGCGTCTGAGGGGAGAGGTATTTGTAATTATATAGGTGGATTAGGGGGTAGACTGGAGGCCACATGGACTAGCTTTGTCGTGTCTGAGAAGTAGGGGAGGTCGAGGCATACTGCACGTCCCTCAGGTATCAAACAAGGTGCTGTTAGATGGAGGGCTGGAGAGAATAGAGCATCGGCTCCAGATTAGCTGGGTGTAGTGTAGCGTGGTGGGAGATGAAGAAGTGAAGAGAGGGAGGCAGGTGCGCATTACTGCCAAGACAAAAGTCCCATTTTGAAATTTGTTTAAAACCAGATAGAAGGGAGATATAAATAGATGGTGTAAAGTAACAAAGCACGTTATTTAAGCATGCCAGTAAATATACAGTACAGAGTAGTTAGACCACCTGCAACAATAACTGACATTTCTTGTTACTTGTTGGCCAACATATGTTTTAATCCTGGTTCAAACATGTAAAGCACTTTTTATATATCTGTAATTAGCTAATATCTGCTGATATATTGTGTAAGTCTAAATAAAACTTTCGGTAAAGCTTACAGCATTATAGTTTGGTAGCAAGATTTTATTGCAAATATGTATTTTCTTACACCTAATAGACTACATTTTCCACCTATGGGTGATAATATATTCACTGTTAATCAGTCAACAGACAGTAGTAGATCTACTGCACTATTGTAGCTAATAAGTTAAAAATATAAGGTTTCTGGCCCTCAGTGGGCTTAACTAGAGTGTAAAAAATAAGCAATAGGCTAGTCTCTGCCTTATATTGTGTCATGTTATGTCATAACAAAACCTGACAAACTTCAAAACCCTACCAAAACGCCTAAACACAGCTGATCTGTATACTTTGTCTTTAGGCTTTATTTCTTAGTTATATTTATAAACAAACCGTGGGTTAAATGAAGCAAATTCACATAGAGACATTTAAGGAACAACTACAATGTACTTTTATCAGTTATCTACAGCATCTACAGTAAATAACAGGTTTCAGCATCAGTTGAGAACAAATGCTTAACAACCACACAGGAAGAGATCCATCCTGGAGGAGGAAGAAATACAACTTAACAACAGTAGTCTCAATAACTCGATGCAGCCTGAAGATGTGTTTTTCAAAAGGGGCACAACTCATTTCTCTTGACTGGAAAACTCTCAATAAACTGAAACTCAATCCACTTACACATGCGAATGCAACCAATTCTGTCACGGAAAGGTCTTTTGGGAAAAGATGAACTAAAGTGTAAAAGTAAAGTAAGTACACAAAAAAGTAACTCAGGATTCTCAATAGCAAAATACTGTAACTCCCTAGATGCTCCACAGATTCTGTAAAACACAAAAAACAACTACAACAACTTAGAGTTAAAGTAAAGTATCTTTGGTGTAGAACAGCAAACATATACTAGTAACAGGTGAAAAAACAAGCATTATATTAATCATCTAATTCTTATTAACAAAAAATATGTATCTGCTGAATCAGACTCCTAATAAGCAGCGCCTCTGCTTGAAAGATTATATATTTGTGGTGATGGCAGCAGTCCTACAGCCACTGCTTCCATTCTATCTCTTGCTGAATCTCACTCTTTTTATGATATATGTATGCTTTGATGTAAGCTCTCAGCAAAATTGAGATTGAGTATGAAGGCTGAGGCTTCTGTATGTTTACATCAATTAGTTAAATTCTCTAAAGCTGCTGAGACAGATCATTTGTTTCTCTTCTAAAATGCCCAAAAAAAACACCAATGAGGAGAAAACAAAGTCAAATTGTGGCTTTCCAGGTTTTACTTTGGCTTTTTTCATCATTCACATAGGCTACATATCACTTATGAGTTCAAGAGAAATTAACTGATTTATTACTGCCCTTGGAAATTGTGAATTTAAATCTACCTGCTGAAATAATTTTAATGCATGGAAAGAGCTGAACAAAGATTCATCTCTCACTAAAGGCTTAGAAGTACTTTTCTAGCAAAAGGGAGGCTGTTGTTTATGTATCGGTTAGTCAGAAATCACAATCTTAAAAGCTGTCAACCTGACAGAACTAAATAGTGCAAGGGGCAGCTTTCTGAAAATGATGGATTGGTCTTTAAGCATATTTTTTACCACAATCAATATCTCTTCAGTTCATTGCAGTCACATCACTCATTATATAAACTGTGATGTTGGTGAGCAGACACTTTTGTTTGTCTCTGACATCAATGCTGCATTAATCAAAATACACTTTTAATAAATAAGCATGGAGCCTCTTCCTGGTCAAGATACTTATTGTTAGAATTTCAGAAAGGTATTTGGGCAGATGCTTGTTCCTCCTCCAAAGAAGAGAAACCTTTGTGTTGTGTTACTATCTGCAATCCACCACTCCCAGCAATTTGTTGAAAATATGGCGTAGGGGCTGAAGTTATCTCTGACTAGTTGACAATTTGTTCTCTCTCATTAATAATCAATCTCATAGGTCAGAAAATCATTGTTGCTCCATTCCCTACAGACCAGCATGTAGCACCTTTGGCATTACCCAAATCAATCATTGCAGAGCACATATTTTGCTTCTCTGTTGTCAAAGGCAGAATATCTGCTTTCATATCAATGATTCTGGCGTGGTCTGACAAAAGCCTTGAAACTATGGATAGCAGTTTAGCAATATTTTCTGCTTTTCAGTTTTAATTGTTTCTTTAAATTAAATGGGCCAGGAGAAACTGGTGCACCCTTTCTGCACAGTGGCACTGTCCAAGGTGCTGAATGAGTTTCCTCTGCTGAAGAAATGCCTTCAGCAGTATCGGCTTTAAGTGCGTGTGTGAGAGATATAGGGCATATATACATTGTGCTTGTCAGGAATTGTGCCTCTAAAGCCAAAAATGATCTAAATCATTTCAAAAAGCACCCAAACAATGTCCTCTTTAACAATGATTGTTCACTGACTAATGAGCAATGTCAGTAAAAGTAGAATAATCAAAACTGTCTAATGCGATGCCCTTCTTGAACAGTTTTGATGTTGCCTTTGTCATCGCTAGGGGTGGTACGGTTCATGAAAAAACATCTGAACCGTTCGGTTCGCTTGTCTCGGTTCGGAGCGTTTGTCAGTACACTGTTAATGTGCACTAACCACTTACTGCTGTAGTGCCCACTTTCGACACCTATGTTAAAACACTTACCGGAAATGACGAGCGGGATGAGCATGACAAACGCAACACATGGCAGCTGATTGGACGAATGCGTCACGTGGGTCTTGCTACTCCCGAATTTCAAAACAGACTAATGGCGTCTTGTTCTGACTACGATCTTGTATTTTATGAAAATAGTTCACCGAAACGTGTTTCTGAAAACATTTTAAGCGAGAAATAGGCCATACAAGGTCAGTTTAAAAGATTTTCGTCCTATTTTGAGAGGCAGCGAGCCGAGCCGACCGCTCCTCAAGTGGAGTGTGGAGTGCTGCAGGTCACGTCACGTGTAGAAATGGCAAGTGGGAGAGATAAGGCTGCCCGGAGTTGGAGGATGCGCCAGCGTCGTATAAGTCTGGTGTGTGGGAACATTTTGGATTTCATGTTACCTATGATGACAGCGTAAATAAAACAATAGATAGAACTGCCACTGTGTGCAAGCATTGTGCAAGATGCATTCAACATGCTCATTTTAGCTATATATCATATGTTGAAGTATATTTCTGGAGTGTTAAAGATTAAAAGAAAAAATATCAAGAACTGTACAGAACTGAAAACCGTGACCCTAAAACCATAATACCAACCGAACCGTGGGTTTTGTGAACCGTGCCACCCCTAGTCATTGCTGCACTTTTATTCATTATCTATGGCTGAGTTGCCCTGTTCACCACAACTAAACAAAATCCAGCAGAAACATAGTGGAGTGGGAACATACAGTATGTCGGCAGGACAGTTAACGTGGGGTGTCAGTGGACAGTGCACAGGCAGAGTAACCATCTCTGCTACTCCTGAAGCCTCCCCTACAAAACAGGGTGGAGAAGTGGGAAGCTGAGGGCTGAGGACATTGTCAATCCTACTGCACCATTCAGGAACTGGGGAGCTTGATTCAAAGGTGTCCTTTGGGTAAGAAAGAAATTCTGCTGTGATATTTAGATTAAGTCTGGGAAAAGACCAGGGCAGGAATTAAGATCAAATTCTCTGTGATTCTTAGAGTCAATAATTAGGTAAGATTTAAAACAATTCTGTATAACCGACGGGTTACTAGGGCAGGTCAGTAACTGCTAGAGAATCGCCATGGGTACCAGTAATTGCAAAAAGACAAAACAGGAGAAAACTGAACAATTTTTGAGTCAGACAGTGTAGTCTAAAGAAGACCCCCAGTGGCAGGAAAAACAAACTACAATCCCAGGTTAAACATGAACAAACAGCGCTATCAAAAACACTTTCAGGTATACACATTTGGAACAATATTTTATGTAAGACTTCAAGGTCTTCAAAATATTAATGAAAGGTAAGATAATCCTTGATTCCCAGAGGGGAAATTTGGGTGTTGCAGCAGCACAAGACAGAAATGAGTCAAGACAGAGAAGTACAAGATAATCATATAACTATATCCCAAGAACCAATCAGACTATGACAACAAGAACCACAGGGAGGAATGACTAGCTGTGGGCTCAAGGACAAGTAGGAGTCAACCTACAGACATCGAGACACGTGAGAACACCACACAAAACATATGATGATGAACATGTACATACGCCTGAGTAACAACTACAGTTAGTAAAAAAAAATAATAATAATAATCTTAATAATAATAAGCTTTGGTTATAGAGTACTTTTCATACGAGATGTGGCTAAAAATGCTTTATAATAGAAAAAAATGCAACACATTAAAACAAGGGCAAATAGACAATACAATTAGACAATAAAAAGACAGCAGATCATAAAATATAAAGTAAAGGTAAAATGGAGACCATTCAGAATAAAAATGACATTAATTGAAAGCGAAGCTAATAACTAGGTTTTCAACTGGCATTTCAAAATGTTTACAGAGCTCGCATCTCTTATAGTTTTTGGTAGGGTATTCCATATTTCTTAAGTGATAAAAAAAATGTAAAGTTTAATTCTGAATCTAGAACAATGCCCATGAATGTTAATTCAGATTTTGTCTCAGGAGCCAGAAGTACAAGGTAGTCAGAGAACACAGGATATTTTCATTGTCAGGCTCAAGCGAAAATAACAGAACAAAAAAACACAAAACCAACACTAAAAACCAAACGTTGAGTGGCCGATAGAGGAAAACAAAAGGGAGCCGGAAGGCAATACTATCAAAGACAAATATACAGTTCCACTGTAAGTGGAAGATTACATATCAGGACAATTTAAACATTATTTATTGTCCAGTTGCTGTTGATGTGTGTTTTAGGCATCACTTTGGCTAATGAAGCAGGGATAGAAATAATTAGGCAGGAAAAGGTAATCGAACCCATGGGCCCACCACCTGTGGGAGGAATCACTGGGGTCGGGTGCGCTGCCACATGGGTGGCAGTGAAGGTCAGGGGCCTCGACGGACCAGACCCGGGCAGCAGACGCTGGCTCTGGGGACGTGGAACATCACCTCTCTGTGGGGGAAGGAGCCGGAACTTGTGCGGGAGGTGGAGCGCTACCAGTTGGATCTGGTGGGGCTTACCTCTACGCACAGTCTCGGTTCTGGAACCATACTCCTGGATAGGGGTTGGACTCTTTTCTTCTCCGGAGTTGCCCAGGGTGTGAGGCGCCGGGCGGGTGTGGGGATGTGGGGGGGGGGAAAAACTCTGACTGTTGTTTGTGCGTATGCACCCCACAAGAGCTTGGAGTACTCGGCCTTCTTGGAGACCTTGAATGGAGTCCTGTATGGGGCTCCAGTGGGGGACTCCATAGTTCTGCTGGGGGACTTCAACGCGCACGTGAGAAATGATGGAGACACATGGAGAGGCGTGATTGGGAGGAACGGCCTCCTTGATCTAAACCAGAGTGGTTGTTTGTTGTTGGACTTCTGTGCTAGTCATGGATTGTCTATAACGAACACCATGTTCGAACATAGGGATGCTCATAAGTGTACTTGGTACCAGAGCACCCTAGGCCAAAGGTCAATGATCGATTTTATAATCGTTTCATCTGATCTGAGGCCGTATGTTTTGGACACTCGGGTGAAGAGAGGGACAGAGCTGTCAACTGATCACCATCTGGTGGTGAGTTGGGTCAGAGGGTGTGGGAAGACTCTGGACAGACCTGGTAAGCCCAAACGGGTAGTGCGGGTAAATTGGGAACGTCTGGAGGAGGCCCCTGTCCGACAGACTTTCAACTCACACCTCCGGCGGAGCTTTTTGTGCATCCCTGTGGAGGCTGGGGGCATTGAACCCGAGTGGACAATGTTCAAAGTTTCCATTGCTGAAGCTGCGGCGGGGAGCTGTGGTCTTAGGGTCTTAGGTGCCTCAAGGGGCGGTAACCCACGAACACCGTGGTGGACACCGGTGGTCAGGGAAGCCGTCCGACTGAAGAAGGAGTCTTTCCGGGATATGTTATCCCAGAGGACTCCGGAGGCAGTTGCAAGGTACCGAAGGGCCCGAAGGGCTGCAGCCTCTGCCGTGAAAGAGGCAAAGCAGCGGGTGTGGGAGAGGTTCGGAGAAGACATGGAGAAGGACTTTCGGTCGGCACCAAGGTGCTTCCGTTCGCCACCTCAGGAGGGGGAAGCGGGGAACCATCCAAGCTGTGTACAGTAAGGATGGGATGCTGTTGACCTCAACTGAGGAGGTAATAGGGCGGTGGAAGGAGCACTTTGAGGAACTCCTAATCCGACTAATACGCCCTATATGGTAGAGGCAGAGCTGGAGGATGATGGGGGATTGTCGTCAATTTCCCTGGTGGAAGTTGCTGAGGTAGTTAAACAACTCCACAGTGGCAAAGCCCCAGGGATTGATGAGATCCGTCCAGAAATGCTTAAAGCTCTGGGTGTGGAGGGGTTGTCTTGGTTGACACGCCTCTTCAACATTGCGTGGAAGTCGGGGACGGTGCCTAAGGAGTGGCAGACCGGGGTGGTGGTTCCCCTTTTCAAAAAGGGGGACCAGAGGATGTGTGCCAATTACAGGGGTATCACACTTCTCAGCCTCCCCGGTAAAGTCTACTCCAAGGTGCTGGAAAGGAGGGTTCGGTCGATAGTCAAACCTCAGGTTGAAGAGGAACAATGCGGATTCCGTCCTGGTCGTGGAACAACGGACCAGATCTTTACTCTCGCAAGGATCCTGGAGGGAGCCTGGGAGTATGCCCAACCGGTCTACATGTGCTTTGTGGATCTGGAGAAGGCATATGACCGGGTCCCCCGGGAGATACTGTGGGAGGTGCTGCGGGAGTATGGGGTGAGGGGGTCCCTTCTCAGGGCCATCCAATCTCTGTACGACCAAAGCGAGAGCTGTGTCCGGGTTCTCGGCAGTAAGTCGGACTCGTTTCAGGTGAGAGTTGGCCTCCGCCAGGGCTGCGCTTTGTCACCAATCCTGTTTGTAGTATTTATGGACAGGATATAGTCGAGGCGTAGTCGGGGTGGAGAGGGGTTGCAGTTTGGTGAGCTGGGGATCTCATCGCTGCTTTTTGTGGATGATGTGGTCCTGATGGCATCGTCGGCCTGTGACCTTCAGCACTCACTGGATCGGTTCGTGGCCGAGTGTGAAGCGGCTGGGATGAGGATCAGCACCTCTAAATCTGAGGCCATGGTTCTCAGCAGGAAACCGATGGAGTGCCTTCTCTAGGTAGGGAATGAGTCTTTACCCTAAGTGAAGGAGTTCAAGTACCTTGGGGTATTGTTCGCGAGTGAGGGGACAATGGAGCGGGAGATTGGTCGGAGTATCGGCGCAGCGGGTGCGGTATTACACTCAATTTATCGCACCGTTGTGACGAAAAGAGAGCTGAGCCAGAAGGCAAAGCTCTCAATCTACCGGTCAGTTTTCGTTCCTACCCTCACCTATGGTCATGAAGGCTGGGTCATGACCGAAAGAACGAGATCCAGGGTACAAGCGGCCGAAATGGGTTTCCTTAGGAGGGTGGCTGCCGTCTCCCTTAGAGATAGGGTGAGAAGCTCAGTCATCCGTGAGGAGCTCGGGGTAGAGCCGCTGCTCCTTCACGTCGAAAGGAGCCAGTTCGGGCATCTGGTAAGGATGCCCCCTGGGCGCCTCCCTAGGGAGGTGTTCCAGGCACGTCCAGCTGGGAGGAGGCCTCGGGGAAGACCCAGGACTAGGTGGAGGGATTATATCTCCAACCTGGCCTCGGAACGCCTCGGGATCCCCCAGTCGGAGCTGGTTAATGTGGCTCGGGAAAGGGAAGTTTGGGGTCCCCTGCTGGAGCTGCTACCCCCGCGACCCATTACCGGATAAGCGGAAGAAGATGGATGGATGGAGGAAAAGGTAATTCAACGAAGATGCAGATGTACTGCTGCTGTATTTGTATGAGTGGCTTTTTACAGACACAGGGCCTGGAGCTAAAAGTAGTTTTCTGCTGCAGCAGGTGCACACACACAGAACAGGCAGGCATGTAAAGTTCAACAAAACGGTGTGTGAAACCAAAGCCCAACAAGGCAATATAATCAAAACACTTTAGTCGAATGTTCTGCTCATTCATGTGTAATCTCTTATGGACTTTACCAGACAACTCAACAGACAGCAGCATACGCAGTAAAGGCCTGACAGTAAGGATGAACTTGAAAACTCCACCCTTCTGTGTGTGCAGAGGAGCAAATCAGACTTGCTGGGATAAAACAAAGTATCCTGGTAAGCACACTACAGACAGGAGACAATTTGGGGTTTTTCACAATGTATGTATGTAACATTGCTTGTGAAGGAGTACACAATGGAAGTTCTACTTGCATGACTGTGAAAATGACCATGCTATGTGTTGATAACTATTGTGGTTTGTCTCGAGTCCATGTGAGACATTACCTACAGACTTTATCTACAGCCTATATAACTACATGACAAACAGCACTAAATCACAGAGAAGTTCTGCTAAAACACAAAATGGTTTTGGACTTTATTTTTGCAAAGAAGAAGAGGAAATGTGTGTGTTCAGGGGTGTGTTCTATTGCCTGATCGACATAATAACTATACTCAGCTAATGCATATCATTCAATGTAATGTAGGTTCCTGTTTTGATCATACTAGGGCCGACTATTAGTTTCTGTACTATATTATTGACCTAGCTATGCTACTTCGTTGAGTGGGTGGTGTGATGGGTGAATACATAGGACTCTCTATTGATGACTCTGATAATGATTATTAAATAATAGGATGTGGGGACTTCAAAGTCCTACTACCAGGTTGGATCCCTCTTTATCACAATCAAGTCAAATTTGATCTTATTTTCTCCCTTTCATTGGAATGCCCCGAATTAGTGAACAAAGCAATCCGTGCTTGGTAACATTTCAGTGTATGTTTTCAGTGAACTTTAATTAAATCTAGTTTTAACATGTTGAATTATGTTTTTCATTGAAGCTTACTCTGAGTGTTGAATTATGTTTTTGATGTATTTTATTAAAAGCTAATTTTAATTTTAATACATTTTGGTCAAATTTAAGGTCTTGATATTTTATAATCCATGATGATAAGTGTGCCTAATAATCATTCACAATGTTTTGATATGTGTTTTACTACGAAGGGTTTAAAATGTGTTTCTATTAAAGGCTTTTCTCAAAGTAATCAGTCACAATGTTTTGATGTATCTTCATAGATTTTTTTGTTTACTGCCTGTAACGGAAAAGCAATATTAGAATACATCCTTCTATGAACGGATTTCTCCTGTGTTATTGTTGGCAAGAATTAACCAGCAACTCCAACGACGGAGCTTGTGTCTCTGTGAATCATAGCAAAGATAGCAGCTGCAGGTTGTCTGATTAAGAAACAATAAGTAATAGTCTCCCCTTAGGAGGGGTGTTTTGATACAATGAATATAAACAACCTGTATGCACACTCAGCCTGAGACTTGATCGAAGGTTGACTGTTGCCCGCTTGCAAGTGTGACAATAAAACTCAAAAGAAACTCTCGTTTGTTGAGATCAGATCAGAGTTTAGTACCAGGTGAAAACAGCCGTATACTTAAAGCAACACTAGAGAACTTTTCCCGCTTCGGTCCCCCTACAGGTTGGAAGCGGAATTGTCCATTACCGCTGTCGTAATGTCTCATTATGTCTCATTCGAACTACAGATCCGCTACCCGATCTGGCAAACTTGCATAATGTAATGTAAAGGACAATTCCGCTTCCAACCTGTAGGGGGACCGAAGCGGGAAGAGTGCTTTAGTGTTGCTTTAAATTGAGTAAAAAACAGATCCTATCATGTCAACAGTTTGAACAACATTTTTTTCAGCACTTTAATCCATTCAGAATGATAGTGCGTATATGAAGTGCTTCATAGCATACTCACTTTTATTCCACAGTATTCAAAAAGAACAAACAAGTACAGACCTTGTGGCAAAGGTTACATGGTTTGTAGTCAAGCCTCTTGTCTCTGTGCCTCAATCTCTTTATCCCTGGACTGAGCTGGCCCTGGCCCTGAGCCCGTTCCCAGGCTGTGTGTGTGTATCTTTATCCTCCCAGCAGGGAGTTATCTGGGGGTAAAGGGCTCACTACTGTTTTTACATAAACAAAGACTTTGGAATGAAACAGAGAAAGCGTCACGGCCAAATCCCTGTGCCTGGCTGTCGGCCACTGCTCCATGCAGGTTTCACCTCAGGCACCTTGTGGAAACCACGCTGGTCCTGGTAATTAAGCAGCACAGACAGGCACCATGATTAAACTAAGTGACACCAGAGACCGGGGCAGGGCCACCACACAAAGTGCTGGTCAGAGCCATCACTGGAGAGTTTCCATTAGATCAGACTTTACTTCACAGAACAGATTACATGATAGATGTGTAAAGTGTGGTCTGACACTTAGTGTGTAGTCATAAGGAGTCAACATTTGCAAACCATTAATAGATAAACTTTAAAATGAGTTGTAATGTACAGTAGATGCATGTGTTGTTCACAGACACTAGCGAACCAATCTTACAATTAATAATGAAAGACCCCTTCTTCCACGTGAGCCACAGACCCTCTCAGCCTGATGTTTCAGCAAGAGCCACAAAACGATATGTTTACATTGACAAAGCCTTCTAGTGGCTGTGGTAATTTGATGGGAGCAAAGCTGTCATGTTGTCTGTTCTTATCACCACATGTCTGTTGGCGGGGCTGCGTCTTCTTCCTCCATTTCGAGCTCCCGTCCTCCCAGTTGGGAGCCGGCAAGAGAATTGTCTCTGAAGGGACCTGAGTCAGCGGACTCGTGCCTGCCGAATAGATCCCCTTCCGAGATGTCAGGGATGTCGCCGGAATCCTGACGGTTCGCCCAGTTGCCATTGGCGTCGCCTTCCACCCGAAGCGCCAGGAAGGAGTCCGCCCGTCGCTTTAATTCCTCCGTCGGCAGGCGGGCGCAGAATTTGCAGGCGGTGCCAACCCGGCATGGATGGGTCAGAGACATGCCTTGCAGCTCGGGTGGAGATCCGACGGCAGGATGTAGCCGGTTCAGTCATAAACAAATCTGCCTTGTGTGATTTCTCTGCACTCTATCCCTGCAGGGAGCCATTTCACTCATATCCAGACATGTATAAAGTACTAGAGACCCATACTTGAGTAAAAGTATAAGTGCGCCATCAAAAATGTGACTTGAGTAGAAGTTGAAGTGCTCTTTAAGCACCACACTTAAGTGGAAGTACTAAAGTATTCAACATTTTTTGTACTTAAGTATTGCAAGTAGTTTATTTTGAAACGTACTACTCAAGTACTGAAAGTAAAAGTACAAGTATTGTGTTATGTAGTTATTAAAGAAAGCAGTCAAAAGTTTGAATATCATATTGTTTATATTATTTCAAATGTTTAGCCTAAAGTAGGTCTGCACGATATTGGAAAAAACTTACATTGCGACCTTTTCCCCCCCCTGCGATATATATTGCGATATGAAAAAAGATGACTAATAAAAAATAATAAATCATTCTTGACTACTGGGGTGATTTTGTAGGGGAGTGCATCTACATAGAAAATAAAAATGAAAAAGGAACTTTTCTAATGTGAACCATTCTTTGATGAACTTTAATGCTTTACAAACACCAAAGCAAGTAAGCGCTGTGACTACTCTTCTGAAGAGATTTTGGAGAGGGACATTAGGTAGTTAAATACACTGGTTGACTGACATGACACCATTGTATTCATATAATACTATAAATCCAGGCTAAAGTGAATGATATTAATAATGCATGCATATTGCTTCCTCTAAATTTTAGGTTGTGGTCGACTAGCAGGGCCTGCTTTGGTTGTTTGATAAATTTATCAACATTGATTGTGATTGGTGGTTTGCTGCGCATGCAGAGCCTGCATGTCACACACTAGCAACAAACTGTGTATCCAAGAACACTTAAATCAGTGTAAATTATGTTATATCAGACACAGACTGCTGCTGTAGATTAGTGTTACATTTCCAGCGTTGCGGCTCTGAACCGTAACGTTTTCTTTAGGCTACCTATATTAGCTTTAGCCTGGCTGGTAGCAGCTTTCTGTGGTGAAAAATGGCCGGGAAATATCGTGATAACGTTGCATTAATCAGGCGATTTAGTTCGTCTTTGCAGCGAACATAAAACACTGACTATAAGCTTCAATATGTGCATCACTGTGTCAGCGGCAGCTGCCGCTTACCGTACTTTTCTACCAGTGTTGGGAAGGATACTTTCAAAATGTATTCTGTTACAGAATAAAGAATACATGCCCAAAAATGTAATTTGTAACGTATTCCGTTACGTTACTCAATCTGAGTAACGTATTCTGAATACTTGGATTACTTCCACATTGAATTGCATTATATGCGGCCATCACATAGCTACAGCTTACTAAACAGGACTATTCTGGTGTGTTCTTCTGTTCCAACTGGCTGAATGTGTACCTGAACAAGCTACCACAAGCTAATTTTAGCTAACGTTAGCTAGCATGTCAAACGGGGCTAGTCAGTCTTTTTAAACGGCTCTGGAGCTAGTAAATCAGCACGTAGGAGAATGTAAAGTCGCACGTCAACTATAAAATAGCAAGGTGACCAGTAAAACTACAGCACACGACTACCCTTGGCTAATAAAAAAAAATAACTTACTTTAAGATGCTTCGTCGGGTTGGAGGTGGAGTAATTTGGACGCTGAAAGGAGGTTGGTTGCTGGCAAACAGAGGTTGCACTGCACAGTTATATTTCGTTCTCCCTGTTCTTTCTTTAATGTGAAATGCTGTTTGAATTTCCAAGATAGAAACGCATTCCTGCCCTGGCTCTGTTGTGCTGGTTCTGACTCCATTGTGACTGATCACGCAAATAGCAAATTTTTTCATTTTCATATTGGGGCTTCTGGGAAATGCATGGAGTTGCCTTAATTTATTCAGAGTGAATAAACTCGTGAAACAGAGAAGTATCGTCATGTAATCCATTGATTTCAACAATGTAACTGTATTCTAAATACCAACTATTTAAATTATAACTCTAACGGAATACAGTTACTCATTATTTGTATTCTGAATACGTAACGCCGGTACATGTATTCTGTTACTCCCCAACACTGTTTTCTACACACGGAGAGCCTCACTTCCCATAACAACAAAGCCCGTAGGACTAACGTTCCGTCACATACACACGTTGCCCAAATGGCTACCTGTCTTAAAGGGGAAGGCTCGGCCGGTAACAATCATGTAAAAGGAGAACGGTGAAAGTTTACTTTTCTATCAAGCAGCAAAAAAGTTTAAGCGTCAACATCGCAAGGTCCTGCGATGTGACTATTGCGCATGTGCACATGGCGATGTAACAAAATACTGTGCAGCCCTAGTAACAAGTGCATCGTTACGATGCAGGACATAAAAAATGTATTAAAGGAGTGATAGAATGCAAAACCGATTTTACCTTGTCATAGTTGAAAAATGACAGTTTGGAGGGTAAATAGGACATACATAGAACCTCAAAATTCCATTGACACCTTTTTCCTCTGAAAATCTCACAATTTGAAACTGCTGCTGAAAACAGGCAAATCTCAACAAAGCTAAAAGTTGATGTCAACTCCTCAACTCCTACCTTATTTGTCTCTTTGTCTTTGTCACGCCCCAACATTTACATAGGCTAAACCACTGACCTGAGGTTAGCTTAAGTGTGTTTTACAGTAACCGCAGCCCGCATGGCACGTCCAAATGTGACGTCATGAGATCGCTGTGACCATTTATACCTGCACTGGTGCTCGCGACACTAGTTGCAGTCTTCTCCTGAACAGCGGTGGCGCTAATGAGCAAAGGCTACAGACGTTGCTCTTTCTACGGACTAGAAGAAGAAGAAAAAAGTAAACAACAGCAGAACTGGCTGCAGCATTGCCGTTAATGCCTCGATTTGATTGGATGACCTACTTCGTCGGATCAAGCCTTTCATTCACTATAAAATAACTCATCTTAAGCCAGTAAGTTTACAAGAGAGACTAGCAGTCACTGTGAGAGCCCTGGCATCCGGTTGGCTGCGAACCCGTTCGGCCTCCCGTTTCCGCTTTGTCGCGCGCCGCTGAAAAAAAAAGAACCGTGCGCGACAGCTGGGCGCGCGCTATAAATCGGACGTGCCGGCAGGGTATGACATCATTTTGACGTCACCTATAACGGTACAGATCCATATGTCCGACACGACTGAAGCGTGGTGTCGCGACGTCATAGATCAATGGTTGATGCTCCACGCCCCTGACCGGCAGCTGATTGGACGAACGCGTGTCGTGGGTTTGGCTTCTCGAGAATTTCATGGCGGCTCGTTGAGAAAACGATCTCGTATTTTACGAAAATAGTTCACCGAAACGTGTTTCTGAAAACATTTTAAGCGAGAAATAGGCCATGCAGTTGCTGAATCTGTCTTTATTTCAGATCGACAAAGGTCAGTTTAAAAGATTTTCGTCTACTTCTACTGGATAGTCGCATCGCGTTCACCGGATTTATTTGCATAAAGATGGGCATCGGCGAGCTTCTTGACGCGCAACATTTTCTCAAATGCAGCACCGCCTTCCCGGAATACTTTGCGTGCACGTTGAAGTTGCTTAACGTCACCCATAGGAATAGAGTGGAGTGCGGCGCGACAGAAGCGTTGCACGGCCAGGTGGATCTGCACCGTCAGTCTTCTGAATCTAGGTCACGCAGATCTCAGAAATTTTATACATTGTTTGTCTGCTATTTGATTACTAAATTCACTTCTGAGACTTTTTTAAGCGAGAAATCAACTATGTAGAGGTCAAATATGGGCCGTTTTACGAAAATTGATGGCTAATTGCAAATTTTGTCCGACTGTGTGTCGGAGTTCAGCAGGAGCTCAGCAGGCTAACATGACATCGGCCGGTGCTGCCCTGCCGGCTGGCGTGTCCTCCTTCACAGACCCTGGCCCACTGTGAGCTAGATGGATCTCCGTTACGGCCGGCAGCCCGCGGTGCTTCATACCCGCGCAAAGTCACCGTTTCTGGGTTACTGGACTACCAAACACTGCTGCGCTGACAGATCTCCAGGGCCTGCAGCTCCCCTCTTCCTGCTAAATGGCCAGTGTGTGTGAGTGAGAGCGCGGTCAGCGAGCATGTTACGCCCGCAATCTCTTACCACAGGTTTCAGTTATTTAAACAAACGATTGGGGAAATAAACGCCTCTTGTCCGCGAGTGAGCTGGATGGAGCTCAATCAATGAGAGCTAGCTTGCCTCCTCCTAACAAGACCTCTAAAATTCACAAAAATGCATTAAATTGAAATCGAACAAAGGGGTTAGCTAAGCTTTGTAAGACCTTAGGGTAGCTGTGATATACATGCCGTGACGAAATTCAAACTGTAAATATACGATAGTTATGCTGGCAGCTGGCAGCCGGCAGCTCCGCGGAGCCCCGGTAGTCCAGTAACCCAGAAACGGTGACTTTCCCCTGGGTAGGGAGCCCAGCAGGCTGCCGCTGTCTCGTCAGGCTGTGTGGAGCTCCTGAAGTCAGACACGTCTTACCAAATTTGCAATTAGCCATCAATTTACGTAAAACGGCTCATATTTGAGCTTTATATAGTTGATTTCTCGCATAAAAAAGTCTCAGAAGTGACTTTAATAACGAAATAGCAGACAAACAATGTATAACATTGCAGTGTCTGAAATATGAGACCTGCTGTCTCGTCTCCAATGTATTTGTATGTGGTTTGCTCAACCAATCAGCGCGCAGCTCAAATATTCATGAGCATACCATACTTGGAAGAAAAGCTGTCGTGCCAAATAGAGACATTCCACAGGGATGCATAAGGGCCCAAAGAATAGCACCTGGGACATTTTCAGCCCAACCAATGTCACATACCCTATTAGGAGACCTTAAGGATCAGTGTGAAATACCCTATATAATCATTCTATCACCCCTTTAAACTCATCGAAAATATGTACTGAAGTAAAAGTGGAAGTAGGAGAAAAAAATAATACTCCAGTAGAGTAAATACAGCCTTTTAGTACTTGAGTACAGTAGTGAAGTAGTTCTACTTCGTTACTATACATCTCTGCTCATATCACTCAGTTTGTTGGCACAAAAAAATAAATGCAAACATCCATATGCCAATGTCAAAATGTCATCTGAAACTGAGGGTTAAGTTCCTTGCTCAAGGGCGCTTTGGTGGTGCTAATGAAGGAGAGGCAAGTGCTACTCCAGATTTATTCTGCCCATCCAGGGATTGAACCGACAAGCTTCATGTAACAATGATACATTGGGAAACATATACATTGGGAAATGTATTATTGATTGAAATACACCTTTTTCAAACTTGGTTAGTCCTGAATTTAATTTGATAATTTTCTCTTTTCATGATGACAGAGTGGGTTAGGGTTAGTTATACCTCAAGCCACATGGAGATTTCAGTAATGGGCCACGACACAAAGATTAAGAAAATCACAAATTATTATACTTCAATGATGAAAGTCAGGCCCCTCCTACTTCCATAAAACAGACATTTGCAGGGAATTTAAGGAAATTTCTTGTGTGATCTAAGGCAAAATGTCTTTTGAAATGATACTTTAACATGCACAAACAATCTCTCAACCACTTAAAAAAATATCAACATCATGCGTACATGCATTGTAAAGTTGTCTATATCATGTGCACATAACTACTGACACGGGTTACAGCAGGTTTCCTGTGTGAGTTTTTTTAATGACTCCCATCCCCATGACCAACATGACCACTCAACACCCCTTTCTGTTAATTCAATTCAATTGAATTATTTTATAATTCAATTAAGCTTTTGTTAGAAAGCAGTTCTTCCAGCTAGCTCCCACTGAGGAAATTTTGTATGATTGACAGGCTTCTGTGGGAGTCATGGAAACCAAAAAGGAAAAACTGAACCAGTAACAGAAATGGCTGGCATGAATGACTGTTAGTGGGGGTATTGTGTAAGTCTGTGTACATGATGAGAGACATTGCACTTGTCAGTGTGCTTTCAAAGCCTGGGGTTCCCGCGGTTTGCTCATGTCAGAGTGTATGTGGTGTGTGTGTAAGCATGAAGCTGTGAAATGTTTATTTGCGATACTCCCCATCTGTTCCTGTAACAGTGTCAGCTATATTCTGCTGTATTTAGTGGCCGTTTATGTGAAGATCTACTAACAGCCATCTGTCATCTGCTATCTATGCAAAGAGAAGGCCAGCAGCACCTTTTCATTTTGCATTGAAAGCACTTTGTTTGCATTTGGCTGTCAGTGATCAAACAAGCATGACGTCATAACTGAACATCCAATATCATAGGGTCTTAAAAAACACAATGGGCTTGAATTAGACAATGCAAGCACGCACGCGGATTAAGATAAGCATGTTTGAGTTCCCTTATAGAAACAGAGAAAACTGCAGTAGTCTGTGTGTGTGTGTGTGTGTGTGTGTGTGTGTGTGTGTGTGTGTGTGTGTGTGCGCTCATGCATGGGAGTGACTGTTGGACCCGTTGTAACTGCCAGTCTTAAAGTAGAGGATGCAAATGATGTTTGAAAACTCTGATAGCACTGTACTGCAGATATCTGAATTGGTCATTGTTTATGTTCATTAAAGGCTACACTGAGTTTATGAGGTGCAGCTGTACAATGTAGTGAATTCTAAAAAGTTCAGTTTTTGTTTACACTGTGTCAGAGAACTGTTAATTATGGTTTGTGATTTTGTTGTATAGTCTAAACAGAAGCAGATCTTGTGTCTATACATGCATAATTTTGGGGCAGCAGGGGTGTGGTGGGAATGTTTTGATGGAAAGAGCAATTTGATGATAAGATAAGCTGGAATAGAACAATACCTTTATTTTCCTAACAGCAGCTGCCAGAAAAGTAAAAATAGGGAAGGAGTTAGACTAGATTTGAATAGAATATATTTTAGCCCGTTTGACGCCATTCAACAGGTGGTAGTCTACCAGTTTATTATGAATCTACTCCTCTCTTCGGTCAGTTGATAAATTCCACCATTTGTTGTAAATTTTGCTTGATAGCTTTTTGTTCTACTGGCAATTTACAACAAATAATTTGTCTATTTTACCGATCTTGATAGCAAACAAAGAATCTGCGTATATCTGTAGTTTGATTAATTTGGTCTGAACCAAAGAAAAAAAACATTTTAAGTTGTCACCTTTTAGTCCATGTTGTCTTTACACTTACTTACTGAATTACAAGAGCTGTAAACATGGAATCATAGAGACTGACAGGTAACTCATTCATTGTACAGTGACCCACATGGGGAACTCAATTTCCAATGATTGACAGTAGGTCATGCAATTTATTTATCTTTTATATTGTCACAAAGAACTTACGAGGAGATTATGACGCTAATAGTCGATACTTCAACTGGACCTAATGTGTCATGAGGACATAGACATGTAGAAAAAAAATGAAAAAGAGGCATCTTGTACCCATGTTGAATACGTAAGTGCCAAAACCTGCATTCTATCTGAATTCTAGCAGAGGGCGACACATGCGGTTGCAAAAGGAGTTTGGTTTCTGTAGAAGTCTATGAGAAAGTGACCCACTTCTCAGTTGATTTATTACCTCAGTAAACATTTTCATAATGAGTTTATGGTCTCAATCGCTAGTTTTAAGTCTTCTGCAACACAGAATGATGTTCATTTTTTGAATTACGGTTGATTTTAAAATCGGCGATAAAGCAGGGGGTGCTTTAGGGCGTGGCTATGATGTGATTGCCAGTGAAAGTGTGTAACGTAACGTGGAGTGTAAGGGATCCTCCCTCACTCTTCCCTTTCTAAAATCGTCACATCCGCAACCAGGATGGCTGCGCCCGTAACGGCAAACTCGACGACTCATAGCAGATCTCCACAAACCAATGGGTGACGTCACACATGCTCTGTCCATTAATATTAACAGTCTATGCTTGTACCATAATATAAACAAATGACATTTCACTTTTTAATGACTAACTTCTACAATACACGGAGTAGGACACAAGCACAACACACTGCTGTTTTAACTCCTTTGTCGTAGAAATTCTCCTA
The DNA here is from genome assembly GCF_008315115.2 of Sander lucioperca. Lineage (NCBI taxonomy): Eukaryota > Metazoa > Chordata > Actinopteri > Perciformes > Percidae > Sander > Sander lucioperca. The sequence goes on along the minus strand of NC_050175.1, from coordinate 27,371,342 downwards.
GTTGTCTTAAAAATTACTTAGTCAATGGTGTGAAGAATCAAATCTCTTGAGTGCCTTGTCATATATATCATCAAGTAAACAAAAGAATAACAATTGTTGACCTCATGATAAGGTTGAGTTAGTCAATCATTTACCATGTCCAGTACCTTAACCCTTTCTGAGAACAATAGTCCTTTAATGTTAATGGACCTTAGCATTCCTCAAAACAATGGCCCTTTGATGTTAACTCTCAGTTGTCAGCTGACTCTAATTTGACAACCATAAAAGTCACACACATAGAATCTTAGGCTTTACCAAAATTAATACATTAAGTACCTAAAATCTAAAATGTTAATTTCCCACACCTTTTCACTTTCTGATTGTTCTTTCCATAGTTACGGGATGATCTTGCAAAAATCTATACACTGTTTAAGTAGTTAAGCTTTTGAATTCATGCTAAAATCATCATCTACTATGACTATGACAAATGCAGCAGAGTTTATTTGAACCAAATCAAACCAGTTGGATGAAAAACCACCCTAAAAAATAAAACATGAAATAAAAAGTAATACTTGAGTGTATGGTCAATAAAACTTTAAACTGACAACAAAGGGGGATTACTTCGCCTCATGGGTTATTTTTGTTGTTCTCTGGGGTTTGGTTGAGGTTATTCTGCCGTGTGCATGACTTAGATCTCAAGGTGACAATGGACATTCCAAAACCACTTACTCTAAAGCCGTAAGAACCCATCCTCTCTTCACATCTCATGGTTTAGATGTACAAAAAGATCACGTTTGATTTGACTTTCATTCATCAAGCTGCATTACCCTAGTCTTGGGTCAGAAATCACACTTTTCCACTAATTCCCTTTTGGCATCTTCAAAAATCTTTTTTTTTCCCTTGCTGATCTTGTTATATTAAGTAAGATGGCTCACTGTGAGTGCAGAGCTTTTTTGCAGAAAGGAAAAGAATTGAACTGTCACTCAACTTCCACCTCTTCGCAGCAGAGTGCTGCAATGTGTGTGTGTGTGTGTGTGTGTGTGTGTGGGCTTGTTTAACTATATTCGTGGGGTCCAAAAACCGGGAGTGGGATCCCGACAGCTTTGTGGGGCCAAAATGCTAGACCCCACAAGTTTAAAGGGCTGTTTGAGGGTTAAGACTTGGTTGTAGGATTAGGGTTAGAATTAGGTTATGGTTAGGGTGAGGGTAAGGGTTAAGGTTAGGCATTTAGTTGTGATGGTTAAGGTTAGGGTAAGGGGCTAGGGAATACATTATGTCAATGACGGGTACCCACAAAGACAGTGCCACAAACCTGTGTGTGTGTGTGTGTGTGTGTGTGTGTGTGTGTGTGTGCGTGCGTGCGTGCATGCATAAATATGTGAGTCTGCAAGTTCAAAAACATGTGTGAATATGCCTCTGCAGTGGTAAATAATCAACAGTAAATGAGCAGAACACACCAAATAATGACTAGTTCCTGACATCCTGTAAACAAAGGCTAGAATAGGGATTGTACACACACAGCGGACTTTACATTGTGCCTCTGCAGGTAAAGAAAATCCTCTCAGCTGCTAATCACTCACAGACACGCTGCATGTCTGTAGGCACTCTCATCCACATGGCAGGATGCTACTGACAAGGCGGTTGACTGGAAACAAAGAGGATAGGATCGAGTTAGCTAGCTCTATATGGCATATTCTCAGTTCAGACACTGGACAGAGAATATCCAACATTTTGGTGAGAACATTATGTCTCTGTCTGCACTGCATCTGTTTTTTCAATCTCCTGCCGACTCATCTTGTCTACAAAGTGAGAGACAGAATGAATCATCCGAGGGGATTACTTCCTTCTCCATAGAGTACCAAAAATACCTTCTTCGGCTTGCAGTCACTCTCTTTCACTCTTTTGCATCCTGCATCATTTATAGAACTATGGTGCTGTTGGGTGAAAATCTCATATCTCCAAAGTTTTCAGAGGCAGAAAAGAGCAGCATATTTTTTTTTAAGCTTTACACAAATCATTATTCGGATTATCCAGTGGGGGCCTAAATGGTTGTGAAGCTGGAAAATTACAGAATTTTCCCAACCATCCAGATGACCATGGGTGGATTCATTCAACTAAAGTGAAAACATGAAAGTCACCAGGACTAGATTGACAATGAGTTAACATTAATTAACAGATTTTAGCCCTTGGTCACTAACTACCGGATGTCTCCTAGTGTCCCCTTCAAAAGTACAACACTGTCTAAGAATATGGTTTCTAAGAAGGTTTTATATGATACAAATCTGCATAGTTTTGTGTATCTACATTACACAAGCTACATTTTTCAATTTCTATGGCCTGAATCCTGCTGAAAGCCCTAGAGATGTTGGGTAGCTCTCTGCTGTATTTGTAGGACCAGGGCTGTAGTACTCCCATCTCAGACCTTTCTCTGTCTTGTGGGTGTTTTGACTCACACACTTGTTGGCCATAGGTCTCGTCTCGCCTGTTACAGTCTTTTAGTCTCAACTGTGTCCAGTTGACTTTATTTTTCCATTCCTGCCCTGCATCACTGGCTGCACCCCTGGTAGACTGAAGCTTAATGGCAGTCAATTCCCAGATACGTTTTATGCACAAATATGTGTTAAGATATGTTATAATGTTTTCTTGTAACATTGTGCAGGAAACTATTTAATGTTAAATATTATAATATTCATCATATCTTTCCAAAATTGTAATCACAATTTTAGCAATAATGCAACATTTAGGAAAATTGATATACTGTATAGAATGCCTGAATGCCTTATGAGCTAAATTAGCCAATGTCTTCCCAGCATACACAGTGTTTGATTAGATAATGTACACCACTGGTTGTTTCTTGTTGCTATCACAGTTAAACCACTAAACCCAACGGACTGTACTGAATAATTCAAGATATATCACAGTTGACTCTGGGTGCCGATTCGTTTAACTTGACTTGTTCTGAAGTCTGTTTGACTCCATCTTGACAAAGATTTGACCCCCATTTGGAGTCAGCCTTGGCTCAATCTTGATCTGCAACGTAAGCGGTGTACTACAGCCCTGTGTGGGACTGCTCTCGTGGTTGCAGAGAGTGAAGCTTAAGGCATTAATCCCAAAAAGAAATACTACTGACTTGTAAAAAAACAAACTGTGTGAAACATCATTGTAAAGGTATTTAAAAAGTGCATCAGAGCAGGTCTGTGTCTGTCTGAAGATCAGAGATCAATTCATCAGAGTGTGAGTATGAATGTGTGTGTGTGTGTGTGTGCGTGTGTGTGTGTGTGTGTGTGTGTGTGTGTGTGTGTGTGTGTGTGAAATCATCCAAAACTTAGAAGACTTGTATCAAGGAGATATTATGGGGATCATAGTGATTTCTCCAAATGCAATGGCCTCAGCGACAGCAACAACAACATTTAGAGTGGCTGGCTGATTTCCCAAATGTGCATATGCAAGACATGAGAAGATTTGGCTGGCATGAATCCTTAATCTGAGAGTAAAATAATCTGTCTCAGAATGTAATAATTCACATGGTATGTCTTTTGATTTGGATTAGTGGCCTGCAATCCTCTTAGCCCAATAGCTCAGTAGAACTTCTCAGTGACAAGTTCACAAGTCCACATAGCTTGCATGGACTCCCTCTCTTGGCCATTAACGCTCACAGCTTAAAGGTAATCTGCTTATATCTGGCTCTGGCAGTTTTTTGCATACATCTTGAGTTGATATTGTAAACAAGTCAGCAATGACACTATGTATTTAGATTTTAAGCATTGATGTTTGCTGCATAATTGAGAGCAAAAACATATCAGCATGTACTCTATTCTTCTTGTCTTCTTATGTCACCCTTAATAAATTGTCACAGGGATCAGTGACACTCAGGATTACTTGCACGTGGGAAACACTTTACACTTTAATACCCAAGAAACAGAACCCAGCCAAGGCTGAGTCCACACTTAATGCAGGTTTGAACTTAGAGGGGAGTGAGCTCCATTTGTAAAAACAAAGTCAGTCACAGCTCTTGCTGCTGCCATCTTTAAACATGATCCAGTGCTATCAAATAACTTGCACTAAGACAGGAAGGGGAAAAAAATAACCCTGAATCATTCAAATCCTCGACTCAATATTCTTTATCTTTATCCTTTAAGGTTCTTTATAATTTAATAAACAGGATTAAACTCATTGGGTAGAACAGAGCTAAGCGAGGCTCGTTCCACATTTTCTGTTTTAGCCTGCACTCTGCATACTGAGTCTTATTAAGCCTTTGCAAGATTACAGGGCCTTAATCTCTGGGAACACATGTTGTGAAGAATAAAAGCAATTTTATTTGGGAAACCAGAGTCCAAGTTTAGCAGGAAATGAGCTTTCTCCATAATCTCATCTTTTTCCTTTTTTTTCCTTGAGTAAATGAAAAGTCCCCTGTTACAGAATTGAGCTCTCTCACTATGAGTGAGTGTATTTTGAAGACTTTGTATTCTGTGCAGTATGAATGTGTATTACGTCTCCCCGACTCTCTCTAACACACACACACACACACACACACACACACACACACACACACACACACACACACACACACCTAGTTCATAAATACCACAGCAGTAGACCAGGTTTTACCCACTGAGCCGGCTTTGATTTCTGAAGAATGTAAATCCACCTGTTTTTGAACAGTCAGGTTTTCAGACAAATGTATTTATTGTCACCGCTGTCCCCCCCCCCCCGACACCACAATCACCTCCCTCCTCTCCCAATCACCTCCCTCCTCTCCCCCTTCATTCGCCGTAAATTCTATGCAGATTGCTGGCCCATGCTTACTGCACTTTGCAGAGAAAGCTTCATAAAGATGATGATAAGCTAAAGCTCTAAATCCCAGACTTAGCTTTCTTATCGAAAGCTGCAGGAGCGAATGGAGCGCTTTAATAGAAGATGTGTGCATTGCAGTGGTGTGTGTGTGTGTGTGTGTGTGTGTGTGTGTGTGTGCGTGTGTGTTGTCTGGGTTGTAAATGCAAATGCATTGAGACTCATTTTTCCTCCACACCGGCACAATTTCATAAGCGCCACATAGGCCCTGTTAAGCTTAAACACTTTTATAAAGAATTAAGACACTCAGCTCTAATACATTTGATTGATCATCCTGCTGTCAGTGGTGGTATTTCAGAATACAGAAATCCATCATACAAAGATTTACATTTGAGTGTATCACATATGATTTTGAGCTAAGCAGCGTATCTGTTGTAATGCCCTTTAACCAAGATGTCATCCTAGTTTTTCAGCTGGGCATTATATGAAAACGGCTTGGAGGTGATTCAGCTCACGCTGAAAGATTACAGTTTAGAGTCTACCTTTGTGAGAATGTCCTCACTGAAAAAAAACAATGCCTCGCTTGCATGTTCAAATGTTGAAACAACGTATGTTCCCTGACAAGCAACCTCTTGTGGTCATGCAAACAATAACTGTCCTCAGAGTAAAGGTGGAAGTAGCTAGGCCTGTAAGAATTATTACATAATTGTCTAATTGTCATTTTTTTTTTTTTTACATAATCGTGGTGTCTTTGTTTAACCACAATTAATTGCTGACATTAGCCAACGTCTTAAGGCGTATGACTGGTTATTGTTGATTTAGTTTAGGTATGCCAAATTGTAATTATATAAGTGATTATTGGTCGGACTAAATATTTTTATTATTATTTAAAGTGCTCATGCTCATTGTCAGGTTCATAATTGTATTTAGAGGTTATATCAGAATAGGTTTACATGGTTTACTTTTCAAAAAACACCATATTGTTGTTGTACTGCACATTGCTGCAGCTCCTCTTTTCACCCTGTGTGTTGAGCTCTCTGTTTTAGCTACCGAGTGAGACATCTCACTTCTGTTCAATCTTTGTAGGGAACAGAAGTGATAGTCGCATGTGCAGTACCTAGGTAAGGACTACTAGCTAGTCAGAAGCAGAGTATGAGGGCGTGCCACGCTAGCAGCTAGGCGAGCATTATAACGTGTGTTACAAAGTGACGCACGTTTGTCACAGAAGTAAAGGCTGGACTACAATAGAGCTGTTTGGAGCAGTTTGTGAACAGTGTTTTCTGTTGGAGATGGTAAGTGCCTTTGGGGTGGACTTTGGGCTTTTTCACTTTGTAAACCTATAACATGCACAAAAAAGATATATAACACAATAAAGGAAAGGGAAAAAGCCAAAAGGCATAATATGAGCACTTTAAATTGTTAGTTGTTTGCACTTGATCCTATACATGTCCATAGCAACAAAAATGACAAGGGGGAATACAGTTATACACAAATGTTTTTATGGTAATAAAGAGGTGTGGTTTACTTCATAGGCTGTGTATTTGTGTTATTACATTATCTGGGTCACATAACTGATATGAAACCGAAAGATGCATCCTGGAATTCCTTCAAAACCTTTAATTTGTTTGAAAAAGTAATACATAAATAAATATTTTTAAAGTTGACTGAAAGAGACAATTATATTATTAATTGCAATTATTTCTGAGACAATTAATTGTGCAGCAAAATTTTGAATTGTTACAGCTCTAGAGGCAGCTTTAAGTTGTTATACCACCACAAAACCATGTGGGCAGGAGGTCAAGGGGGAAGGACAGGCACACAAACTCTGACACCGGAAACTACCGTTCAAATCCCATCAGCTAGCAACAGTCATGATTAATTTCTTTTAAACACGGCCATGACCTTTCTATAACCCTAACTTGTTCTCAATCTACTTTTTACTATGAGCCATTGAGTCCATCTTACTAGTTTGAAGTGGGTGTTATTCAGACACCAAAAAATAGTTGTCACACTTTTATGTGAACCAATCAGGTACTGGCGCACATATTAGCAAAATCAAATGACAGTTAATTGCTTACATGTATGTAGGCCACTGTCAATCAAATCTGAACAAACAATGCAAACTACTTCAAATGGTCTGTTGTGTTCATACTGTGAATTATAAAAACAAAGGTCATTACAGCTATATTATTTATATTTAATGGTTTCCCAGGTTGAAACAAAAGGGTATGCTTAAATTAACTGAGATTAATAATTAGTACACAACCACCACTGCAGATGCTCTGCTTCAAAATTATTCAAAACGTGGCTGAACAATAGAGTAAACAGGAAAATATATCACTTTTCAAGCATGGCTGGGAGCTCAGGCAGCGCCATATCCTATAATTCTCTTAATGGTTGTCTGTTACCAACAGGCTGCATTTAACACATCTGGTGCATCAAAAATATTGTCAGATTAATCTCTGCCAAACAAACTGCTTATACAGATTTACATTAAGCTCCAGGTATTTAGGTGGGAAGGAGAATGTACTGTCACATAACAGCTGTGCATTGTGGGAGCTGGGATGTCATTATTTCTCCAGTGCAGCTGCACACATCAGTGTATTTAAAAATATGCGCAAATATACGCATAGAATAAAAGGGATTTAGTAAAGTTCATTATCAATGTGAATTATTCAAAATATTATTTAGAAAAGGTGACAGCTTTTTTAAAGCTATATTCTTCTACTTAAATATAATAAACTTTCATTACTTTATAGGGGAGCATAACTTTTCTAATTACTAATGTGATAACTTGGACAGATTTAATAACTTCAATATAACAATTTAAGTGTTAACATTATTAATCAATATCACACCAACACAACCATGAGCAGTATAGAAAATGTACTACTAATAATTGCCAGTTAATGTTGTTGTCAGGTTTTTACATTACGGCAAATTGATTCTGAATCTGAATTGCTCAGACATGAAATTAAACACTCATCCGTCCTCATTAGGAGCCATAAATTTGAGCTTCTGTATCTTGGGAAAGATTTCCAATAGGTCAGACTGTTTCCTGAACATGACAAACTATGAGCAGGTTTAAAACGACTGTCTGACAGCTGCAGGTTAGCGCTTGGCACACGTTGGTCCCTTAGCCTGGCAGCACCTCAGGGGTCAAACCTTGTTGCGCTGCCAACCAGCCAGTTAGGGAGGCAGCCAGACAGCAGCGATGTCCACTGCCCTGCTATCTGTACTGGCACATGTGCCCCCCACTACCCCACAGTGGTCTCTGCTACCTGTCCTGCGCACTCAGGTGCACGCACATCAGCATAATGAACTCCAAGGTAGACTTTACCACTTCACTGGCTCACAAGACAAAATGCCAAAACAAATCTTGTCATAATTAGGCATAATCCAGCTCATTACCATCTGCTTAATTATCCTATTAATAACACTTCCTAGGAGAGCTTGTTTGCGGCAGCAGCAGTGCGCTCGGGCAAATGTTATTTCCTAAATGAGCAAACACAGAGAAGACAACAGCATTGTTCAAACATGGGAGCTTTCACAACAGGAAAAAACAGGGCCAGGATTAATAGCGTAGCATAGAGCTTATCTTCCCTCTGAGGCCTTGCTTCACCACCAGGGCTTTGTAATACAGGTAACAGGCAAGTATAGGTGTTTATGGATATGGATTTTATATGCATCTGTGATTTCAGTACAACCATTTAATTTTGAAGTAGAGGCAGCATTGACCATCACTATTTTAACTAAATTCTAAATGTATTACCACACAGTTTTAAAGAAGTAATGCAAATAGTATATTTTCATAACACCCAGAAATCCCTACAGAGTACAAACTGTATACAATTTGCCATTCAGTGTTACTGAACCAATACTATCTTTCAATCTCATGTGAAGACTGCATGGAAGACATTTCAGACAGTGTAAGGCAGAGTAATATGTCACTGACTACGTTTACATACACATAATATTCCGGTTTTTGCCCTTATTCCGAAAAAGACGATATTCCGACTAAGCTGTTTACATGGCTAATGAAAGTGAATATTCAACTAATATTCCCGTTTACATGTAGCCGTGCAAAATACGATTTTTTCAAAGTTGTTGGACCGTGCGAACAGTGTCCCTCTTTCATTCCTTCAACCAGCTTCTTGAAAAGGTCGGCGTAACGATGTGTGCGAGTATCCAAAAACCTGTTGATATCCAAGTCTTTGATAATGTTTAAAAGTAGCTGTGTTTCTCTTTCTTATCGGGTCTGCAGCCTTGCAAACTGTTAACTGGTTGGTTTGTGTACAGCAACCATAGCAACGCACAGAGTTGACCATAAGCCGTAAAAAGGCAAGAGGCCGTACATAAACTGCAGTAAAAACCCCGATTGAGACATATATTCCGAATGCGTTGTATACATGTCCAAAGAATGCTTCTAAAACCCGAATAATACCTGAATATCCTACATGTCTTAATCGGAAAATGCTATATTCCGAAAAAGGCCTTATTCAGAATATCCAACCGGAATATGCTGTTTACATGACCTGTATCAAATTCAGAATATTGCCATATTCGGAATAATAGTGGAATATTGGTGTGCATGTAAACATACTCATTGACTTTATGTTTTTTCTGAGGCACAACTCAGGTTATTTTTTCAGCTGGAATGGGTTAATGGCTTTTTAACAATTGTTTATTTTCAGCTTAGGTAAACAAATGCTTGAGACTGTTTCAATACTTGGCTAAATGCTTACATTTTCAGCCCACGGTTTGAATTGTGAAGTCTGTAAGATGTGGAAGAAACCCTGGAAGATTTTATTATTTGGAGTCTTTGGTTACAGGTGTGGACCAATTCATTCAGCTATAGTTGACACTGGCAGTGTGGCTTTGTGGAAAGAGCAGCATTTTATTAGGCCTAATAGACCAATATAACAAATTTGACTTAAGGGGCTTTGGCAGGGGCCTTTCTCTATTTGTGTTTTTGTCTGTACTTGTGTTCTCATGGATTTTATGCATTTAGCATCAACCAGCAGCAATGGCGAAGAATATGACTGTCCTTGCTACTGTTATTGTGCCACCAATGCAAGTTTTCACTTTGAATATGTGGTCAATTTATCAAAATCTGATGACCAGCCAGTCAACATGACCATGGTCATCTCAAGAAGAAAGGTTCTTATCTTGGCAAATGCTTTGGTAAAATACCTGATGTCTCCGTAATGTATTAAACATAAGATATAATTCCTTTTGAAAGATAAAAGCTGCCTCTGTATACTTATTAGGTACACATACACATTTCAATAAAAAGTAATACATATACATAAAAAAACTAGCAGTGTGGTGTAAAATAAAAAATTAAAAAAATTGTTTGTAAATATACATTTCAGTAAGGATAACAGGTGTGTCTGTTGACCTCTCACAATCAATGTGGAAGCGCAATGCTAGTTAAATGGGTCTTTGAGTTGAAATGTTTTTGTCACACAACTGGTGTGGACAGTAATGTTGATGTGCGTGAACCCAGTCTGAGTTTGTATCAAGATGTGCTGTAATCAAACACAAAGTCTTAGCCCAGGCCTTCACCTATAAAGAACTTTAAAACAGCCCAACAAACTCAGCCCATGTTTCTCTAACTCATCTCTCTCCCTAGCTGAATTCTATACAGACTGAGCACAATCCGTATCAACAGGGCAAAGACACACAGCAAGGTGAAAAAGTCTGCCGGCTGCTGCAGGCAGATGCTAGCTGAGGCAACCCAGACCACATCCTCCTTGGCTATGATTGATGGGATGTTCGAAAAGTCTTCTGTGTAAAGAAGTAATACGGGTAGGCTGGTCACACAAGCCAGAGCTATGCATATAGACTGAAGAGTAGAAGACTCTCTCAAACTGTTTATACTTAACTACCCTACTATACACACAGACACACAAGAAGCTTTCTGTATCTCTCTCTTTCCCAACTCTTTCCTCAGGCTGACATTTCCTCCCCTGGTGTGAAACGCTATCCTTTGGCCTCTGGGAGCCGAGGGTGAAGACAAAGCCCTGGCAGTAAACTCCGTCTTGGCTCTGTGTACACAAAACACTTTCCTCATCAATATTTTAATACATTTTTATCAGACCTAAAACCTGTTCTTACCCCTAGCGTATCAACATCAAGTGTAAAACTGTTAATAAAAAAAATAAAAAAAGTTAAACTGTTAAAAGCTGAGTTTGCTTTTGATATATTTGGTGGTGTTATGTTTGCCAGTCTGGAAAGCTTTTATCATTCAAAAAGCACACCCAAAATCTGTAGGAGATCATCGGTAATGTTATGTAGCACACTTGTGCTTTTGATGTAAACTGAACGGGAAAGCATGACAGGATGCGGTGTTGGGGATGCCCGTTTTATCTTTTCCCTCTGATCTTTGGAGAAAGAGAGAGGAAGAAAAAGAGAGAGAGAGAGACAAACAGAGAGAAGAGAAAAGACTGCCAGCAGACCAAGAAAAGAGAGAGTGGATGAAGGGAGTGACAGCGGCACCATATCAAAGGAATAAAGAGAATGGGTTATCAAGGAAAAATGGATCAATGAATTCACTTCATGCAAAAAACAGCAAACAGCAGACATATTGAAATCCTATTATGGGGAGAAAAGTGAATAATTGATGCCTTCTTCTCTTTTTCATACCGATTCAGATTTTTTCATGGCTGCATCAGATGGGTTTACAAGTGGTTTAGAAGTGTATTAATGATTTAGATGTGAGCTTGAGAGCCGCTTGCTTTCAAAAATAGATGATTTTGCTTATATTTAGTGGCACATATTCTACACATTATGATGGCTGATTATGTGTGTGAAAGGAAAACTGAGACAGATAACAACGAATAAGAAACTGACATGATCAAAATCAGAAGTTTGCCACATAGAGCTGCGATTTGCAACATGAAGTGATTTCCTGTCCTGTTAATTTTCACATTCACTAATAATTTAAAAAAAAGCAAAATTATTTACAATTTACAGACGACAATCATTTTTGAAAGTAACGCTGTCAACATTTGTAATCTCAGAGAAAACACTGTTCGCGGTAACAAGTTTGTGGTGGTTCCACGTTTAAGGAGACACAAATAGTTGAATAACGTCAAGCAACCCATTATCATGTTTGTGGGGATAGGTTTCATAATATATACTATGATTCTAACAAACTAAATTCAGTAAAGCTAAAAAATGTCCACTAATGAATTAATGAATTCTTTAAAATGACCTATCCTATTTAAACAGCATAGGTTGTAAACCAATTTGCTGTATATACATTGTAAACCAACCTCAATTCAAACACATGAGGCAAGTAGTTAAAGAAGCTTAAAGTGCCCATATTATGAAAAAATCACTTATTCTGGGATTTGGGGTGTTATGTTGTGTCTCTGGTGCTTCCACACACATACAAACTTTGAAAAAAATCCATCCATGCTGTTTAGAGTGAGATACGGTTTCTGAATGTGTCCTGCCTTCAGTCTCTGGGTGAGCTGTTCAAAATCGGCATGGCTTGTGACGTCACAAGCCGAAACGAGCAGGCTAACAGCAACCATTAGCTCGTAGTGTTAGCGTTAGTATGCTAACGCTAATGCTAACGCTAGCATGCTACCTCGTTCTCAATAGCAAAGCACTGCTACAACACACACAAGTTCACCATAATCTACAAAAGAACTACTTACATGTGCGCCCTCATTTAGAAGTCTCCCAGCTAATCCTGCCTTGTAACTGACCAAAGTTGTAGAAACAGCCTTTCTTTTACTGTCTATGGAGCTAGCTAGCTGACATGACCTACATCTGAGCTACTGCGCATGTGCGGTGCAATCAAAGATAGTACAGAAGAAGAAGAAGAAAAGAGGTCTCACTCTGTAGCTAAAACAGAGACCAGGTGAAAAGAGGATCTGCAGTAGTGAGAGAGAGCTGTGCAGTACAACAAAAATATGGTGAACTACTACAACTAGACTATAGATGCACAAGAGGTCATTACTCTAAAACAAAAAACGTGTTATTGAAATGGAAAGAGCATTAAAAGAAGCAACAGAAGAAAAAAGAGAAATAACACTTGCACCACCCACACATATTGTACTGTTGCTCTGCTGACTAACACCAGCGGAGCATTTCCAACAGGTGCGGCTTGGTCATCTACGGTTCAGTGGCGAAGTCCTTGGAGAGGACATATCATGAAGAAATGCCAGGTAGCTCAGCCTCAGGTGGACTCTTTCCCTTTGCTCAGGAGCAGCACAACATCTTCACGGCAATCAGAAGTATGAGAGCAAGGGGACAAAAGTGCACTGAGACTGGGAATATTGTTCTCAGTCGTCTGGCTGGCTTACTGTTAATGGTCAGGCTTATGATAAACAGCTGGTCTTAAAAGGCTGCTTTAAATACCTGGAAGATGAAATGCTTGTTTCCTAAGTTCATTCTCTGCCACTGAAAACTGTGTTTTTGTTTCCCTAAGACTCCTCTCTTTTCTCGAGCTAGGTGACGTTTTACCTGCGAAGGTCTAGAGCTTATGGAGTTTGTTATATATTTTTAAAACACCATCTTTTTCTAGACAAATGGAATGTAACACACAACATTCTGTTGAGTAAGGTCGTATGGATGTTTCACAGGGGTAGGAGTTTTGGTAATTGTCATTACACATCTCAATGTGATTTTGAACAAGGTTTAATTACTTTTAGGAAATTCTGGTTTAACTTTTTTCAGTTTAACTCTTTTTCAACTTTTGATTACTAAATTCATACATTGGATAATTAGATGTCACCTTTTATTACTTAGAGCAATACTATAACTTATGAAAGAAGAAAGGACACATTATTTCTGCAACAAATAAAAAGTTGAGTTCATAAACAAAAAGATGCACCATTGTTTAATTCAATACACTCAGGGGTTTGACAGCTATAGCTTCACTTGGTCTGGTGTGACCAGTAGTTTATGGTGGCTAATGCTATCTTATGTTAAGTACGTAAGACAGATACTGCCTATATAACTGACATTACTTAATATAACTTTAAAGACTCTCTACTTGTGCTACTGATAAACTACATTTTTGCATTTATTAGCATTGCCCCTAATTTGGTATTTGTGGTATGCTAATATATTAGCCTCTTTACGGGACAAAAGTATATTCAGAAACAAAAGAAGATTTTGGTGCCAATCTCTTGTCTGGTATTGGGTGAGGTGACCCTACTTTAACCCGGTGTAGTACAGAACTTTAACTCTAAACAACTACAAAAATCTACAATTGTAAACATGATGCTAACAATGTGACAACAATCATCTGCAGCTCAACAAGTCAGAAGACCAAGTGGTGGACTACCGGCGGAGTAAAAAGAGGCCCTCCCAACTCCCATTATCATCCAAGGGGAGGTTGTGGACACCTACAAGTTCCTGGGAGTACACAAGAGCAATGAAGTGGACTGCCCGACAACACTGAGGCCCTCTACAGAAAGGGGCAGAGCAAGCTGTTCTACCAAAGAAGGCTTGGGTCCTTCATTGTGTGCAAAAGGCTGCTGCAGATGTTTTACCAGCCTGTAGTAGCCAGTGTCCTCTTCTTTTCCATGGTATGTATGAAGAGGAAGCAGGACGATATCCTGGGAAATCCCTCCCATCCCCTTTATGATAAACTGGCAAAGATGAGGAACATGTTGTAGCTTAGTCTGTAGGGAGTTGGGTTGGGACGTTCAAGTCCCCATACAGACCAAAGTATGGTGGTGGACTGGTAGCTGGAGAGGTGCCAGTTCACCTCCTGGGCACTGCCAAGGTGCTCTTGAGCAAGGCACCGAACCCCCAACAGCTTGGGGCGCTTGTCCATTGACAGCTGCAGCCCCCTCACTCTGACAACTTTCCCATAGTGCATGTATAGGTACTGAGCATGTGTGTGTATTTCAGGCCTGTGTGTAACGTGTATTCTAACAACAGTTTCCATTGCGGGATTAATAAAGTATAAATTATTATTATTTTATTATGTTCAGCCACAGACTCATCCCTCCTTGGCACACCACAAAGCACTTGGTCAGTCCTGTCTTCCAGTAGCCATAAGGCTCCACAGCCAAGGTTGACTCCCACATGAGAACTATATTGCACTGACCTTTGACTTTTGACTACCGACTCCTGCACGGACTCATGGACGACTAAGACGTACATGCAGAACTTGGACAGATGTCTGATAATACTCAACCATACATAGATGTATGAGATATATATATATATATATATATATTTATTTGACTGTACATACATCATTCATATACTCAGTGCTACTTTCATTCATATATTTACTGTATATTTATCTTTATTGATAGACTGTACATTCCTCATTTCAATGACCCGGTGCAGATATATAGGGCCAGCAGCTTAGTATTTATTATTGTCCATATTTATTTATTGGTACCTATTGTACTGCTGTTGCTGCTGCTAAGACACCTGGATCTTCCTATGGGGATAATAAAGGTTAATCTTATCTTATCTAAACTACAGTATAATCTTGAGCTGAAACCTGAATCCAAAGACAGAAGAAAAAAGTTTTAACTTTTCCTATGCTCACATTTCTTGTAAGTAAAGACAAACACACAGAGACAAAAATCCACAGTACTGAAACATCCTCCCAAGCTATTTCAAGTCACTCAGGTAACAATTAGGCCCCTGCAATTAGTCATCATAATACTGCAGCTCACTGGGCAACAATATTAAATGCAGTTATGGATGGGCTTACCCGAGTGAAACATCCACCAAGTGCTAATGATAGCAAGACAGTGCACATAATAACAAATTGTGCTCTGCCTTCATAATGAGACAAATGAGCTGAATGTAACATGGAGAAAAGAGGCAAAAAGAGCGACAGTTTACTGAGAGCAATGCTTCCCACAGAATTAGATTCTATTTGTGGTAGTAGCTGACCCAGGGTTGGGGGTGCATGTACGGAAAGAGGTGCAGACTTCTTATATTTATTGTACTGTAAACATTTTTATACAAAATTCTGCAGGTAACAATTCAAAATTTTAAATGTAATGGTATAATGCAGTAAGGGAAGGGGGCTTTCGCATCTGACAACAAAGTCCAGTTCATTTGATTAGTATGAACAGGGCACAACCGTATCTTTTTCCCAAGGGGCATGTTTTGCTCCTCAGTTAAAAAATGTAGGAGTGACTTACATAAGGTAACTGCTATTACTGTTGTAGCTAATTTGTACAATAATACAATAGTGTTATGAATACAAAACATTATGAAGTGTAATGTTTTCTATTTTGAAATAATGATAAATAAATTGTCTGTGATGTAGAGTAACAGACTTCCCCTACAGTTCGGCATGCATGTGAACCGCAGATTGTTGCAAATGTAACCATCATAGTGTGAAATAAAGTTTAACTGATGCTGTTACGTGAACGGGCCTCAGCAGAGAGGCGGAGCGCGACGACGTCTCTGTGTATTCAGGGAGTCAGGGAAAAGCACTCAAAACTTTGAGTTTCATGTGTAGGCTACTCCCATATGGCTCGCATCAGGTGCTAAAATGAACTGTACCAAAACACGGGGAAAAGTATTTAACGCGACATACGAGACGTTTTTATTTTTACAGGTTATGAAACTGTCTCAATTTAATACTGATAGACGGCACAGACAGACAGCAGTCGGAGCTCTGCGTCCGTCAGCAGCGGTTTCTCGCTGCGCCGCCGGTCCCCAGAGCAGCATGGTCACCTGGAGAGTCCGGTACAGTTGAGAAGGGTCCAGCTGCGGCCTGTAGCCGCTCACGCAACACCCCCGGCGGCCGCTCACGCCACAGCTCAAAGGCAAAATTTAACGCGGCAAAAGTATGCTAACGTTAGCTTAGCCTGTCAGAGGGCGTGTGTGTGTGTGTGTGTGTGTTTGAGTGAGGTACTTCGCATGATATTTTTTTATTAAATGAAAAATGACAGTTTCAGAAACACTAAAAAGTTACATATAGTCACTTTAATGTAATTTGAGTTATTGAGAATTGGCTACATTTGAAAGTTAAAGCTTCTTTTACTAACTTTGTATCATTTCTTCCTCTTCTCTTCATATTATTCTGGTGTTTTATAGAAAAAAATCTTATAGTCAATATTCGCTGGATTTTATGTGGCAAGATGCAGTCTGGAATATCTGGCTTTATTATTATTGCTACATGACATTTCACAACATCATTACTGCATTGTCAGATGTATTTTAAACACCAGAAGAAACCGAACTGATTACTTTTTATGTACACCCTGACACATGGTCCCCAGGACATTTACTTTGTAATTGAACTTTTGACAAATAGCTCTGAGCATCTGAAAAAGAAAAATTAGTTGTATGTAACAAATAAATAATACAATTACTATTCTTTTTATGCAACAAAGGGGTGTGAAAAAATAATGTAATATGTACTTGCTGCATTTATTTACTTTCTTTTTCTCTTTTAGTGCTTCGACCCAGAAAGAGCCTTCTACTCGAAAATGTGCCCTATTGTGACCAGCCCAGAAAAAAGTCATGACCTGATTGCATCTTTTTCATCAAAAAAGAGACTTACTATCATCCAGTATCTCCTGTCTGCATTTTAAAGGATTTAACCCAAAACAAAGTTTCAACTTGTTTAGGCTCTTCTGAACAAAGAACATTTTAAAGATCATCACTGCATAGAGAAACGCCTTGTTTTTGACTCACTGAAGATCTCTGCTGTTCTGCTTTCAGAAATCTGGGCTGTAAACTGGATGCTCTAATTTCATGTACAGTATTTTGTTATTATAAGTTAGTTTCCAGTAGCTTATAATTCGACCAAACTTTTTTTATTACTGTATTGCTACTCAAAATGTGTCATTGTGTTCTCATTAAAGAGTAGTATTCCCAGATTCTCAGGTTTAATTTATTGTTCAAATCCCTAAAAACGATAGATGGATCTAACATGACGGTGGTCACCGCTCAGGGCAAAGACCACGACAACTCCCCAGAAAATGCATGGCTGCGATAGCTATCAGGGTCTACCATAATCAATGATCACATTTGTATTTGTCCCTGAGTCTGAAATGTATCAATGATAATGTTGTGACGAAGAAGCAAAGGGTTACATTTGTATTTATTTTTCTATAGTTCCACCCCGAACTATAGAAAACAGGCTTTTATTTAGAAAAATAAAATTAGAAATACAATATTTGCAAAGAACTTTAGAAAACTTCTTTTATTTTGAAGGCGAATAAAACAAGGGGTGTGGTGTGAGTGGCCACCATGGGCCTATAGAAAACGGGCTTTTATTTTGTAGGCGAAGAAAATAAAAGGTGTGGCGTAAGCGACCACCATGGGTGTGTCGTGAGCGGCTACTGGGCATGGCGTGAGCGGCTACAGGCCGCAGCTGGACCTTATTGGTACAGTCTGACTCTGCAAACGCTGGTAGCTGAAAAGCAGACGTTTTGGCGCTGGCTAAAACCTCTTTAGCGGGCACCTAATCTTTCTCTAACAAAGACACTGAATAAATACCGGTAATAACTTCATAATACTAACCATTAAACTCTGGATCGACTCTAGCCGTCTTCTCTGCGCGGAAAAAGATTGATGTCGGAAAAAGCAACTTATTCTTCTGTGTGTTAATTTGCGGATCGCAAACCAAGTTTAATCAGAAATCAGAAATCAGAAAGGGATTTTATTGCCAAGTACGTTGCACATACAAGGAAATTGTCATGGTGTTGTTGGAGCATGTCACACATACAAATATAAGAAGGATAAAAAGATATAAACAATATAAGTATAAACATATACACACAGTACGTATTAATAATGATAAAATAAATTTAAATAAATAGTAAAATAAGTTAAACAGTAGTAAAAAGGAACGCTACAGCAGAGTAGGTACAGTGGCATGAGGAGCCAGAGGTGGGGTGTGGAGAGAGTCAGGGTGGATTCCGGGCCTTGTTTAGAAGGCTAGTGGCATAAGGATCATACCACCACCTACATTACTGTATTGGAGTGTGTAGAATAATCAATGGCATAAATTAATCTGCACGGAGGAGTAGGGTCTGTTGTGTTTGTGTGAGTGAGTGAGTGAGTGAGTGAGTGAGTGAGTGAGTGAGTGAGAGAGAGAGAGAGAGAGAGAGAGAGAGAGAGAGAGAGAGAGAGAGAGAGAGAGAGAGAGCATATATGGCAGTATGTGGTGGTCAACATTTATTGTGTGGTGGGCCGCCACAAATATATCAATGTATGGGAAACACTGGAGAGCTAACAGAGGATTACAATTAGGCCTGGTCGGTCCGTGTACTTGGTGGCCAACGGATTTTCGTTTTGAAAGGAAAAAAACAAAAACGAAAAACGGCCAGTTTCCCAATTACCATTAGTAAATAGGAAAACAAAAAACGGAAAACAACCCATTATTCGTTTTTTGTTTTGATATTAAAAAACGGAAAACGAAAAACAATCTCGTTATCCGATTGTCTTTGATGTATTTGTAGATGGAACTCGGAAATTAAAATACGTGTGTATAAGTCGTATTCCTTAATTTTGCATTGGTATTTTTTTCGTGACCGGAAGTTACTCCCGCCACGCCAAGACCCGCCCTTCAATAGCATTTATTGGCCAGTACCGCCTGTAAGATCCGTTCTGTGCATGCGCATAATTACGTAGTAGAAAACTAACAATGTCCCTGTGCGATTTGTAACCATAGACTGTATATAAGTAACGTGTCAACACTTTACGACCAAACATTACAACTTTTTTATTAAATCTTTTTTTATTAAATCTTTATTATACAATAGTCATAGTAGGGCTGGGCGATATGACCTAAAAATAAAATCCCCGATTTAAAAAAAAAAAATCCGATTTAAGATTTAAATCGATTTTTTTCTCGCCCTACTTAAAATCAATCTGCAGATGACAAAGAAATTGTTCAAAACAAGTTTTAACTTTATTTTGTTTTGATTCACACACGCACACACATGGGGCATGTATACCATTATGATTATTCATGCCAATTTTGTGGAAATATAAATTGGTTTGAGTGTTTTCCCTTTTTTTGGATGGGGGGTGCTATATATTCAACAACAAACAAACGGATGCGTGAGATAAAGCTTTTCACTATACAGGTAATTCACTTCTCGTTCCTCGCTAAAAGTTCAAATCATTTTAACGTTATTGGGAAACCTTGCCCCTATTTTCACCTGTTGCTGAGTAACGTACATTAACATCCCATGGTCTCTTGAATTTATACCTGTAGCAAGCTCCTTCGTAGTAACTAGTGGTAGAAACAAACGTCGAAGAGGAGCTCCGTGCTACAGAGCGGCGATTGCTAGTTGTTTAAGCCGCTACAGACCTCCATCACAGCTCGGTCGTATCAGCGGCATTTAGTAGATGTGGTGAGCCGCAAAAGAGTTCCTCAACACCGCCTCTGGTGCCCCGCATGGTGGTCCTTTAGGTCAGCGGTAGCTGGTGGTTCAGTTATCCGAGAATAGGTGACTCTCAGCCGGGGACAGAGCACCGCAAGCTGCCGGTCATTTCGGCGGAGATTACGGATAAGTAAGTAATGAAACTACTAGTTAAGAAAAGAATTAATGTTAGTCCCTGTCGCTGCCATGTTGTTTGTGTATCTCTATGGCAAACGCGCGGGGGGAGGGCTGAGCCCGTTCGGAGCTATGGGAGCCCAGAGGGGAGCGTCGGCGGATGTTAAGGAGAAAATCGATTTTCATTTTAACAAATCGACGTTAACTACACATTCGAGTTAATCGATAAAATCGATTTATCGCCCAGCCCTAAGTCATAGCTACAAACATTCGAAACTTGTCACTGATCCAAAACCGTGTAGCGACATCGTTGTTGTGTTGTTTACG
Organism: Sander lucioperca; assembly: GCF_008315115.2. Classification (NCBI taxonomy): domain Eukaryota; kingdom Metazoa; phylum Chordata; class Actinopteri; order Perciformes; family Percidae; genus Sander; species Sander lucioperca. The sequence goes on along the minus strand of NC_050175.1, from coordinate 27,350,781 downwards.
TTAATGTTTTCACCTAATACTTCGTCTTGACTAATAACCATAGACTGTCTATTATTAATGCGATGAAGTGTAAACGTACATAAGTGTCCTTTTGAAGATGGGATGACAGCTCTCCCAGCCACCACTGCTGTATACCACTATAGTAGCTACATGCTAACGGCAGTAAACACTATAGTAGCTACATGCTAACGGTCATCTTAGCTGGCAATGTTGTTAAATTCTCCCCAATTCCGGGTCACATTCCTGCTGAAACATGTCCGATTGTGTAGTGTTTGGTCTGCGATTTTTGACGTTAGAAAGTGCTGCTTCGTTCCACTACAATCTAACGTTAGCATACTCATAGCTAACTATTGTAGCTGCATGCTAACGCGACATAGCGGAGCATATATAGCTAGCTATGTACGTATATAGCAGGACTTTGTACCGTAAAAAATCACCAATAAAGGCTTCTAAACCAAATACTAAACAAATACAAATACAGTAAAGTGACCGGAATTAGGGGTGAAATGTCCAGCATTGAGCTACATAATAGTTTGCTAGGAGTATGCTGGTCTCTCACAGAGATCTCATTTGTAGCCCTGTTTTTACCTGATACTTTCATAAAAGTACAAACACATGAAGTGAGAGGTATACACATGCTTAAACTTTATTTAAAACATGGTTAACCTGAAGCAGGACGGAGTCATGACTTATAACACCAAAGCAAGGCTTCTAGCTCAGGCTAGCTAGCGTTAGCAAATTACCTTCAAAGTTGCAAAGAAATGACGAAACGTAAAATTTGAAGCCTTTATTTAATTTGCTACATGGTGTTGTACTGGATGGCCGGACGACCTCCGTATATCATTAACAGATACTTTAGGCAACTCCAGCAAACACCTTGTAAACTTCATCTTTGCCATCATAACGGTCTACTGTCACTGTCTAATGTTTTCTTCCGGTAACCGGGAATGTCCAAACATCCTTACGCCAATGCGTGCATAGAGCTGTGAAGTTTGCCGGTGTTCGCGCAAGCGTAGAACTGATCAGGCAGTGCACAGAACGGATTTTACAGGCGGTACGGATCGGGTACTGACAAAGGAATAAGATTTATACACATTTTAATTTCCGAGTTCCATCTACAAATACATCAAAGAAAATCGGATAACGAGATTGTTTTTCGTTTTCCGTTTTTTAATATCAAAACAAAAAACGAATAATGGGTTGTTTTCCGTTTTTTGTTTTCCTATTTACTAATGGTAATTGGGAAACTGGCCGTTTTTCGTTTTTGTTTTTTTCCTTTCAAAACGAAAATCCGTTGGCCACCAAGTACACGGACCCTGGTCGAGCATGGTTGCCATCAGCAATTTGTTGAAAGAAAGGCTGAGTGCAACATGTATTAGAAGGTATTAGTATGATTTATGCACTTGTCTGTGCAACATACTTTTTTACACTGTAGGTGAAGGGTTGAAGAGTTGGAGAGAAATTTGAGGACTCTAATAGCCCAAGGAAGTGAAAAGTCATTCTGCAATATTTCTTACTTTCAGAGATGTGTGAAGGTCAAACTACTTCTCACATACCCACGCATGGATGCTCCTCCTGTTTTTTGTTCCCACCAGTGTATTGAAAAATCACTTTATCTTCTGTCCTGTTCTGCTTGTGCTCTTTGTTGCCAACTGCCCTATGCTGGGATTTTGTGTCCTACAATTCCACAGGACAAAACGATTTGTCCTGTACTGGAGTTTAATGATAGTTTATCAAATAACTACTCAGGATGCTCTAATGTAGCCTGTATTATTGTCATATTATACAGTAGTATTTCATACTGTAGGTTTTCAAGATAAAGGATAAAGGAATGATTTAGTCCACAAATAGATTCTACTAAATTTCGTTATAAATTGTAATCAATTTATAAATCTGGGTTACATTTACAACAAAGCCACATTTTTATTAAGCATGCTAGTAAGTTATACGCTTATTTGCAGATACATAACTGGTACATGGCTGTTGTTTTGGACCACAGCCTAGAATACAAAAGCCCAATGCAGGGTCCCGGGAGAGTTCGGTACAGCCTGACTCTAGATGGAAAAACTGAGATCCCATTAGTGCTAGCTTTACAGCAGAGGGTTCATAGCGGCTGTGGATGAGAGGGCAGTTGACTGCTGGAAGTCAAAGACATTTTGGCACTGGTGATTTTCCTTTAGTGCTGGCTAAAATCTCTTTAGGGGGGCGCCAAAAAATCCCCTATGCAGGAAGAACCCTGGTAACCATTGCCACCTTTTATGCATTTATAATAATCTGTTGATCAAATGTGACCTGGTGTGCCTTGGTTGCCTGTACATCACGTATTCCGTTACAACCTACAAGGTACAGCAAAATACACACTTCATCTTCCATTGTGTTCCATTAAAATTTTTATGATTACTACAGTCCTGCAGGAAGGTTATTGCTGATGTTGATGCACTAACAACCCCCCCCTATATCTTCATATACAAAACAGGTTGGAAACTGCAAACACACCACAGAAATAGCCAGGACCCACAATGCACCGGGCCTGGCAGCCAGGAAGCAGATGGGTTGGCTGGCCTTACTGGATAGCATGGGCCCAATAGTGGCACCGGTTGTTGCTTTTGATGAGCTATGCACATAAGAAACCAGAACATCTGGTCTGACCATGTGGCACCTCCATTTGTCCAAGGCCCCTTGAAGCAGCCATCACTCTCACACACACACACACACACACACACACACACACACACACACACACACCTTCCACTGCCATCTGCATCCACGCAAATGTGAGCTAAATCCAATGAATGATGCATGTTATGCACAGTGGGGTGGTGAGAGGCTCGGCGAGATGAGGGAGGGGGATAGGGGAGGTAAACCCACCACCCTTCAACAGAGCCCCTGCTTTCCTGTCATCCTTTTCTGTGACTTTGATTAAAAATCATCCCACTCTTCACCAAACAACTCACGAATATGCAGCAGGGTAATAAGCCCCGGCTCAAAGCAACTGATTTGTCAATTGTCTGCATTTCATCAAGATTGAGTAACACCTCAAGGGTGCTATAATCGAAAGCTGTAAAAAGAAGAGGGAGGAAAGAGCCTGTTCACCATTAGATTGCTGCGTTATCTTAATCATTAGGCACTTCGGGAGCTTAATTAACGACCTGACAAGAGCTGGGTAGAGAATTTGGAGTTGATTGGTTGTCGGAGGTGTTGAGTGAGTATACCGAATGCTAAGTCAGGGGAGGAATTCTAGCGAGAGAGAAGAGCGGCTGATTCACTTTCAAAAACCAACTCAGCAGCAGCCATTAGACTGTTTTAATTAAGCATAATTAGAGATGCGATTACAATGATGGGTTTGATAACCAGTATTAAATCATTCATCCATAAATGTTATGTTAAAATAGATGAGGGGGATAAAACGAGAGAGAGATTGAGGAGGGGTGGAGTAGAGGTGGAGTGTGAGTAAGATGTAGGGGAAAAATATGTGTGTGAGAGAGTGTAAGAAAGAGGAAGTGAGAGAGAGAGAGAGAGAGAGAGAGAGAGAGAGAGAGAGAGAGAGAGAGAGAGAGAGAGAAGGGGGATGGCTGGCAGGCTGCCACCAATTAGTTGGATGTGCTCAATTGCAGGAATTCTCTGGTGTCGTGACTCATGTTGACAGGTGTTCAGGGTGAATTATTTGTACTGGGGAGACAAGACACACACACACACACACACACACACACACACACACACACACACACACACACACACACACCTCATCCCATAACCCAGCTCTCATATATTTCCAACATGTTTATTGCTCTGGTCGGCAGAAGAAAATGAGATTGGACACTCTTTCCTCCTTCTCTCCTCCTCTTCTCCCCTCTGCTGACTGGCTGACTGGGTCATTTTTAAATGCCTTGTAAATTTGTCAGCCATATTAAGTGCCCATTAAAGGGCATCAAGCTGAAAGGGGGAGCAGAAAAGAGAGGCTCGTATGGCAGTCCCTGACTGGCATTGCTCCCACATCCATCCAGCTTAATGGTGCCCGCCCACTGTGGCACTGGGGAGTCATAGCTGTGATGTATTGTGGCACGGATGGACACAAGCTGGAAGAGGCAGATTAGCTGCCATAGGCCAGAATGTTTTGAGGTAAACTGGCTTGGACTAGCTGCTTGGCAGCTGTCATAATGCCCTGGCATGGTGATCTGTGGCCCTCTCTCAAAAGGTTTACTGGTTAATCAGGAGTGTGAGGTACAGTTTTAGTTGGAACTAGCAGTTGGAAAAGTCTAATGGGTGGTCATTCCAAGAAATAAAATCTTAACAGTGCTATTGAAGGCAATGACAAAGACAGTTTGAGTTGGAGTCCTGTGCACTTGCCAGCTGGAGTGGACTGGGTATGTAGAATAACAGGAGTTGTCCTGGGAAACTGGTTGAAATGTGGGCCAGTGGTTATTCTAGCAATACTAATATGAAAATATAAAGCTAGTGCCCCGTGCTGTTTGTTGGTTCTGCTGTAGACTGGCCAGATGCATCTGATACAGGTTTGTTTGTGTAGAGTCAAAAACTCATTACATCCCATGAGTCTGTCTTTCTCCAGCCCAAATCTTTATTTTGTTATGCGTTACTCCTCATACATTGACCTGACCTAATATATACAGTGCAACTGATTTAACCTAACTAATATGTATTTTGCAATCAGTCAGAAATGCCATTATTATGAGTTTAAAATGCATAAACAAAATAGATTTATATCCCACATATTTTAGAAAAGGGGATCAGAGAGTGGGGGAGCAACATGGTGAAGCTAAAATCAATATGCTTTGTCAGACCAGCATATTCAGTATTTGAAGTTTGTCAAGAACTGACAGCAAAAGTGATTTTTTTCTTATATTTACAAAAAAAATGTACAACCCTGTATAACAAACTGCTTGTTGTCATTCAGTACAATACAAGATGATCACAAAATTCCACAAAAAAAGAGATCCTCATTTATATCAGCAGTACTCTCCTCCAATTCCTTGGTAATCAACAACGAAAAAAGTGGTCTTAATCAATTAATTTCCACCACTGAGCTCTGCACCACATATTGTCAATAAAGGGACGGCCGATAAATCTTTAGCCTTGTCCAAAGCAAAGTAGCCAGAGTCCATTTTCTGATGGACACAATAAAAAGCCACTCTGCTAAATCGATGAGAAAGACCGAAATAACAACTTGTCCATCGAAAGGATGCTGTGAGGCTCATGTTGCCCTGTTCAGAGTAAGGCCTCGAAATGTGCTGATGTTGGTCGACTGTCCATCACAAAGAAGGAAGAACAAGACTGTTGGTGAACATGCATATGACCCCTTGGGAGTTGCTTGTGAAGACTTGATTTCATAGAGTTGTATGTACAGTACAGTGTCTGAACAAGTCAGAGCTCAACAGTAACACCTACGCAATAGAAAAAAGTTGTCTTATTTCAACTAAGTTGTATTAGTGCAACTCTCAAATGTGCAAGTGCAGCTTTGTGGCCAAAGTTCAACTAAGAGAAACTTTAACCCCTAAACTCACTTACCTCCACAACACACGTCCAACAGCCTTCCAGCATTAATAGCAAGGGGAAGGTAGGATGCTGTCAATTTCACTGTGGAGAAGAATGTAGAAGTTAGTTTTGTGCATCTCTGAATTTGATAAGTCATGTAACTTTACTCAGATAAAAAAATCTCCAACATAGCGGGAGAGTTGAAACAATTAATTGATTAAACGAATAGTCAATCGACAGATAATCGACTAATCGTTAAGTCATTTTTAAATAAAAAATGCCAAACATGTATGGGTTCCGGCTTCCTTATTGTTATGATTTGCTGCTTTCCTTTGTCTTATGTAACTGAATATCTTTGATGTTTGGACTGTTACTCAAACAAAACAATTTGAAGACGTAACGTTGGACATGACAGATATTTTTTGCTACTTTCTGACAGTTTATAAACTTACCAATTGAATGAGAAATGAATGGGAAGATGAATTGATAATGAAAATGATTGTCAGTCAGCCCTTCATTAGTTTGTTGCAGTATCAGAGAAGATTGGCACACCAGATAAGTAATTCAATGACCGTATGCCATATGTTTGTATACAGTATATATGTACCCTGAGTGCCTCTGACTATTTCTATGCATTACACGTCTGTCCATACAATTTATTATACAATATGTACTTTCAATACACATCCCTCTTTCTTGTCCTTTCCTCCCTGCAGCTGATTTAATGAAGTTGTATGGAGCAGAAGTCTCCCTATGCTGAGACTGGATATGAAAGAGAGCCCTCAGAGCCATGGCGGCATAGGGCTCTCTCTCTCTCTCCCACTAATGAGCTGAGTTTTCAATGTGCCCACTAATTAGTTCATCTATAACTCTAAGCACTCAATTACTCTCCACCACGACCACAGAGAGCCGAGAGAGAGGGGATAAGACTGACAAATGCCTTGGCGCGCGCGCGCACGCACACACACACACACACACACGCGCACGCGCACGCACACGCACACTTTGAGCTGTGAGGCCCAGGAGAAGTTTTTCTAAACTTCCCACGCTCAAACATGCTGTTCAGGCAAAGCACATTGATCTTCAGTTTCACCCTCTCTGGTGTTCTCTCTGTCTCTCACTCTCCGCCTTCCTATATGCATGATTCATGGATTAACAGAGATGTACACACTGACAGATGTCCATAAGCAAGTGAATGACTGTGAATCTTAAGTGCAATATGTAAAAAATACTGTCATATGCTCTCCCAAGGCTTTATCTGCCTTGCATAACGAAAACCAGTGACAGAAATACAATTATACCACATTATACATATAAAAAAATATTTTCTGCTGCATTTCCTTTTCTCTTTACCCCATCTATATGTTGCACCAAGTTTTACTACACTCTCTCTTATACATACAGAGACAAGCGCACAAAAGCGCACACACACACACACACACACACACACACACACACACACACACACACACACACACACACACACACACACACACACAATGAACTGTGTACTAACATGCAAATCAATGACAGGGACAACGCTCTGTCAAGTTATAATAATCTAATAACTTTCCACTGTATTCAAATTTGAATAAACACAGCTGCACTGTAAAAATGATAGAACTTTATTGTCTCAACATAAGAAGAGGAAGTTCTCTAATCATAATGCCATCTGGTCTATACAGGTATGTATGATAACCTGTTGTAAAAGATACATCCAGGTGTGTGGAGGTAATATGACAATCAACAACCAAATCTAAACAGAGATACAGATGCAAACACCCATACATATGCTTCTCACACACTTTCATTTCCTTTCTCCTCTGACTTGACTCCAACCAGCAGAAGCTAAATAAAGTGATAAGCTGGAGGCTCTGCAGTGCCTCCATAAAGGAGTGTGAAGCTCCATTACCCCATGTCTCATGGGCCAGAAACAAAGACTCAGCAGGGTCATTGCTGTGGTTGGTTGGCTTAGAAGTCAATAACTTGCCTTTTAACGGATACAAATATAAAGTGGTATAGTTGCATGGGAACATGTAAGTGTAGGGGTCTTTAACAGAAGGAATTCATTAAAGATTGAAAGCAGTACAGGAAACACAAGAAACTGATGTTACTTCCGGAGGTGCAAAAAGTGCTGAAACAATTTTGATGGTCAATTAACACTTTTAAGTCATTTAACAAGCAATACTACCAACAAACATGCAGCTTTTCTTAGTCTTTATATCATGAACTGAATATCTTTGGGGTTTGGACTGTTGCTCGGACAAAACAAGCCATTTAAAGACATCAGTTTGTGGTGCACATTTTTCACTATTTTGTGGCATTTTACAGACTCAATAATTTGTCATTTGTCAGTCAAGAAATACAATAACTGTTAGTAGCAGCCCTAAGTAAAAGCATCTAGCACCAAATACAGTATGAGCAGATTTTGAATCCAACAATCTACAGGATGAACACATACAGTTACTTACTGCTAAAGGATTTGTTAACAAATGACTTTAACACTGCATCACTGTCATTGCTGACGGGCCAGATGCTGCAAATATTTTAAGGAAATTGTTAAAGATTTGTCAGTTTTGTCATGTACATCACTCTGTTAACAGACTGGCAAAATGTTGCCTCTAAAGGTAGAAGTCAAGTGTACAGAACAGTGCTTTCACAACTAAGCAGTTTGGTGTAGTTCAAATAAACAATGGTGTAAACCAAACAACGGCATTGAGATAATTTGAAACGTTTCAGTAATTCGTGAATGTGGAGATTTTCCCTTATACTCACGAAGTGAAAGAAGTTATTAACAAAAGTGTGCTTTGCTTGTGTCCAACTCCATGTACTATTTTATTAGCAACTTAAGTAGCAACTACACCGTTGACCACAACTATTTCCCCTCCATCATATCAGGCTGTTCTCATAAACCATTAGTACATAGAGCTATGAAAAGTAATGTATGTATTCCATGTATTTATTACGGTATGTCCCACATTCATTGTGATTTAATGTTTACAACTCTTGATTTATTTGTAATCAGTGAGTAAAAACCTGAAACAATTATGCCATCACTATGGGGGATAAGTCTATAACGTTTCCCGATTGGTCAGAGAGGTATTCATGTTCTCAATGATATTATACATGACAACAGAGTGGATTGGCCAGAAAACATAAAAGATGCTAATGGTCTGTCTAGTTCCATCTTTTTCTTTTACCTTCAACTGAGATCCTTTTTAAATGCTTATAGAGTATCCTGAGGCTCTTGACTTTTTTATCACCCTCTTTTTTTTTTTTGGCCTGGGCAGTTATTGCCACCTTGTTTCCAAATTTTACAGCTCAACTCACCTGGCGGTATGTAAAACCACTTAAATATCATAAACATCAGTTGGACAAACATCATGCCGGCCACAAAAACCCCTGATCGTCAAATGATTCACAACAATCTTTAGGGTGCTTTCACACCTGCATCGTTTAGTTTGGTTGAATCGCACTAGAGTTTGTTTGCCCTGCTGGTCGTTTGGGCAGGTGAGAACGCAGCAGTCGCACTCAGGTGTGCACCAAAAGCGCACCAAACAAGCGTACCGAGACCTGCTTGATGAGGTGGTCTCAGTACGCTTTCAAACAAACTCTGGAGCGGTTCATTTGTGGTGAGAACGTGATTCGAACTCGAACCAACTACGCAAGTCAGAGCTAAATGGCTCCTGTAGTCAGGTGTGCTTTGCAATCTGCAATGCGGCAGAACATACAAACTGTAGTCACAGAAAAAGACAGCAGTCAAGCTTGCCGTCCTTCACTCGCATCTCCCTGGTCAAACCAGCCACCGCTAAAGGTAGAGACAGACGCCTGCAAAGCAGAGTAAAGTCTCGGTGAACAGAGCAGACGTAGTAACGTCGCTCGCGAAACAATGTCTGATTATTTAAATGAAATGAGCTGGTTTGACCATGGAGATGAGAAAAATATGCACTAGTCCAGAACACAGGACCTTCTTCCTGTATTTACTTTCTTGCTCCCACTCCACACACACATCCGACCAATAAGCAGAGTGAACGTTATTGCGTGATTTATGACGACGCATTTTGACACGCTTGGATTTTTCCAGGTGTGAAATGAAACTGAAGCAAGGGGAAATTGCTCCAACTTTACAATCTCATCAACTGATTCGGACCAAAGCAAACAAACTATAGGTGTGAAAACGCCCTTACAAGGCTTGGCAGGTTCTCACCAAATCATTCTCCTAACTGCTCACACTGCCCTGTGGCTACTCCAGGCACATACATACATAAGATGTGGGAGTGCCTAGTGGTCAATTCCTTTTGACACTCAGTGGCATCTGCTCTATCAACTATTGTCATTATAAGTTTGTCCTTTAACTGCTGGTTTCATTAGCTGGTTTAACTGCTGCCAAATAATGTGTTGTCATCGGATGGAAACAACTTCCGAGTCTCAATATGTCACAGTGGTATTTGTCATTTTGTGTTTCCAATGTTCCATTGCCAAATTAATTTATGCTAAACAGGATAATATGTATCCCCTAGATAGTGCTAGAGAGTTGCTAGTTTTGATTTATTATAGGGATGCAATGATCAGACTTTTTCAATCCCAATACTGATTCCGATACCTGGGCTTTGGGTATCGGCTGATGCCTTGTACCGATACGTATTTAATTAATAAGCTGTATGCCTCACTGTGTGGAAGTGACTGTGATCTTTCTTTATATGTAAGGCAACATCAGGCTTGACTTAAACATTGATTTCCTAATAATAATAACTTTGTAAAACAAAATGTAACAAATAAATACATAGATATTAATTTACAAAATTGTTATTTATAGTTTAAAATTTTTTTTATAATAATAAAGAATTTAATTGAATAGATCGGCCCAATTGTCACCGATACCCGATCCAGCTATCCGAGCTGGTATCGGCCCAATATCAGTATCGGGGCATCATTAATTACTTAGTTGGTTGGTTGATTTTAGACTATGGTAGATTGATTCTTCTTGGAAAATATTGATTTTGATGAGCTGATTGACATCATGCAGAATAATCTAAATACTTACCATAAAGTGGGTACTATATAAAGATAAAATATATATAAGATATTAAGACAAACCCTAAACAGACAAACAGTATCATTTTATTTTGGTCCAGACTAGAGGTGTGCCGTTTTACCGGTTTTATTATCATACCTGCAAACTCAGAAGGGCTGAAAAAGGTGACACATCCCTTGCTTTCCATTAGAACGTTAACGTTAAACATGTTAACAACGTTAGAGAAAACAATGATATTGTTGGCAGAAAACATCACTTACCTCAAAACAAATATCAGTGATTGTGATTGGCCAAATGACTTGCGTGACGTATCACCAAAGATGTTTTATTGTGAAGAAGACCGCAGTAGGTTTGGGAAATTGTACCACCCCCCCGCCCCCCCAAAAAAAAATAAAAAATACTCTTCGGATCTACACGATTCACGTGGATGACATTTTCCCATTCAAAATGCCGATTTTCTCCGAAAAGCGACTAGTTTGCAGGTATGTATTATATACTGTGGTGAAACATTATGATGCTGAGCTGATAAAGAAAAATTAATAAAAGAAAAAAAGAAGAAAAATGTAGGACAAGCAGGTCTTCACATGCAGAAAACTCAGAGATACAAGGATGTCGCTTCAGAAGGGATTTAAACTACAGGACTATCAAGTTCGCCGAAAAACAGCAAGAACCTATACACTCTCTCCGGGCAGGATTAAAATCACTGAGCAGAGCAGGTAAACGCACCCCACTTGGAGAAATAAATCCAGTCCGAATGGGGCTTTAGACCGGTGGCTGGGATCATAAACACTGCCTGTGAAAGAACCAAAAAATACTGCACACTAAAATTAAACTCAGTCAACTGTCTTAGACTTTAAACAACCAACCTGCTTTAGTGCAATTTTAAAGCTGTTTTCCTCTGCAGTACAAATGTGAAATAAGTTGGAAATGTGTTACATTAAGATATGAAAAGTTGAGGTGTATCAGCTATAATGTGGGTACAGATTTGTTCCTGTGGTTTTTCAATGCATGGATAATTATTTTCACTACCCACCGCCTGCTTATTACATTTCTGTTTTCTTTGGCTTTCTCAGAATCTAACTATAGACAGAAAGTGTGTGTGTGTGTGTGTGTGTGTGTGTGTGTGTTGTGTGCATGAGATCAGTGTTACAGTGCGAGTGTGGTTGTTCATGTACGTATACACACACTCTACATGGTGTAATAGGCTACGGGGGTGGTGTTCATAGTCTTAAACAGAATGGATGCAAAATCCACATTACACAACACATTCCCATTCCAGAATAGTGATCCATCAAGCCCTTGCACCAAGCATCTGTACATAAACCTCAATTATGCTAATGCTAATCCCTGGGACATTGACATAAGTAGGCAAGGAGGCTAACGGCTAAAGACTTTGATGTGTGCTGCCATTTGGCTGGGCCTCCTAAAAGACTAGCATTGGACCCCCAACTCCACCAGGGCTTAAGGAGGAAAAACCAGCCCGGCCTTGTCTGTTCCTCTACTGATTACAAGAGCTTAGGGGACTTCTTTTATTTGCCTCTTTGGTATGGACCCCAATCATGGGTGTCAGTTCTCTCCACTGCCGCTTGGCAGTCCTTTTTACTCACCCCTCCCCTCTGCCATACTTCTGCTTTCTTTTGTTTTTCATTTTCATCTTGTGGTTGCCTTCCATGTGGTATATTTACATCCAACACCTTATATTTGTATTCCCATATTGGCAATTTTTCAGAATATACCAGCAGTTACGATGGTGTTAATCCCTATTCAATCCTGTTCATATTGCCAGGATCTGAAATAACAAAAGAAAATTCTACCATCTTATATTTTGAGGGCTTTATTTGAGGAGAGAGTGTTATGCATAATGGGACTCACTTGATTACAAGTTGCTTTTTGAAAATTGAACCCGTAGCTCTAATCTTTTCTCTTAATAAAAAATAGGTCAGAAACTTCCTGTCAAATAGAAAGAATGTTTGCATTGATTTAGTTCCATTAATGACAAGTGTTTTTTGAAGCACTTTATCCCCTTTCTCACTCTGTTAAAATTTCTCCAAGCTTTCAGGAAAAACCCTTCCACAAGAGAAGGATTAAAGCTTATTTTCAGTGAATGAGTCACAAGAACACATGAAAATGGGAAAAACACTGCAGACAGTTTGTGTAACAATAGAGATTATGAACCTTTAAGAGGGATTTGGGAAAATAATTGGGGCTTGTTCTAATTTTAGGGGTGAGGACTGTGAAATGGTGGCATAACCTTTTAGGTCTGGATCAATAGAGACCGAAAACCTCGAAGGCCAACAGGGGGGAAACACTTTCTTTTGAGTGCCACATAATTATATGTTGTAGTACAGCCTACTGGTAAGGCTTGTGCTCAAAACTGGGACATGATGCTGTTGCTGCTGACGTGTGTGGTAATAGGGAACTTAAAAAAAATAAAGCATCTGACAATTGTGTTTGTTGTGTGTTTGTATTTGTATATGCAATCTGTCAGGCAAGCTGAGTGGCTTGCTTTAAGTGACTTAAGTGCTTACTTTACAAAGATAAAAGTGGACCAAAGGCTACAGGTTGAAAACTAGTTTATACAAAGTGACCAAGTCTTGCCTAGCCTGGGAAAACCCTGACGAACTTCCGGCAAATTTGAGATTTGCTCTGCAAGTCAGTCTGGCCAAGAGCCCATTCAAGCCCATTTCCAATCTTTCCAAATCGAGGCACCAATCACAACCGTTGAGGCGGGCTTTACACGATGACGATAGTGCAGCGACGGCGAGCAGCTTTTTGTTTACATTCAACATGACGGCCACCGAAGCGCAGCAACCCGTTGATGCCGCTGTCGCTGCTACGTCACCCGGCTCATTGGTCTGACTAGTTGAAGGACTATCCAATTGCGCCCAGAGGCATTTGAGCAGCGTCCGTTGGTGACGCCCCTTTGGAAATGAGCTGTGAATGAACGTTCCCCAGACCCTTCTGAGTTGTAACTGAGAAGGGTCTGGTGTCAACCAGGCTAAGTCTTGCCATTACAGTGAGGAGCAAGATTCAAACCAATAGGGATAACAACTTACAGTCTATCCTTGAAGGTTTTAATGGGATTGTACTCAGGTGTACATATGAAAAGGGATTTAAGTAGTTGTATGAACAAAGAAAAAAAAATGCAGACACTGAAAGATGTTGGGGGGATTGCGTTTCAGACATGGTTCGACAATCTGACAACCACTTTTGCTTAAAGTACACTGATGCCTTTAGGCTAACAGCCAGGTACTGTAGACATGCTAACACAACAAGCTGGACAAGTCTACAGGGATTAACATTGACTCACACAAAATGAAAACATGCAAACACTTGTGAGCTAAGCTGTCATGACTTTAAGTTAGTGGCAAATCAATGTAATCACTTGTCAGTAAGCACTCGCAAATACATAGTGTAGGTACGCATATCTTCAGACCAGAGCATTTGAGCGAAGTAGAGCGGGTGAGAATTTCCACTCCTCGCTTACGAAGCTGTTCGTTGCCTCCACTCCCTCGCTCAATTTCGCTCTAAGATCAACTCGAGGTGCATGCCCACTGTAAGCGACCAATTCATATAAACTTGCGTCTGCCCTACTTGGTCAACTTGGTCTGCGTCGCCAGGTATCCCAGCATGCTTTGTGCAGCGAATTCGTCGTTTCCCATAGACAATAAATGAGTGTGACTTTTGTTGCCAGTCAGTTTGCGTACAGTGGGCATAGATTTCATAGACCGTAACCTTCACATTAGACCTTTCAAAGTACGTTGTGAACTCCATCGTTGAGCTCGCTGCAACAGCTGATTTAAAAAATAATAGTGCGGGGTGTGCAATACATAGATGCATTATTGGTCAGCCTCAGGCTCTCTTTGAACTTATGGTGTGCACAAATTTGGAGCAGGAGATAAGGTGACGTTCAAACTTTTAAAAAAAATCTGATTTGCGCTTCATCCAAAATCCTCCCGCTGTCTCTCCCCACTTGCTAAGGCACCACTCCACTCACATGCTCTGCTTCAGACCAAGCATACAATATTAGACTCATTGTCTAACTATCTAAACAGCTACTTAAACAGCAGAAAGTCAAAGATGAATTTTTTTTATTTATTTCTGTCACGAGAAACATAATGCTCAAAAATCACAAGACAACCATTTGTAATAACAAGCTTTGATTTGTAGTTACAAAGCAATTCAATAATGAAAACAATTATTTTGTCATCACAAAATGATTAGTTTGCAAGCACAACCCAACTGACAAAATAATTATTTTATGATACAAGAAAACAAAATCTAAAAAAACAATTAGTGATCCAAACATGGCTTCCCAGACCTTCCAACAACCTAAACTAAATCGAGAGTGGATAATAAAATAACCAGTGGACTGGCTCAACACACAAAGAGCAGGTAGGCAAATCAACAGGCACTCGGTCAAGGACCTAATCCTCCAGTGTAACGACAAGCCACTGAATTTTAAGTAATAGCTCAGGTTTGAGAAACAGTGCTTACGGATTTAGTGAACTGGCTAAAACCAATCATCCATCTCCACATCTCTCCTGCTCTCTCTTAAAGCCAGTTGGGAAATTTAGGTCATTGTGTGACCTTGTGTGTGGATACATTGTGGCTTATATGGTGACTTTAAGAATAATAACACAAGTTAAAGATTATCATGATCTTTTATTTACAGAAAATGTAAATGTATAAAGGTATATTTGTGCACGTGAAGGACTGAAAAAATGATACATGTGTCAACTGATGGATCAGATGATTGAGGTGAATGTACTGTAATGAAAGAAGACATTTCTGTCAGTGGCACTGAAAGCAGACCTGAGCACATCTCTCTTCACCAGCAGCAGTGTGCTCACTCACTGACTGACTGTCTGCCTGTCTAATTGGCTGATTGACAGTTTGTCTGTCTGTCTGATTGTCTAATTGGTTGGATGGCTTATGCTCAGCTCCCTGATGCGTTGACAAACAATTATCCTCGATGACAGTATCACATTTGTCTAATTAATTAGATGTGCTTGCTACAACAGCAGGTAGTTAGCGCTGACAAGACAGAGAGAGTTTGGGGCTGTGTAAGCGAGTGAGATAAATACCTCTGTAATTGTTCTTTGTAGAAAAAAAAGAGGTGAAATTCATGGCACTTTCACACAGCAAAGCGAATGTTCTTTAGCTTTTTAGCAGTTCTTTTGAATACATCACAGAAAAGGACCACCTGCTTAAAGCATCTGAACTGTCATTCTCAGGGTTGAAAGAAAAAAATTCTTCTCAGAAAGACAGAGAAACTCAGTCAGTCAGCTGTTGTTGGCTCAGCGAAGCAGTGAATCAATGCAGTCAGACAGGCAGACAAGGCAAGCTGCAGGTACCTCTGATGTCAACGCTGCTCTCCTGACACTTACCTGCCCAGACAACCACTTTCAAACTTCTCACTTTAATGCTCTCTCTTTCCTACTCTCTCTGCCTCCATGATCAGTTTCTCAGTTGCCCACCCATCTCTATCTTTTTTCTTCTTAAAATGTGTCTTCAAGCTGCACAAATGTCATACATCTGTCTCATCTCTTCCTCGTCTTCTCTCTAATCTCTCACAACTGTCTCTTCTCAATCTGTTTTGCATCTCTCCAGCCAGCAGTGGCTGCAGAAAAATAGGAAGAAAGAGAGAGCAAAAGAGCAGGAGAGAGAGAAGTGGTGTTTGTGTGTGTGTGTGTGTGTGTGTGTCAAGTGGGCCTTGTATAGCAGTCCCAGCAGCAACAAGCTGTCATTAGAGTGGGCAGGAAACAACCCTTGTGGCTTGGTTCAATCAAATTGTAATCCTCAGCACATTATTACCATGGCAGGGTCACCTCTCCACTGCTGCTCTAGGGCAGGAGCAGGTGGAGCACACACACACACACACACACACACACACACACACACACTACACACACGCCCTCCTTTTATTTGCAACCATTTCCACTGTTTTGCTAGCGTTTTCCTTGACAGTCCTTATATTACCTGGCCAGCCCCCATAATGAATCCATCTGAGAAGTCCAGGCCGAGTCTGCTGTCATGCATAATTCAATCTACCACCCCCACCCCCTTGACTTCTCTTCTCCATATCCCTCATTCCTGTCATCCCATCTGCCTCTAGTGGAGGCCTCTGTATTGCCAAACCTGATGGACTCTATAATGCAACTCTGAAGATTACAATTTTGTGGAAGATTGTGTGAATGTGTCTATATTTGAATGTGTGTGTGTGTGTGTGTGTGTGTGCGCACGCGTACTTGTGTGTGCGGGTGGACTTGTGTGTCACATGTTTCTGTCCGCTGTGGTTTCTAGGAAAACCGTAATTAGGGTATTGGTTAGACTGTGTATGGGCAGAGAAGAGACTTATTCACCTCAACTAATGGGCATCCCTTCCTTAGAAATCAATACCACAACATTCTCCTCCAGTGTCACTTTAACACTTTTTGCTCATCTTAAAGCAGCACTCCAGAAAAGGACTTTCATTAGGGACACATTGTTAAAGGTTAGACAGCTTCTCTTAAATTCTAGTTTAAGAGATAATTTAGATGTATAAGCTGGTATGGCTTATTGACCTGTAGTTGAATCAATACACACTCTAACAGGCACTTGTGGTTGGAGATGCCCCAAAGAACAATTAGCGCTTTAGACAGAAGCAGTTTATTTAAGTTAATTAAAATATTTTTAAACACGACAAAAAAAAGTTTTTTCCCTCCACAACAGAAAACATGTTTATGTGCTGCTGCTGATTCTCTTGTTAGAATTCTTCTAATTCTTCTGTTTGCAACAGTGCACGTGTATTACAGCATACAGCACAAAAACCTCAATGACTACATGGGTGTAATGAAGTCACAGCATTCCGTAAATGCCAAAAAATGTACTCTGTACATACTATTTCACTTAAAGTGCACATATTATGCTTTTTGGTTTTTCCCCTTTCCTTTATTGTGTTATATCTTTTTTTGTGCATGTAATAAATAGGGTTACAAAGTGAAAAAACCCAAAGTCCACCCCAAAGGGACTTACCATCTCCAACAGAAAACACTGTTCACAAACTACTCCAAACAGCTCTATTGTAGTCCAGCCTTTACTTCTGTGATGAACGTGCGTCACTTTGTAACACACGTTATAATGCTCGCCTAGCTGCTAGCGTGGCATGCCCTCATACTCTGCTTCTGACTAGCTAGTAGTCCTTACCTAGCTACTGTGCATGTGTGACTCCCAACAAAGATTGAACAGAAGTGAGATGCCTCACTCTGTAGCTAAAACAGAGAGCTCAACACACAGGGTGAAAAGAGGAGCTGCAGTAATGTGCAGTACAACAAAAATATGGTGTTTTTTGAAAATTAAACCATGTAAACCTATTCTGATATAACCTCTAAATACAATTATGAACCTGACAATGAGCATAATATGAGCACTTTAATAAATCTGGTTCATGTGAGCTAGCTGACTTGAGGTGTGTCTGGTTGCTGAATCACTTAATCTGCAACTATTTTGATAATCACTTGACATTTATTTTAGGCATTCTTCAGAACAAATGTTAAACATTCTCTGGTTCCAGCTTCTCAAATGTGAGTTGCTGTTCTGTTTTATAATATTGTTAATTGAATATCTTTGAGGTTTTGAAATGTTGGTCAGAGATCATCTTCTCAAGACATTTGAAGAGATGCCACCTTAGGCTCTGGGAAAATGTCATTTTTTTCAATTATCTGAATAGACTTAGTGATTAAAGATAATGAACATAACCGTCAGTTACAGCCCCTTTTTTGTTTTTTACTTGAACACAAGAATAAGTGTGTAATTTGGGGTATTTAATGTTTTATGAAAAATTAATATATCCCTACAATTAATGCTGCATGGTTTGTTATTTTTTTCTTAATACCTTTTATTAGTGTAAAGCACTGGGATAGTTTCTAAATTGGAATTAATTACAATGATCCCCAGAGGAGCTGTAGGCTAAATGGAACAGCTAACCAGACTGAAGGACAGTGTTTCCATTGGGCTATTCAAACCTGCCATACATGCCTCACCACTATTCAGTAACTTGAACTGTTCAGCACTAAGATTTTAGGAACATGTCAATGTCTTTCATCTAATCTGTATAGAAAATAAATATCTGGCGATCTTTCAGCCAAATCAAAAAGGCCATGTGACGAAGTTTCCTTTTTTTGGTCGTGTACAAACAATTTTAAACTCATCTCTAACAGTGAGAGAATGCAAGTATATCGTATTTTCTCCCTTGACTTTACAGTGTACATGCCACTATCACATCCAAAAGGTGTTTTTAAAAGCAGATTTTCTGAAACTTCTAGGTGACGCAGCATGGCCTCCCAACACTTTGAACATGAATGCCTTTTAAAAGACAATATCCACGGCAATTCAGCTTTACTTCACAGTTTACAACGAAAGGGACAGAAAATGTTACAGGATGAGTTTGAAACCAAGAAGCTAGTTACAAACATCTTAGCCCACTGAGGGGTTGAAACAGTGGTTTATAACTGCTAATGAGCAACAGATTACTTCACACTTGATTTCTGGCCATCAAAATACACAAAACACAAACACAACCACCACCTACTCACAATTCTAACTGCTCAACATAGACGGTGGTGCCATGAAATACTTTCCATCATGCCAAAAATACAACATAGCAGTATCATTTGTTGTTGGGCTCTGATTTGCATCATATAAGCCGCTGATTATTTAATTGCCTCTTTAAATTTAAAATATGAATATACGAGTCACAATAATGCTTAGATTCAGTGAAGAAATTAGAAAAATCACACTGCTGTTGGTTAATACACCCACTCAGTCTGTAAACATTTAAGGAGTACTGAACACAAGTGATTCACGGAGTGAATCTGTGTACTATATGTGCCAGGGTGGCAGGCTGCATTTCATCATGTCATTAGCAGTCTAGCAAGCAGAAATGACTTTTTTTGCACCTAGGAGCTTGGCAGTTTCAGATCAATGCCCATGGCAGTTCTTAAATCAATGAGATGTTGTAACTAGGGGACTTATCTGTGGAGCAGACCCTTGGGAGACACAGAGTAAGCAAGAGCGAGATTGTCAAACAGAGGGAGGGGGCATATAGAGAGGAGGAAACAGAGAGATAAAACTAAATACATTGAGCTAAAAGTGATAGAAATAGACGTCAGAAGAGAGAGGGCAGCAACAGAAGCACATATGGAGGGAAAGTGCAGGTTATCAGAGAGAGTATGCATGTCTGTCTGTGTGTGTATGAGAGGAGACTCGTCCAAAAGCATCGACCTCTCTAAGTGCCTTTTGCAACAGAACAATTCAAATATGATTCTGCTGAAATAATTGCTCATTTGATGAGGCAGGTGAATCTCTGCAGCATGGCCAACCTCCCTATCTCTCTCTCTCTCTCGCTCTCTGCCATGTATTCGTGCAAAGTGTGTCTGCATACGGGGTGGGGGAGCAAAGTAATGGGCAGGAGGTGGAGCGTGAAAAAGGTTAGGGAGAAAAATCACATCACCAGAGAGAGAAGCGATGAGTGTGCCTGGCTCCTAAGGCCAGATGTATTTACCTGGGTAATGATAGTCATCTGGACTGACAGGGCGTGCGCATGCGTGTGTGTGTGTGTGTGTGTGTGTGTGTGTGTGGCACACAGCACAGGATGCTGTGGAGGCTCGATTTCTGTTTGGCTGACTGACTGCCTGCCTGCCTGGCCGAGGGGCTAGCTTGCCGATTTATTTGCTGGCAAAAACAAAACAGTCTCTCTTGTTCTCCTTTTCTCTCCGTTTGTCCTCTACTCATCTCTTTTTTGTTATTCCTTCTTTTTTATTATTTCTCCTGTCTCTTCTTGCTTCTCCAGCATCCTCTTTCCTTCCCTCCATCATCTCTCTGCTTTGCTTCAAAAGTCGGCTTTATTAATTCATAAAAACACATTGCACACGATTGAATTCCATTGGCACTGGAGCATGATTCTATCCCACTGACATTCACACACTTTCCCATGTTTATAGTATACACACTGCTGCCTGTTGCCTTCCTCACACACTGTCTACCTCCTCCAGACAGCTCTCTAGTTCAGCAGGCATGAAGCAAAGGCCAGACCCATTTGTGTTTTGTTATGTATAAATAGTCAGCGCCACAGCTTGCCTCTGGCACAAGAGGACATGAGTCAAGCTAACATAAACACTGTTTTGCCCCCTTTGCCTACTGTTTCTCACCATTGGTCACAATACCTCTTGTTTTCTTGTATTTCTTCCCAACATTTTTAATTTTTCATGCGTGATTATGTGTGCACGTGAGCATGTACTGTATGCAGGTTTGAATCGTTTTTTCCAGGCGAGCACAACACTTGACTGCTCTTATCAAGGGTTGCCAGATGTGAGCCCTGAAGTTAAAGAAGGGTTCCACATGCACACACACACATACATAAAAACACATATATGGTCTTTCTCAAGCCTCCCCTCCCCCATCTAAAAAGAGTAGGAAGAGAAAGGAATGGGTGCTTAGATATGGATTTCTGGGATTGAATTAAAAACATTAGCTTGAAGCTCTGCAGCTGAATCCTGATGATGAGGCTACCGGGGGAAAATGGAGAAAATGGGCTTTTGCTGCCAGGGCCTTGAAAATCCCTTACTAATGGAATGAGAGAAGGCAGAGAAAGATAGCGAGAGCGAGGGAGGGGAGCAAGGGATATCACACAGATGAGTGCGGGTGAATGGTTACAAAGACAATCCATTGTGTTTGTGCTGAAACAAATGGAGCAGAGCCAGAAGGCCTCCAACAAAACATCATTACAAGCAGCTCCAGAAATATTATGCCTTTGGGGAGGGGGTGTTTGGGTTATTTCCAAAGAGCACACAAGTCACACTGGCATACAACTGCTTACACTTGGATACAACAGTCATACATGCATTCAAAGATATAATCGGTGATATTTCTGCATTAAAATGTCGACAACGACTATACCTATGTTATTTATATTTTTTTACTTCTGTACTTACATGAGCCCAAATGTTTCCAACAATTTTCAAACCCAGAGAAAATCTGTAATTTTATTCAAATAGCGGAGCGTGTCATTTGGTTGCCTGTCAATGGCGTCATGTAACTTCCCGTCAAAACGCTGGAAACACCAGATGATACATTTGAGAGTAATTGTAATTCATACAATAGAATTATACTCAATAATATAATTACATCATTTTTTCATTAATGACATGCCACTTTGCAACACAGTAATACAGTAGACACGTAATTTATTAATATCATATTTCAATATCGATCCAGCTTACTACAATGTGCTACGTTAACAACTGGCTAATGCCTGGTGGCTTTACCGTAAAAATAAGGTTACAACAACATTGAACACGGTCATAAAGTTATTTTTACTATGATGGTTTTGACCACGGTTAATAGCGCTGGGCTAACCCACGAATAAATTCATCAGTAACGTTAGCTGTATGGGTAGTTGATATATCCAATGCTAAGTTAGCCAGGTAGCGCACTGCAGCCCATCTGCCTCACTCCCCGGCGTTAAAAGACTTCAGTCTAGATGAGAGAGTACAACAGCCCCGGGGACACAGCCACAGCTAGGCCCCTGTCATCTAGCAGCCAGCGACTAGAGCAACCTGAACCCAGGCAGCACAAACCCAGTGCCGTGTGCTAACGACGCTAACGGCACTAACAGAAAACTTAATGATCCGTCGGGGAACAGACCATAAAACTTTAATAGATTAACTTGTCCCTTAACAAATTACATTTTATCCATTGTAATGGTGGTTAATAATGAACACAACAATTCCCATGATCCCAAGCAACTTCACGACGTCATCAAAAGTCCGTGTTTACATCCATGGTTTCGATTAAGAGACCCCTAATGGCAGAAAATAACATATTGTACGTTCAATTTTGGACATAAACTTATCTTGCTCAGTTTAAACTTTTTTGCCAAAATGTTCAAAAGATGTGTTTATTATGGCTGTACGGAGTGTTTTCTTCATTCCTGGGTCCCACCACTCTTCAGCTCAGAGGACTGCTGAACAGTTTTTATTCATTAATGCATCCAACCACCATGACAACAAAGGTGAGCCCTAGCGCTTAATATGAGGTGATGTAGCTGATATTAGATTTTATTTTGAGGCCCTACTAACTGTGTTCACTTTTTATCTGGTGTCCTGTTTGAAAAGTTGGACACAAGGGCCCTCATTTATGAAACGTGCGTACAGGCATAGGATGGGCGTACGCCGATTCCTACGCAAAGCAAGGCATTTGTCAATTTGAATGTGAGCGTAGGCTGCAATAAAATCTCACGTCTGGTCTGAACTCGTGTACGCAAGTTTTCGAGTCAGTGTGGACTTGCGGTGCAGCATATAATCATTTTTACAGGAGAAGTCATCAGTTGATCACTTATCAGCAATGTACAACAGTGCACACATACGCGCACGGGCTACGGTGGAGCGCTTTATCGGATTGATTAAGGGCAGATGGCTCTGTCTTGGATCAGCAGGGGGGACCCATTCACAGCAGAAAAAGTCTGCAACATTGTTTTAGCCTGTGGGGTTCTGCACAACATCGCGCAAGAAAACAGGGTGCCATAAATGTAGTGATGGAGCCAGATGACCTGATGCCCAGAGACCAGTGTCCAGCACAGCCCCAACTGGGGCTATACGAATGAGACAGGATATTATTCCTCGCTTTTAAAAGGTAGCCTATAGGCTAGTGTTATGTTTGGCAATGATATTCAATACAGGAAACATGAGGATGCACAACATTTTTATTTATTCTTCAGGTTTTCGTTTCTCTTTTAAAGTGTCGTTGATGGCCACAAGTGAATGATTTATTTCTGCCATTGACATATTTCGGCTTGTTTTTCCAGCCCCTCTGCTGTCAGGAGTCAGGGTCGGGGTGGTGGTCCAGCACGGAGGGCGGAGGACACGCGCTCTCCCTCACAGCTGTTGCCTGGCTTTGACTCATGAAAAAAAACATGAGTAAAATAAAAGACACTGCATAAACTCCGCTACTGTAGGTACACCATGTAGGCCTAAGAGATTGCAATATTAGCCTGTATACAGGCTATTACTAGGACTGTAGCATATAGTGTATGTCAAAGATGTATAAATTAAATAAACTTCAGCTGGAGTCCGATTTACCACGGCAACACTGTTCACTGCATCAGTGATCTCTTTCCATTCCGCATTCTTTCTACAGCCTTTAATACCAGTTTTCAGGCTGACAAATAGTACACGTTTGTGCAAATGATGTTGTTTCAATCTCCACCTCTGAAAAGTGCCGCTTCTTCGCTGGATTACGTCTCGCCATGTCGTAAATTGTAGGGGCGAGGCCTGAAAACGGAGAATATATTGGGGCGTGATAATTAAATTACGATTGTTTCCAGCCGCTGCATTTATCAATGTACGACCATTCTTACGCTCTGATTGGTGTGATACTAACGTTTCATGAATCACACGTGAAGCCTGTCGTAAGATGATTTCTGCGCTCATAACTGCGCTGGTTTCTACGTTAGGTTGATAAATGAGGGCCACAAGCTCTTGTCTGTCCATCTTTTGCACACACATGGTGACTGTGTGTTGAGCTCTGGCTGCCGTAATTGCTGCCAAGTGTCACAAACCCCAAATGGTAAATGGTCTGTATTTATATAGTGCTTTATCTACCTTACTGGACAAAGCGCTTTACAATTTGTTTCTAATTCACACACACATTCATACACGACCAAGTTTCAAGATATTTGCTTTACACAGCAAGTTAAATAAAAGGTCCCATAGAGACAGTAAAAAACACTAATGGCTTGAAGTAGCACAGGACAACTGCCTTCTCTTCACTTTATCACTATTATAAACCATTCTGGGCTGCATTCTGAGGAACACAAGCCAGATGGTTCATTAGAAAGAAAAAACCCTGAGTGCATACTTAAGCAAATGTGTGTTTTTTTCTCATTTTGCTTTTTTTCTGCGACCATCACGGCTTAATTCTCTGGTGAATTCTCCAAGTGGTGGGCAATGTCAGCCCCCTCATTTTTGTGTGTGAAATGAATAGAAGAATGTGACATGGGCTGACATGGGCTTTAAATGTACAATCTGGCTGTGTTATGATGGAAACAAATTAATAAGTGAATGTTATCTGTGGGTAGCAGAGCAGGGTGCCGTGCCAGGCCTTTTTGTTCCTGTACCACTTCTTTTCATGTAAATGAAGACACAAAAACAGACAGAGCTCTTGGTTGGAATTGGATTTTGACATGGATATCAGAGCACTTTGTGCGTCCGTGCATATATCATATAGTGTGTGCATTTACTAAATGTGGATATGCATGTGTTTGGCTTTGTTTACTCTCAAACACTGTGTGCAAAGGCATTTAAATAAATCAGAGCAGACAAGTTTAAGGTTTGATACACAGCATGTGGCTTCATAGTGGAATATTT
This sequence comes from Sander lucioperca, assembly GCF_008315115.2. Classification (NCBI taxonomy): domain Eukaryota; kingdom Metazoa; phylum Chordata; class Actinopteri; order Perciformes; family Percidae; genus Sander; species Sander lucioperca. The sequence continues at coordinate 27,325,851 of NC_050175.1, read as the reverse complement.
GGATTAGGCAGGCAGAATAGGTGGCCAGCTGTGGCTACGTGTCAGTGGCTCCTCTTTCTCTCTCAATATTTGTATTGCGAAGTCACTGAGAGATGGCAATCAGCAGGATATGTGTCTCGAAGATGAAAGCAGGGAAAGAGAAACAGAAGGAGAGCGAGAGAAAGGAGAGCCTCTTAAGGCACCTCCATCAGCCTGTCGTTAGGAGGGTAATGAACCTAGCACCACTGCTGCCAAGCAACCAATGACTCACTCAGACACACACAACCACAGACACAGACACACACACATCAAATGCACCCATGACACAAGATACACACTCAGAAATCTCTCAAGTACCCGAGCTCCGTCACTGCTGCTCATCCCTTATCAGACAATCTTCCGAATTACAGAATGTTTATACACAAAAGATGTACATGCATTATAACAGCAAAGATAATTGATCACTGGCCTGCATATTGACTTTGATCTATCTCCCTCTCGTTTTGAGATGTACTTGCTGTGCCCGTCTTTCAGGGTAGGTTGTAGCCTATCTTTCAGGGTAGGTTGTAGCCTAAATGAATTTAAATAAATACATTTGTGCACATTTGTCTAGACAGGAATTTCAGTAAGTAAGTTCCTAAAGAGCAGAAAGCCACTAAACTGCCTGCTGATTTGATGGGGCTGTTAACTGAAGCTCACCCCAACTCCACCAGCTGATACTCACTCCCTCCTACTAATGCAATATAATTTATTCATTTAGCATCTCTTCCAGTTTGGGTGCCAGGATTGTTTTTGAGTCGCTAGTCAGCCAAAATGATTACACCCACAGTATGCACTTGCAACCAGAGTTTGTGCTTGTGATTCTGCCCAGTGTCAGGGAAATAGGACTTTACCATCATACAACTGAAAAAAACTCCTTCTGCTGCATAAGACTAGCTGTCGTAAAACTACTGAACCCAGTGAAGCTTTGAAAGTAAGATCTGATCAACTCAGAGCTCATAGGAAAAACCCAAGATGAAGCCAGAAGAGAAGCTGTGCCTCGTAGTATAACAGTAATAGTATTTTCAACTATAAGCATCCAAAGCAGTGACACAAATGCAGTAGTTTCATAAATCATGGTTGTAAATCAATGACTCTGATCATTTAAACATTGCTGATTCTACTTGAACTCATACATGATAACATTGCATCTGTCTGTGCAGATATGTTTTGTGTGTGCATGAGCAAACCAATGTGTTTTGTGTGTGTCAGCAGTCGTCACCAACAAACCACCGCCTGAGGATGTGGGTTGGACTGTCAGCCTCAGTTAGACATCACACACACACACACACACACACACACAGTTTGATGTCTGTCACCTTCTCTTGAAAGATCAGGCAGCCATAAACATGGCTCAATACCTCCACAATCTCCTTGGTGTCTCTCTATGTACGTGTGTATGTGTCTGAGTGAGTGAGTGAGTGAGCGTTAAGGCCCTGACACACCAAGCCGACGGCCAGGAACTAGTGGCGGCGAAGGCCGACTGTGGCGTTGCCTCATGTATGCCTTTGTCCTGGTCAAAAATTTGCACTGGAACACACCGCAGAGACTACAGCCGACGGCCAAGTACCACATAAATTCTAACCTGCGTGCAAGAATATGACTCTCCATACCAGCAGGTGGCGGTAATCTATTTGTCATTCAAAAAGGGAAACCGGATACAAACGTTGCTATAATACCCGCAACAAACAGCGTTGCTCGAATCAGCAGAAGTAGCACCAAACGGAGCCTACAGTCCCTCTGCTTTACTCCCCGCCGGGAAAACAGCGGACACTGGGAGATGGCTAACCAGACGGTCCATCTCCCGGGCTGTCATTCGTTCTCTCGGCAAAGAGTTCTCCCTATGGTGGGAGTGGAGCGAGGGACCAAACCCGAACGGCACTCTGCTGGCTCGTTAGCTAACGTTAGCTTGTTAATTCCCCCCACCCAACATGCCTTCATCCTACACTTGTTACAGAAAATTAGCCAAACAAAGTTGTCAAGAGTGTGTGAATGAAACATTAAGTTGTTACATTTAACTAATTTAGAGGCTGGCCGGTTGGCTAGTTTGCTAGCTTGCTAGGGGGCTAAAAAAAACAGCAACACATGACCGACAGTATGACAACATACAAAACACACAATTCACCCTCCATCTCCGAATGTGGTCTGAGTGATCGGATCTCAATGAATCCTCAACGCGTCCCGAGTGAATTTACACCTGTAAATAGATCGGTTCACTCAGGACAGATGTTTTTACCAGGTCGGAATTGGGCCTAAGTTTCATGCAAACAGTTTAACCATATTGGGGCCTCAACCACTGTATGGCTAATAGCATAGTCATCGCAGCACTTATTCTTCACATAATCATAGGATCATTTGTTTCTGTCCTTTATAGTACGTCCCTGGTCTCTTGTTTATTTGAAGGCTTAGGACATTTTCTATAAACTTGCTTTTAAGAACAAAAATGATCAATCTTTTGTTTGGTCCATTGTCAGTTGAGCAGCTTATCATATTGCTTGAACAGGAAATTGGGGCCAATACCATGTGCATATGTAATGATATATGAATGTGAATGTCATTATATGCCTAATCTTCATTAGCTATTAATCAAATGAATGAAGGGCTATTCACAGCCTGCCTGCTTATATTCATGGACAAACTCCACGACTCTCTGGACTTTGTGTCTCAACTGGTCCTAGTCAGAAGGCAGCTTGGTGGCCAGACAGTGGTGCTGATTATAGGTGACAGGGACACTGTTGGCCAGAGGGACCTGGGAATGTTGGCATGGGGAAAGGTCAGCACCACAGCACTGTCAGCATCATCACTGTGACACAGTGATGAAAGAGCCATAGAACAACAAGGAGACTAGAGCACACTCACACTTTTTAGAATTGCTTTGGCCTAACACAGGTGGATAGAACATTCTTAAAATGAAACAAATAGAGCATTAATATTAAATAAATATAAAAAATATAACATGATTAAATGCAATTGTTAATAAGCTACATAATGTACACCCAACTGAATTTGTTGATCATGATAACATGTTAACCGAATAGCATTAGAGTAATCTCCATAATATAGCGCCAAAATCCGTCGGTTTAGAAACACCAGAAAAGGAAATCACAATTTTATTTCAAAAGTCGAGTCAAAACTTCTGCTGTACAAATAATCTGATTGGCAAAAAAAGAGCAACTGTATATGCCTTTATTGTGAAAGTATGATACTAAAGTAGCAAATAATTAAACAAGACCTCATATTTTTAGGATCTAATCATGCTAAATCACCATTTAGCTTAATTTAAATGGGACTATACATATACATTGCTCCATTCATGGTGCATATTGTAGGTCAGCACTTAACATGAGCATGCATTATAATTTCAGATGATTTTGTGTTTGCACTGTGTACATGTACACGTGCAGAATGTGTTCATGACATTATGCTCATGTTGTTAAAGAGGCGGTATTTCTGCTAATACAGTATATGGCTAACTTGTTTCCTAAGGGAAAGATTTTCTTTACCTTGACCTTTAGGTGATATGAATGAAATTATCCAAGTGTCCTTAAATTATTGTGGATTTTTCTATATATATGAAAAATGACACTTGTTCAGTCAACACTTAACAGCAGACACATTTGCTAGGTTCATCTTTAAGTATTGTGTTTGCTACTTCTAAAGCATTAATGGCTGGAGATTTGCTTCATATTGTCAGTTATTTTGCGCTAATTATATTTTTGTTTCTCATGTTAACACATTGCTATCCTTTGATACACATGGGATATTTTTGTTACCGTGATTTCTGTATATTATCCTTTAATTCCAGACCTAGCCTTTTTCCAGGCTTAATTCTCTGTGTATGATTCTCTAGCTGAACACTTTTCTCTCTATGACTGCCTTGCGCTCTCCATTCTGCACTCTACTCCTTATAACTTGTCGAGTACAAGTGGGAGCAGAGGGTAGGAGGAGGGAGTGATTGGAATTCATTATGGTCAAATGATTGCAAACTCTGGAAGCCGAGAGGCTTTTCTAATCACAGCTGAATGGGCTGGAGAGTTAATGTGGGCAGGCTGTGGAGTGGAGGAGAAAGGAGGAGCGAGAACTCCATCGCCAATGTAGCGCTCTCAAGGGCTCTTCACAAAGCTCTAACGGTGGAATTGTTCTGACACTGAATGGATACATGAGATGCTTGAGTTTCACGGGCATGACTCACTCTAAAAATGTAGTTGGGTTCATTGCTGGGCAGAGAGAATTCTTTTTATTGAAAGGTTTTCAGAGGAAAGAAAATACATGTTTTCCTTTAGGCTTTCTTTCATCATCAGATGCTGTGTTTAATGTTTATGGTACATAGAAAGTGGTGTTACATATTAAGAGGCTGATGCATTTAGAATTTCAGGGAATTAGTTAGTGTTTATGAGAGTAGGTTATTCACTAGTGGATTTTATGCATGGGCATAAAGTCCTTTGAATCAGAGGTCTTCTGGTCAGCTGGTGGCTAGACACATAACAGCAGCAAACTAAATGCATTCTTCTTGTCACTACCAGTGAGTACCTCATAGCACCTTAAAATATGTCAAAAAATTGAGAAATGCTAATCTTTTTGAACAAAACTTTAAAATGTTTCAAAATCAAAATGTCTGTCCTTTATGTGTAACAAGCTTAGAGGCATAATGGCAATGTGAAAACCAGACCTGATTTTCAGCTGTGATTATTTAATTAACATTCAACAATTCCAGCTCCAATATGTGTGTTATCAGACCCCCCCCACCCCACACTTTTCTTTTTTGTAAACCAAGATACAGGATGGCTGCTGCCACACTAACATTTTGCCAGTTCTGGAATGGCTGTGCGCAACCCTAATATCTAGCACCAAAGGACTACTGCTGCTCAAATCCTGTTTGGGACTCTTTGCTCCTCCTCTACCCGTCTGGGCATGTTGGCACCTATTACAAAGGAGCTGAATAGTTGGCACACATTGGGCATCCGAGGGCCGGGGATCAGAGGAGAGGAGATCACTCATCCTGCCACCAACTTGGCGCAGGCTTTTGGGACCGACTCACTACAGATTAGCCTGCAGTGCTAACCTGTGTGACTGCAGACCGTTGGCGAAGCACATCAATGGCTAAGCGACTCCCCGCAGACTTTAAAGACATATGTGCACATGGCAGATCAAATTAAAATGCTGACACTGAGGTGGTTTCATCTTTTGGCACTATCTTCCAAAGAGCCACCTGGCCAGTGCTGCGTGCCTGTGCTCATAACAGAGTCCTCATTGGAGATAACTGCTGGTGTTAGCCTGGAAATTTCTAGCTCATGAATCCAAAGCCATATGTCTCTGTTAGCCTGTGCATAACATCTTATATATTATGCCACTTTCTGCTGTGCCTCTATTTTTCAAATGCCTCAAGATTCAAAGTTTGGCCCTATATATATATAACAAGACTAGAAAAATTTGTCTTGGAAATAGACAATGACAGGTTCTATATATTTTTTTTATTACCAATTACCAAAGACTAAACGCACAGGCCAGTCTAGTGAAATAAGCTAACATAAACTTAGCACAAAAAGTAAGGAAATTTGTGTTTGGTAGATTATTTCTCTGTGGTAACAATGCTTTTTGGCAATAAATCTTATACCGCTGGAAAGCCTGTTTAGTTCCCTTTCAAATGGTGCCCCATTTGTAAGGAACATGCATTTGTGGGATGAGCAGCAGCGCTGAGTATGTGGGTTGCGCCCATGAAAAATTTGCCAAATCTTCTCTGCCAATGCCAAACAGCTTATTCTGCCATTGACTCGTTTGGTGTTTGGTGGATTGGATGATTGAAGTTTGAAGAAACAAGACATATTGGCAATTGAACAATTTATTAATTTCACAAACAGGAGCCTCAGTAGCGTGTGAAAGAACCATACCAGCATTTGTCGCAAGTCAGCCAACGTGGTTGTGTTGGTCACTCTGGCACGAACAGCACGCCCAAGCTGATCCCACAAGTGTTCAATGGGGTTGAGGTCAGGACTGCTGGTTGAAGAATGGGATGCCATCCCACAGCAGTGTGTGACCAGGCTGGTGACCAGCATGAGGAGGAGGTGCCAGGCTGTTGTGACTGTGTATGGTTCTTCCACACGCTACTGAGGCTCCTGTTTGTGAAATTAATAAATTGTTCAATTGCCAATATGTCTTGTTTCTTCAAACTTCAATCATCCAATCCACCAAACACCAAACGAGTCAATGGCAGAATAAGCTGTTTGGCATTGGCAGAGAAGATTTGGCAAATTTTTCATGGGCGCAACCCACATACTCAGCGCTGCTGCTCATCCCACAAATGCATGTTCCTTACAAATGGGGCACCATTTGAAAGGGAACTAAACAGGCTTTCCAACGGTATAAGATTTATTGCCAAAAAGCATTGCTACCACAGAGAAATCTACCAAACACAAATGTCCTTACTTTTTGTGCTAAGTTTATTTACTATAAAGAAATGCAAAATAAAAAGAGACTAAACTGACTGACTGAAAGACAGACAGGTTGCTGATCTATTTGATCATACTATAAATGATATTACCACTACTTTAGCCTTAAGATATACTTTTTATAGTTCAGATCCAATCCAATACAAGAGGCAGGAAATATTGAATTATAATGGACCTTTTAATAAAGTGTCTGATAGAGCTGGAGTTCCTGGAGGTTTTACCAGAATGTCTCAACACTCCAGGATAGACATAGAGTGACACCACAGTGGCCTGAGATCATGTGTTGGGGTTCATCACGCATTATGCTTCCAAAACGTCGTAGGCATATGGGACTCAGCTTATACTTAGTACCACACACACACACACACACGTATCCCTATTTAACTTCAATGCAAATGGTCCTGGACTACCGTCAATACCCGATAAGTGACCGGGGGCCCTGATCTGGCCGGGTAGGCAGCCTTCTAAGTGTAAAATCTAAATGGTGTTAAACTGTGCTGCAAATACAAGGTCCCATGTTGCTAATGAGACGATTTAGCCAGAGAAGGCCACACATAGCTGGAAAGCCTCTGACTGATCGCACTGCTATGAGGCATTTATTGAAGCTGGCAGATCTTATTTTCACACTTCGAGCAAACCCGACTCCCGGTGTTAGTTTGCAGGGGGTATGTGATATGTGTGTGCCAGCTGCATTTCATTGTTGATAGACGCGAGTAGATTTATGGGGGACCAGATGAAAGGTGTGTGGAGTGAAAGTAGGTTTAACTGGTACTCCATCGACCCTTGTTTTTGTCACAGTAAAGGTTGTGTGTTCAGACAAGGTTTGTTGTCAACCGGCATAGTGATTCAGTGAAGGCAACAGAGAGCCCATCGTATTATTTATAGAGAGAGCGACCACAATTAGCCATCCATTAATATAACAGGAGAAAACATGGCAGCTGTCCCGAACATGTACTACCCTGACTGCTGATTTAATGAGAGTAGCGAAAATGAGATTATTAATAACCCCAAACACCACCCAAGAAGTTCACACAGGACTGGATCCCCACACTGCATCCTGCTTTGTCAGCACTGTTAAACAGGGTTAGGCTGCAATGCACAAGGTACACAGTGTGGCACTTTTATAGCTATCATGCTGACCTACAGAAGTGGATGAAAAAAATTGTGTCCGTCTGTGACTTGTGGTTGAGCCTCCATGCTGCCTATTTTTAGAGGTGTAAATGCTTTGCATTGGTCTGCGTCAAAACCTCTGACAATGCAAATCTAATCTAAGCAAACGTGCCACAGTTATGTCGTGCCTCATTTTAGGTTTGTACCAGTGGCCTTTAACTTGGGCTGCTGTACTGCGCTTTAGCCGCCCTCACTCTGAAGGGGAATAAGAGGGGGTTGAGGGGGGTTTAAGAGGAAACGACAGGTGGACGTTTGGGTGCCTGGGGTGAAACTTGGATTGCCAATGGGGGCCTGCTGGTTGCATTCAGCACGGTCGTGTTGTCACCTCCCCCAACTGTTTGACTGCCAACCTCCCATTCCCCCATTGCCTGCTCCCAATGCAGCACTAGCACTCCAGTCTGCCCCCTCTCACCCATATGACAGCAGAGACCCCCAAGCAGCTGGAGTTGATGACACTTGTCAGCAGAGAGATAGTGTGTCCACTGTGTCTGACTCCAGAACAGCCTCTCTCTCGGATTCATGCACACACGTTTGCAAGCCTTATACATGCATGCCCATGTTCACACCAACGCTCTCTAGCGCGCGCGCACACACACACACACACACACACACACACACACACACACACACACGTTTCCTGACGCTTCCTGACAGTATATGTCAGCTTATCATTCTAGGAACTCGAATACACACAAACAACTTATTGGACGGTTCTACAGACATGATACATGGTACAGTACAAATGTTCTGAGTCAGTCAGAGGCACTTTTACTCTCACAACTGGTAACTAGACAGCGATGTAGGCACATTTCAATGTGCTGGCATGGTTCTTGTCAAATATTGTAAGGCAATCGAAAAATAAATAAAAACCCTGCACACTGAGTCTTATGAAGACCAGGGGCATATGCACAAAAAGCTTGTGTACGCTGGTTTTCCTGCACGCAGTGTGATTTATAAAAATTAACTTTATGTCGGAATATGCGGGCCGTCACGCAAAGTATTTTCTGGCTCCATAACGTGGCAAATTCTAAGTGAAAAGCGCCGAAACTCACCAAACATTACAAAATAAAGTTTCCACTTCACTTACTGGCATACGTCTGTGATGTTGTCTATGAAAAAACATAATTATATCCGCTGATATCCATGAACGTTTGATCATTAATGTGGATAATGTTCCACATATTCCACACTATTAACTATCTTGATTTGCACTTCGACATTAGACCTTTTTTTAAATTTCTGCCATGGTTCGGTGCATTCACTGCCCGGTTACCATTTGCCACTCTGGGAATTTTCTTTTATTGCTTATCCGAGATGACAAACCTCCAAACAGAAAAATTTTCTCGCCTCCACCTCCACGATCAGCACCTCAACCTCACAGTTGGTGAAGTTTATTTTTATCTGCAGCAGGATAACCCGTTGTGATTGGACAAAGAATAAAGTCGGGGGCGCATTTATAGTCATTTCCATATTCATTTACGGGAGGAGGCAAGTTGGTGGCTCGTTCAATTTCACGTTGTCATGTATAAAGGAAAGGTGTGCCGGTTTTGGCCGTACGCCATCTTCTGGTATGAAAGCTGCGCAGTCTTTTATACATGAGGCCCCAGGTGATGCTGAAATACTGTTAAATAAACCCACATGAAATCTAGTCTGTGAGCATTATTATTTGTTACATATTTCAAAACAAAAGCTGCATCTCAAGATTAATGACATATAAATGAGGTGGGTGCTGCACAAAGAAAGGCATTACTAGGATCCATTAATGTTTATTATGTATTTATCTAGATCTGTAGGGCCTTCTATTATGTACTGCATGGTTCCAACAGACACTAAAACAACATGATTTCAGCTGCAGGGCCATTTATAATTTTTCTTGTTTTACAGAGACTAATGTTTATGTTCCTGATTTTAAGGGCATGTAATGCCTTGTATATTATATGAGTAATGTATGTGTAAATATGAGTGTTTTGGATATACAGTAACACACATTGGAGTTTATAGAGTGTGGTGCATCTTCAGCTCTATCCCCCACCCTTTCTCACTTGGCATGTACACAGTATTTCAACATGCTATGCGAGCTTGACAGCCTATATCCGTGTCCACTCTACTCTAGGAGAACCAGGCACAGTGTCATATGGCAAGCTGAATTAAAGCGATGTCAACACATTTGCCCTGGCAGGGATGAATTTCAGCAACTCACTGACCATTTTGTCACTGTCATGGAGGGGCATGCATGCTTTCTTTGCCCTCCAACCTCTCACCACACATACACATATGCACTAAGCTGATGTATTACACAACCCTGGACACTAAATTGAATGCATGGATTTTTGAGTTTGTATAAATGGATACTTTCTTTTTTTTTCTTTTTGAGTACAAGACTTTAAGTCACTTTCCAACAGTCTTAAAACATAGAATATTTTTACAAAAATCACTCCACTTACAAGATGTATTTTATTTCTTTAAGTGTACACATCGACAATTGCAAATGTTTATGTTAGCTGAGTATATTTCTTGCTTGCAACTGCAACACTGCTTTTTAGCCTGGAATAAGTTACTTATTATTATTTCTTATTACTTAAAAAAAGAATTAAAGGGGCGCTATGCAGTTTTGGCAATTTTTTCACAGTTTCCTCGCTTTTTGCTCGCAGGTTTCTCTATAGATCTCCCCCTACAGCTTTGGAATAGATATAACTGCTGACTCCTCGCTTGGTCAGTCTGCCGTTTCGTCTTTCTCTGTTCCTCCGATAATGCTTTCCTAGCTTTCTGCTTCTTTTTTGCCGGCTCAGCCATGACGATAGTGTGAAAAACTCCATCGCTACCTTGTTCTTATAGCTGAATGGTTCCTGTATGTGTGCAGTGCCGTGAAGCAATTCGTTACATCGTGAGACCTGATTTCACACGATACTTCCTGATGCTGAGGCCGGTGGCTCGCCGGCCGAAAGTTGCAATACAAGGGTGTTTTTTCCGCTCACAGGCGCTAGGGGGATGCGAGACGACCCCCATTCAACCCGAAAAAAAGTCATATAACCATTCCAATGACTCCAAAGCTGTTCAGTTAAGGTAAATTAAGCTAAAAAAAACTGCATGGTTCCCCCTTAACAGCTATGATTGTTTTTTCCTCTGAGAAATTTTAGGTGGCAAACACAACAATGAAGTATTTCAGTTTTTAAGATGCACTCTTGAACAGGTCTTGTGAGGTCAGTAATAACGTTGGACACATGACCAACTTTAATTGGGTTTGGAGTAGGAGTTTGGATATCTGAATGCCAAATTGAGTCCTAAGCCAAAAGCTCCTTTTTCAAGCCTCAGCTTCCTGACAAGCTTATTTCACTTGTCAGACAGACCTGATTTATATTTTGTATTACAAACGCCTTCAAAGTACAACTACCATTTGGTCCAAAAATATCAATATATCTGTCAAAGAGGATGATTGAAAATGTCAGAGGATGAAATCGTGTGACAGTGACAGTAGCTGTGGGGTTTGCACTGGTGGAACAAAGCTAGTGCTTGTGCCAAATAAACTGTGTTTATCTTTGGGTTACATCTGCATGTGTTTGTGTTTTGATCACTGTTCATATGTCATACAGCTTTGTTTCTAGGTTAGTCAGGCTTATGTTTATGTTAGTCATGTAATATGTTATTATCAAATGTTGTGTTGCACATAGTGGGTGGTTCAAGAGTGCATTGTGCATCAAAACTATGCATGAGACCTATAAAGTTGCACACACAGGAGCCCAGCCAAGAGATTCATGTGTTAAGTCACACCCTGTTGTCAAGCTTGTCTTCATCACCCTCCCTCTCATCCATCATCCAACTACTGCTTCAAGGAAGAAACACATTTAAAATTGTCACAAACTAAAACTGCATCATCTTAAATCAAACCTCTCAGCAGGAGACAATCAAAAAGGCTGTTTTGATTTGCAAGTGAGCCAGGTGGGAAGAATTTAAAAGCATTTGATAAACTCTGTTTGATTGTATCAGCTCCCTTGCTTCCTCTACACACAAGCCAGGAACACGCCACCTCCCCACACTTCCTCTCGTCCCTTCCCCATGCATCCAAGCACTTTGCAGCTTGTTAGTGAGGCGGGGTGGCTGGTGCAGTGCCCCAGAGGTGGTGGCGAGAAGGTGACATCTATCACTTAGAGCGCTTGCGTGCTATAAATACCATTGGCGGGCTCCCTGTGGTCCCGCCTTGTGACAGCTATAGCTTCTATAGCTTGGAGTGGGAAGGAAGCAGCTGACGTGGGGGCTAGAGGGGAGGGGTGGGGAGGGAGGATTTAAATACTGCCACTGCTC